>NC_133455.1:103742113-104063651 GCF_048565385.1 Saimiri boliviensis
GAATGTCCAAACGCAGCTTTTAGAAGAAACGTGTTTCTAACTCGCTGAATCTAAACATAGTTGCAACTTCCTAAAAGGTACCAACACACAGAAAATTAGTTTGTAGGAAGCGGGTTTTCTGTGTTTTAAACGCATTCTTACTGCTAACTCTTATATGTGTCTCTAGATCTGGAAATGACTGTTTCTACATTCTCCAAAGAAAGGGTTTCTGAACTGCTGCAAACACACATCAGTTTAATTCTAGAAGTTTAAAACACACATTGACAACCATTCTGCTAGATAGCTCCGTTTTGGTTTTAGAGCAAGATATTTCTCTTTACAACCTGTTCTCTATTCCACTCTGGAATGTCCAAACGCAGCTTTTAGATGAAACGTGTTTCTACCTTGGTGAATCTAAACATAGATGCAACTTCCTACAGGGAACCAACACACAGAAGATCAGTGTGTAGGAAGCGGGTCTTCTGTGTTTTAAACGCATTCTTCCTGCTAACACTTATATGCGTCTCTAGGGCTGGAAATGACTGTTTCTACATTCTACAAAGAGAGAGTTTCTGAACTGCTGCAAACACATCAGTTTGACTCTGGAAGTTGAATACACACATTCACAACCATTCTGCTAGATAGCTCCCTTTTGGTTTTAGAGCAAGATATTTCTCTTTACAGCCTGTTCTCTTTTCCACTCTGGAATGTGCAAACGCAGCTTTTAGAAGAAAAGTGTTTCTACCTTGGTGAATCTAAACATAGATGCAACTTCCTAAAGGGAACCAACACACAGAAGATCAGTTTGTAGGAAGCGTGTCTTCTGTGTTTTAAACGCATTCTTACTGCTAACTCTTATATGCGTCTCTAGATCTGGAAATGATTGCTTCTACATTCTCCAAAGAAAGGGTTTCTGAACTGCTGCAAACACACATCAGTTTAACTCTGGAATTTGAATACACACATTCACAACCATTCTGTTAGAGAGCTCCGTTTTGGTTTTAGAGCAAGGTATTTCTCTTTACAGCCTGTTCTCCCATGCACTCTGGAATGTATAAACGCAGCTGTTAGAAGAAACGTGTTTCTACCTCGCTGAATGTAAACATAGATGCAACTTCCTAAAAGGAACCAATACACAGAAGATCAGTTTGTAGGAAGCGGGTTTTTTGTGTTTTAAACGCATTCTTACTGCTAACACTTATATGCGTCTCTAGGGCTCGAAATGACTGCTTCTACATTCTCCAAAGAAAGGGTTTCTGAACTGCTGCAAACACACATCAGTTTAACTCTGGAAGTTGAAAACACACATTGACAACCATTCTGCTAGATAGCTCCATTTTGGTTTTAGAGCTAGATATTTCTCTTTACAGCCTGTTTTCCCATACACTCTGGAATGTCCAAACGCAGATTTTAGAAGAAACCTGTTTCTAACTCGCTGAATCTAAACATAGATGCAACTTCTTAAAAGGAACCAACACAGAGAAGATCAGTGTGTAGGAAGCGGGTCTTCTGTGTTTTAAACGCATTCTTTCTGCTAACTCTTATATGCGTCTCTAGATCTGGAAATGACTGTTTCTACATTCTCCAAAGAAAGGGTTTCTGAACTGCTGCAAACACACATCAGTTTAACTCTGGAAGCTGAATAAACGCATTGACAAACATTCTCCCAGATAGCTCCGTTTTGGTTTTAGAGCAAGGTATTTTTATTTACAGCCTGTTTTCCCATCCACTCTGGAATGTCCAAACGCAGCTTTTAGAAGAAACGTGTTTCTACCTCGCTGAAACTAAACATAGATGCAACTTCCTAAAGGGAAACAACACACAGAAAATCAGTTTGTAGGAAGCGGGTCTTCTGTGTTTTAAACGCATTCTTAATGCTAACTCTTATATGCGTCTCTAGATCGGGAAATGACTGTTTCTACATTCTCCAAAAAAAGGGTTTCTGAACTGCTGCAAAAACACATCAGTTTAACTCTGGAAGTTGAATACACACATTGACAACGATTCTGCTAGATAGCACCGTTTTGGTTTTAGAGCAAGGTATTTCTCTTTACAGCCTGTTCTCCAATCCACTCTGGAATGTCCAAACGCAACTTTTAGAAGAAAAGTGTTTCTACCTCGCTGAATGTAAACACAGATGCAACATCCTAAAAGGAACCAATTCACAGAAGATCAGTTTGTAGGAAGCTTGTTTTTTGTGTTTTAAACGCATTCTTACTGCTAACACTTATGTGCGTCTCTAGGGCTGGAAATGACTGTTTCTACATTCCCCAAAGAGAGGGTTTCTAAACTGCTGCAAACACACATCAGTTTAACTCTAGAAGTTGAAAACACACATTGACAACCATTCTGCTAGATAGCACCATTTTGGTTTTAGAGCAAGATATTTCTCTTTACAGCCTGTTCTGTTTTCCACTCTGGAATGTCCAAACGCAGCTTTTAGAAGAAACGTGTTTCTACCTTGGTGAATCTAAACATAGATGCAACTTCCTAAAGGGAACCAACACACAGAAGATCAGTTTGTAGGAAGCGGGTTTTCTGTGTTTTAAACGCATTCCTACTGCTAACTCTTATATTAGTCTCTAGGTCTGGAAATGATTGTTTCTACATTCTCCAAAGAAAGGGTTTCTAAACTGCTGCAAACACACATCTGTTGAACTATGGAAGTTGAAAACACACACTCACAACCATTGTGCTAGATAGCTCCGTTTTGGTTTTAGAGCAAGATATTTCTCTTTACAGCTTGTTCTCTTTTCCACTCTGGAATGTCCAAACGCAGCTTTTAGAAGAAACGTGTTTCTACCTTGGTGAATCTAAACATAGATGCAACTTCCTAAGGGGAACCAACACACATAATATCAGTTTGTAGGAAGCGGGTCTTCTGTGTTTTAAACGCATTCTTACTGCTAACTCTTATATGCGTCTCTAGATCTGGAAATGACTGTTTCTACATTCTCCAAAGAAAGGGTTTCTGAACTGCTGCAAACACACATCAGTTTAACTCTGGAAGTTGAATACGCACATTGACAACCATTCTGCTAGATAGCTCCGTTTTGGTTTTAGAGCAAGGTATTTCTCTTTACAGCCTGTTCTCCCATCCAGTCTGGAATGTCCAAACGCAGCTTTTAGAAGAAACGTGTTTCTAACTCGCTGAATCTAAACATAGTTGAAACTTCCTAAAAGGTACCAACACACAGAAAATCAGTTTGTAGGAAGCGGGTTTTCTGTGTTTTAAACGCATTCTTACTGCTAACTCTTATATGCGTCTCTAGATCGGGAAATGACTGTTTCTACATTCTCCAAAGAAAGGGTTTCTGAACTGCTGCAAACACACATCAGTTTAGCTCTGGAAGTTGAATACACACATTGACAACGATTCTGCTAGATAGCACCGTTTTGGTTTTAGAGCAACGTATTTCTCTTTACAGCCTGTTCTCCAATCCACTCTGGAATGTCCAAACGCAACTTTTAGAAGAAAAGTGTTTCTAAATCTCTGAATGTAAACACAGATGCAACATCCTAAAAGGAACCAATTCACAGAAGATCAGTTTGTAGGAAGCGGGTTTTTTGTGTTTTAAACGCATTCTTACTGCTAACACTTATATGCGTCTCTAGGGCTGGAAATGACTGTTTCTACATTCTCCAAAGAAAGGGTTTCTGAACTGCTGCAAACACACATCAGTTTAACTCTGGACGTTGAAAACACACGTTGACAATCATTCTGCTAGAGAGCTCCGTTTTGGTTTTAGAGCAAGATATTTCTCTTTACAACCTGTTCTCTTTTCCACTCTGGAATATCCAAACGCAGCTTTTAGATGAAACGTGTTTCTACCTTGGTGAATCTAAACATAGATGTAATTTCCTAAAGGGAACCAACACACAGAAGATCAGTTTGTAGGAAGCGGGTCTTCTGTGTTTTAAACGCATTCTTACTGCTAACTCTTATATGCGTCTCTAGATTGGGAAATGACTGTTTCTACATTCTCCAAAGAAAGGGTTTCTGAACTGCTGCAAACACACATCAGTTTAACTCTGGAAGTTGAAAACACACATTGACAATCAATCTGCTAGATAGCTCCGTTTTGGTTTTAGAGCAAGATATTTCCCTTTAGAGCCTGTTCTCCCATAAACTCTGGAATGTCCAAACGCAGCCTTAAGAAGAAACGTGTTTCTACATCGCTGAATGTAAATATAGATGCAACTTCCAAAAACGAAACAACACACAGAAGATCAGTTTGTAGGAAGCGGGTTTTTTGTGTTTTAAACGCATTCTTACTGCTAACACTTATATGCGTCTCTGGGGCTCGAAATGACTGCTTCTACATTCTCCAAAGAAAGGGTTTCTGAACTGCTGCCAACACACATCAGTTTACCTCTGGAAGTTGAAAACACACATTGACAACCATTCTGTTAGATAGCTCCATTTTGGTTTTAGAGCTAGATATTTCTTTTTACAGCCTGTTCTCCCATTCACTCTGGAATGTCCAAACGCAGCTTTTAGAAGAAACCTGTTTCTAACTCGCTGAATCTAAACATAGATGCAACTTCCTAAAAGGAACCAACACACAGAAGATCAGTGTGTAGGAAGCGGGTCTTCTGTGTTTTAAACGCATTCTTACTGCTAACTCTTATATGCGTCTCTAGATCTGGAAATGACTGTTTCTACATTCTCCAAAGAAATGGTTTCTGAACTGCTGCAAACACACATCAGTTTAACTCTGGAAGTTGAATAAACACATTGACAATCATTCTCCCAGATAGCTCCGTTTTGGTTTTAGAGCAAGGTATTTTTCTTTACATCCTGTTTTCCCATCCACTCTGGAATGTCCAAACGCAGCTTTTAGAAGAAACGTGTTTCTACCTTGGTGAATCTAAACATAGATGCAACTTCCTAAAGGGAACCAACACACATAATATCAGTTTGTAGGAAGCGGGTCTTCTGTGTTTTGAACGCATTCTTACTGCTAACTCTTATATGCGTCTCTAGATCGGGAAATGACTGTTTCTACATTCTCCAAAGAAAGGGTTTCTGAACTGCTGCAAACACACATCAGTTTAACTCTGGAAGTTGAATACACACATTGACAACGATTCTGCTAGATAGCACCGTTTTGGTTTTAGAGCAACGTATTTCTCTTTACAGCCTGTTCTCCAATCCACTCTGGAATGTCCAAACGCAACTTTTAGAAGAAAAGTGTTTCTAAATCTCTGAATGTAAACACAGATGCAACATCCTAAAAGGAACCAATTCACAGAAGATCAGTTTGTAGGAAGTGGGTTTTTTGTGTTTTAAACGCATTCTTACTGCTAACACTTATATGCGTCTCTAGGGCTGGAAATGACTGTTTCTACATTCTCCAAAGAAAGGGTTTCTGAACTGCTGCAAACACACATCAGTTTAACTCTGGAAGTTGAAAACACACGTTGACAATCATTCTGCTAGAGAGCTCCGTTTTGGTTTTAGAGCAAGATATTTCTCTTTACAACCTGTTCTCTTTTCCACTCTGGAATATCCAAACGCAGCTTTTAGATGAAACGTGTTTCTACCTTGGTGAATCTAAACATAGATGTAATTTCCTAAAGGGAACCAACACACAGAAGATCAGTTTGTAGGAAGCGGGTCTTCTGTGTTTTAAACGCATTCTTACTGCTAACTCTTATATGCGTCTCTAGATCTGGAAATGACTGTTTCTACATTCTCCAAAGAAAGGGTTTCTGAACTGCTGCAAACACACATCAGTTTAACTCTGGAAGTTGAATACGCACATTGACAACCATTCTGCTAGATAGCTCAGTTTTGGTTTTAGAGCAAGATATTTCCCTTTAGAGCCTGTTCTCCCATAATCTCTGGAATGCCCAAACGCAGCTTTAAGAAGAAACGTGTTTCTACCTCGCTGAATGTAAACATACATGCAACTTCCAAAAAGGAACCAACACACTGAAGATCAGTTTGTAGGAAGCGGGTTTTTTGTGTTTTAAACGCATTCTTACTGCTAACACTTATATGCGTCTCTAGGGCTCGAAATGACTGCTTCTACATTCTCCAAAGAAAGGGTTTCTGAACTGCTGCAAACACACATCAGTTTAACTCTGGAAGTTGAAAACACACATTGACAACCATTCTGCTAGATAGCTCCATTTTGGTTTTAGAGCTAGATATTTCTCTTTACAGCCTGTTTTCCCATACACTCTGGAATGTCCAAACGCAGCTTTTAGAAGAAACGTGTTTCTACCTTGGTGAATCTAAACATAGATGCATCTACCTAAAGGAACCAACACACAGAAGATCAGTTTGTAGAAAGCGGGTTTTTTGTGTTTTAAACGCATTCTTACTGCTAACACTTATATGCGTCTCTAGGGCTGGAAATCACTCTTTCTACATTCTCCAAAGAAAGGGTTTCTGAACTGCTGCAAACACACATCAGTTTAACTCTGGAAGTTGAAAACACACATTGTCAACCATTCTGCTACATAGCTCCGTTTTGGTTTTAGAGCAAGATATTTCTCTTTACAGCTTGTTCTGTTTTCCACTCTGGAATGTCCAAACGCAGCTTTTAGAAGAAACGTGTTTCTACCTTGGTGAATCTAAACATAGATGCAACTTCCTAAACGGAACCAACACACAGAAGATCAGTTTGTAGGAAGCGGGTCTTCTGTGTTTTAAACGCATTCTTACTGCTAACTCTTATATGCGTCTCTAGATCTGGAAATGACTGTTTCTACATTCTCCAAAGAAAGGGTTTCTGAACTGCTGCAAGCACACATCAGTTTAACTCTGGAAGTTGAATATGCACATTGACAACCATTCGGCTAGATAGCTCCGTTTTGATTTTAGAGCAAGGTATTTCTCTTTACAGAATGTTCTCCCATCCAGTCTGGAATGTCCAAACGCAGCTTTTAGAAGAAACGTGTTTCTAACTCGCTGAATCTAAACTTAGGTGCAACTTCCTAAAAGGTACCATGCCACAGAAAATCAGTTTGTAGGAAGCGGGTTTTTTGTGTTTTAAACGCATTCTTACTATAACTCTTTTATGCGTCTCTAGCTCTGGAAATGACAGGTTCTACATTCTCCAAAGAAAGGGTTTCTGAGCTGCTGCAAACACACATCAGTTTAACTCTGGAAGTTGAAAACACACATTGACAACCATTCTGCTAGATAGCTCCATTTTGGTTTTAGAGCTAGATATTTCTCTTTACAGCCTGTTTTCCCATCCACTCTGGAATGTCCAAACGCAGCTTTTAGAAGAAACCTGCTTCTAACTCGCTGAATCTAAACATAGATGCAACTTCCTAAAAGGAACCAACACACAGAAGATCAGTGTGTAGGAAGCGGGTCTTCTGTGTTTTAAACGCATTCTTACTGCTAACTCTTATATACTTCTCTAGATCTGGAAATGACTGTTTCTACATTCTCCAAAGAAAGGGTTTCTGAACTGCTGCAAACACACATCAGTTTAACTCTGGAAGTTGAATAAACACATTGACAAACATTCTCCCAGATAGCTCCGTTTTGGTTTTAGAGCAAGGTATTTTTCTTTACAGCCTGTTTTCCCATCCACTCTGGAATGTCCAAACGCAGCTTTTAGAAGAAACGTGTTTCTAACTCGCTGAATCTAAACATAGTTGCAACTTCCTAAAAGGTACCAACACACAGAAAATTAGTTTGTAGGAAGCGGGTTTTCTGTGTTTTAAACGCATTCTTACCGCTAACTCTTATATGCGTCTCTAGATCTGGAAATGACTGTTTCTACATTCTCCAAAGAAAGGGTTTCTGAACTGCTGCAAACAAACATCAGTTTAATTCTAGAAGTTTAAAACACACATTGACAACAATTCTGCTAGATAGCTCCGTTTTGGTTTTAGAGCAAGATATTTCTCTTTACAACCTGTTCTCTTTTCCACTCTGGAATGTCCAAACGCAGCTTTTAGATGAAACGTGTTTCTACCTTGGTGAATCTAAACATAGATGCAACTTCCTACAGGGAACCAAAACACAGAAGATCAGTGTGTAGGAAGCGGGTCTTCTGTGTTTTAAACGCATTCTTCCTGCTAACACTTATATGCGTCTCTAGGGCTGGAAATGACTGTTTCTACATTCTACAAAGAAAGAGTTTCTGAACTGCTGCAAACACATCAGTTTGACTCTGGAAGTTGAATACACACATTCACAACCATTCTGCTAGATAGCTCCCTTTTGGTTTTAGAGCAAGATATTTCTCTTTACAGCCTGTTCTCTTTTCCACTCTGGAATGTGCAAACGCAGCTTTTAGAAGAAATGTGTTTCTACCTTGGTGAATCTAAACATAGATGCAACTTCCTAAAGGGAACCAACACACAGAAGATCAGTTTGTAGGAAGCGTGTCTTCTGTGTTTTATACGCATTCTTACTGCTAACTCTTATATGCCTCTCTAGATCTGGAAAGGATTGCTTCTACATTCTCCAAAGAAAGGGTTTCTGAACTGCTGCAAACACACATCAGTTTAACTCTGGAATTTGAATACACACATTCACAACCATTCTGTTAGAGAGCTCCGTTTTGGTTTTAGAGCAAGGTATTTCTCTTTACAGCCTGTTCTCCCATGCACTCTGGAATGTATAAACGCAGCTGTTAGAAGAAACGTGTTTCTACCTCGCTGAATGTAAACATAGATGCAACTTCCTAAAAGGAACCAATACACAGAAGATCAGTTTGTAGGAAGCGGGTTTTTTGTGTTTTAAACGCATTCTTACGGCTAACACTTATATGCGTCTCTAGGGCTCGAAATGACTGCTTCTACATTCTCCAAAGAAAGGGTTTCTGAACTGCTGCAAACACACATCAGTTTAACTCTGGAAGTTGAAAACACACATTGACAACCATTCTGCTAGATAGCTCCATTTTGGTTTTAGAGCTAGATATTTCTCTTTACAGCCTGTTTTCCCATACACTCTGGAATGTCCAAACGCAGCTTTTAGAAGAAACCTGTTTCTAACTCGCTGAATCTAAACATAGATGCAACTTCCTAAAAGGAACCAACACACAGAAGATCAGTGTGTAGGAAGCGGGTCTTCTGTGTTTTAAACGCATTCTTTCTGCTAACTCTTATATGCGTCTCTAGATCTGGAAATGACTGTTTCTACATTCTCCAAAGAAAGGGTTTCTGAACTGCTGCAAACACACATCAGTTTAACTCTGGAAGCTGAATAAACGCATTGACAAACATTCTCCCAGATAGCTCCGTTTTGGTTTTAGAGCAAGGTATTTTTATTTACAGCCTGTTTTCCCATCCACTCTGGAATGTCCAAACGCAGCTTTTAGAAGAAACGTGTTTCTACCTCGCTGAAACTAAACATAGATGCAACTTCCTAAAGGGAAACAACACACAGAAAATCAGTTTGTAGGAAGCGGGTCTTCTGTGTTTTGAACGCATTCTTACTGCTAACTCTTATATGCGTCTCTAGATCGGGAAATGACTGTTTCTACATTCTCCAAAGAAAGGGTTTCTGAACTGCTGCAAACACACATCAGTTTAGCTCTGGAAGTTGAATACACACATTGACAACGATTCTGCTAGATAGCACCGTTTTGGTTTTAGAGCAACGTATTTCTCTTTACAGCCTGTTCTCCAATCCACTCTGGAATGTCCAAACGCAACTTTTAGAAGAAAAGTGTTTCTAAATCTCTGAATGTAAACACAGATGCAACATCCTAAAAGGAACCAATTCACAGAAGATCAGTTTGTAGGAAGTGGGTTTTTTGTGTTTTAAACGCATTCTTACTGCTAACACTTATATGCGTCTCTAGGGCTGGAAATGACTGTTTCTACATTCTCCAAAGAAAGGGTTTCTGAACTGCTGCAAACACACATCAGTTTAACTCTGGAAGTTGAAAACACACGTTGACAATCATTCTGCTAGAGAGCTCCGTTTTGGTTTTAGAGCAAGATATTTCTCTTTACAACCTGTTCTCTTTTCCACTCTGGAATATCCAAACGCAGCTTTTAGATGAAACGTGTTTCTACCTTGGTGAATCTAAACATAGATGTAATTTCCTAAAGGGAACCAACACACAGAAGATCAGTTTTTAGGAAGCGGGTCTTCTGTGTTTTAAATGCATTCTTACTGCTAACTCTTATATGCGTCTCTAGATCTGGAAATGACTGTTTCTACATTCTCCAAAGAAAGGGTTTCTGAACTGCTGCAAACACACATCAGTTTAACTCTGGAAGTTGAATACGCACATTGACAACCATTCTGCTAGATAGCTCAGTTTTGGTTTTAGAGCAAGATATTTCCCTTTAGAGCCTGTTCTCCCATAATCTCTGGAATGCCCAAACGCAGCTTTAAGAAGAAACGTGTTTCTACCTCGCTGAATGTAAACATACATGCAACTTCCAAAAAGGAACCAACACACTGAAGATCAGTTTGTAGGAAGCGGGTTTTTTGTGTTTTAAACGCATTCTTACTGCTAACACTTATATGCGTCTCTAGGGCTCGAAATGACTGCTTCTACATTCTCCAAAGAAAGGGTTTCTGAACTGCTGCCAACACACATCAGTTTACCTCTGGAAGTTGAAAACACACATTGACAACCATTCTGCTAGATAGCTCCATTTTGGTTTTAGAGCTAGATATTTCTCTTTACAGCCTGTTTTCCCATACACTCTGGAATGTCCAAACGCAGCTTTTAGAAGAAACCTGTTTCTAACTCGCTGAATCTAAACATAGATGCAACTTCCTAAAAGGAACCAACACACAGAAGATCAGTGTGTAGGAAGCGGGTCTTCTGTGTTTTAAACACATTCTTACTGCTAACTCTTATATGCGTCTCTAGATCTGGAAATGACTGTTTCTACATTCTCCAAAGAAAGGGTTTCTGAACTGCTGCAAACACACATCAGTTTAACTCTGGAAGTTGAATAAACACATTGACAATCATTCTCCCAGATAGCTCCGTTTTGGTTTTAGAGCAAGGTATTTTTCTTTACAGCCCGTTTTCCCATCCACTCTGGAATGTCCAAACGCAGCTTTTAGAAGAAACATGTTTCTACCTCGCTGAAACTAAACATAGATGCAACTTCCTAAAGGGAAAAAACACACAGAAAATCAGTTTGTAGGAAGCGGGTCTTCTGTGTTTTAAACGCATTCTTACTGCTAACTCTTATATGCGTCTCTAGATCGGGAAATGACTGTTTCTACATTCTCCAAAGAAAGGGTTTCTGAACTGCTGCAAACACACATCAGTTTAACTCTGGAAGTTGAATATGCACATTGACAACCATTCTGCTAGATAGCTCCGTTTTGGTTTTAGAGCAAGGTATTTCTCTTTACAGCCTGTTCTCCCATCCAGTCTGGAATGTCCAAACGCAGCTTTTAGAAGAAACGTGTTTCTAACTCGCTGAATCTAAACATAGTTGCAAATTCCTAAAAGGTACCAACACACAGAAAATCAGTTTGTAGGAAGCGGGTTTTCTGTGTTTTAAACGCATTCTTACTGCTAACTCTTATATGTGTCTCTAGATCTGGAAATGACTATTTCTACATTCTCCAAAGAAAGGGTTTCTGAACTGCTGCAAACACACATCAGTTTAATTCTAGAAGTTGAAAACACACATTGACAACCATTCTGCTAGATAGCTCCGTTTTGGTTTTAGAGCAAGATATTTCTCTTTACAACCTGTTCTCTTTTCCACTCTGGAATGTCCAAACGCAGCTTTTAGATGAAACGTGTTTCTACCTTGGTGAATCTAAACATAGATGTAATTTCCTAAAGGGAACCAACACACAGAAGATCAGTTTGTAGGAAGCGGGTCTTCTGTGTTTTAAACACATTCTTACTGCTAACACTTATATGCCTCTCTAGGGCTGGAAATGACTGTTTCTACATTCTGCAAAGAAAGGGTTTCTGAACTGCTGAAAACACACATCAGTTTATCTCTGGAAGTTGAAAACACACATTGACAACCATTTTGCTAGATAGCTCCGTTTTGGTTTTAGAGCTAGATATTTCTCTTTACAGCCTGTTCTCCCATCCACTCTGGAATGTCCAAACGCAGCTTTTAGAAGAAACGTGTTTCTACCTTGGTGAATCTAAACATAGATGCAACTTCCTAAAGGGAACCAACACACAGAAATCAGTGTGTAGGAAGCGGGTCTTCTGTGTTTTAAACGCATTCTTCCTGCTAACACTTATATGCATCTCTAGGGCTGGAAATGACTGTTTCTACATTCTACAAAGAAAGAGTTTCTGAACTGCTGCAAACACACATCAGTTTAACTCTGGAAGTTGAACACACACATTCACAACCATTCTGTTAGAGAGCTCCGTTTTGGTTTTAGAGCAAGGTATTTCTCTTTACAGCCTCTTCTCCCATGCACTCTGGAATGTATAAACGCAGCTGTTAGAAGAAACGTGTTTCTACCTCGCTGAATGTAAACATAGATGCAACTTCCTAAAAGGAACCAATACACAGAAGATCAGTTTGTAGGAAGGGGGTTTTTTGTGTTTTAAACGCATTCTTACTGCTAACTCTTATATGCGTCTCTAGGGCTGGAAATGACTGTTTCTACATTCTCCAAAGAAAGGGTTTCTGAACTGCTGCAAACACACATCGGTTTAACTCTGGAAGTTGAAAACACACATTGACAATCATTCTGCTAGATAGCTCCGTTTTGGTTTTAGAGCAAGATATTTCTCTTTACACCCTGTTCTCCCTTCCACTCTGGAATGTCCAAACGCAGCTTTTAGAAGAAACGTGTTTCTACCTTGGTGAATCTAAACATAGATGCATCTACCTAAAGGAACCAACACACAGAAAATCAGTTTGTAGAAAGTGGGTTTTTTGTGTTTTAAACGCATTCTTACTGCTAACACTTATATGCGTCTCTAGATCTGGAAATGACTGTTTCTACATTCTCCAAAGAAAGGGTTTCTGAACTGCTGCAAACACACATCAGTTTAACTCTGGAAGTTGAATATGCACATTGACAACCATTCTGCTAGATAGCTTCGTTTTGGTTTTAGAGCAAGGTATTTCTCTTTACAGCCTGTTCTCCCATCCAGTCTGGAATGTCCAAACGCAGCTTTTAGAAGAAACGTATTTCTAACTCGCTGAATCTAAACGTAGGTGCAACTTCCTAAAAGGTACCATCACACAGAAAATCAGTTTGTAGGAAGCGGGTTTTTTGTGTTTTAAACGCATTCTTACTACTAACTCTTATATGCGTCTCTAGATCTGGAAATGACTGTTTCTACATTCTCCAAAGAAAGGGTTTCTGAACTGCTGCAAACACACATCAGTTTAACTCTGGAAGTTGAAAACACACATTGACAACCATTCTGCTAGATAGCTCCGTTTTGGTTTTAGAGCAAGATATTTCTCTTTACACCCTGTTCTCCCTTCCACTCTGGAATGTCCAAACGCAGCTTTTAGAAGAAACGTGTTTCTACCTTGGTGAATCTAAACATAGATGCAACTTCCTAAAGGGAACCAACACACATAATATCAGTTTGTAGGAAGCGGGTCTTCTGTGTTTTAAACGCATTCTTACTGCTAACTCTTATATGCGTCTCTAGATCTGGAAATGACTGTTTCTACATTCTCCAAAGAAAGGGTTTCTGAACTGCTGCAAACACACATCAGTTTAACTCTGGAAGTTGAATATGCACATTGACAACCATTCTGCTAGATAGCTCCGTTTTGGTTTTAGAGCAAGGTATTTCTCTTTACAGCCTGTTCTCCCATCCAGTGTGGAATGTCCAATCGCAGCTTTTAGAAGAAACGTGTTTCTAACTCGCTGAATCTAAACTTAGGTGCAACTTCCTAAAAGGTACCATCACACAGAAAATCAGTTTGTAGGAAACGGGTTTTTTGTGTTTTAAACGCATTCTGACTACTAACTCTTATATGCGTCTCTAGATCTGGAAATGACTGTTTCTACATTCTCCAAAGAAAGGGTTTCTGAACTGCTGCAAACACACATCAGTTTAACTCTGGAAGTTGAAAACACACATTGACAACCATTCTGCTAGATAGCTCCATTTTGGTTTTAGAGCTAGATATTTCTCTTTACAGCCTGTTTTCCCATACACTCTGGAATGTCCAAACGCAGCTTTTAGAAGAAACCTGTTTCTAACTTGCTGAATCTAAACATAGATGCAACTTCCTAAAAGGAACCAACACACAGAAGATCAGTGTGTAGGAAGCGGGTCTTCTGTGTTTTAAACGCATTCTTACTGGTAACTCTTTTATGCGTCTCTAGATCTGGAAATGACTGTTTCTACATTCTCCAAAGAAAGGGTTTCTGAACTGCTGCAAACACACATCAGTTTAACTCTGGAAGTTTAATAAACACATTGACAAACATTCTCCCAGATAGCTCCGTTTTGGTTTTAGAGCAAAGTATTTTTATTTACAGCCTGTTTTACCATCCACTCTGGAATGTCCAAACGCAGCTTTTAGAAGAAACGTGTTTCTACCTCGCTGAAACTAAACATAGATGCAACTTCCTAAAGGGAAACAACACGCAGAAAATCAGTTTGTAGGAAGCGGGTCTTCTGTGTTTTAAACGCATTCTTACTGCTAACTTTTATATGCGTCTCTAGATCGGGAAATGACTGTTTCTACATTCTCCAAAGAAAGGGTTTCTGAACTGCTGCAAACACACATCAGTTTAGCTCTGGAAGTTGAATACACACATTGACAACGATTCTGCTAGATAGCACCGTTTTGGTTTTAGAGCAAGGTATTTCTCTTTACAGCCTGTTCTCCAATCCACTCTGGAATGTCCAAACGCAACTTTTAGAAGAAAAGTGTTTCTAAATCTCTGAATGTAAACACAGATGCAACATCCTAAAAGGAACCAATTCACAGAAGATCAGTTTGTAGGAAGCGGGTTTTTTGTGTTTTAAACGCATTCTTACTGCTAACACTTATATGCGTCTCTAGGGCTGGAAATGACTGTTTCTACATTCCCCAAAGAGAGGGTTTCTAAACTGCTGCAAACACACATCAGTTTAACTCTAGAAGTTGAAAACACACATTGCCAACCATTCTTCTAGATAGCTCCGTTTTGGTTTTAGAGCAAGATATTTCTCTTTACAACCTTTTCTCTTTTCCACTCTGGAATGTCCAAACGCAGCTTTTAGATGAAACGTGTTTCTACCTTGGTGAATCTAAACATAGATGCAACTTCCTAAAGGGAACCAACACACAGAAGATCAGTTTGTAGGAAGCGGGTTTTCTGTGTTTTAAACGCATTCCTACTGCTAACTCTTATATGAGTCTCTAGGTCTGGTAATGATTGTTTCTACATTCTCCAAAGAAAGGGTTTCTAAACTGCTGCAAACACACATCAGTTTAACTCTGGAAGTTGAAAACACACACTCACAACCATTCTGCTAGATAGCTCCTTTTGGGTTTTAGAGCAAGATATTTCTCTTTACACCCTGTTCTCCCTTCCACTCTGGAATGTCCAAACGCAGCTTTTAGAAGAAACGTGTTTCTACCTTGGTGAATCTAAACATAGATGCAACTTCCTAAAGGGAACCAACACACATAATATCAGTTTGTAGGAAGCGGGTCTTCTGTGTTTTAAACGCATTCTTACTGCTAACTCTTATATGCGTCTCTAGATCTGGAAATGACTGTTTCTACATTCTCCAAAGAAAGGGTTTCTGAACTGCTGCAAACACACATCAGTTTAACTCTGGAATTTGAATATGCACATTGACAACCATTCTGCTAGATAGCTCCGTTTTGGTTTTAGAGCAAGGTATTTCTCTTTACAGCCTGTTCTCCCATCCAGTCTGGAATGTCCAAACGCAGCTTTTAGAAGAAACGTGTTTCTAACTCGCTGAATCTAAACTTAGGTGCAACTTCCTAAAAGGTAGCATCACACAGAAAATCAGTTTGTAGGAAGCGGGTTTTTTGTGTTTTAAACGCATTCTTACTGCTAACTCTTATATGCGTCTCTAGATCTGGAAATGACTGTTTCTACATTCTCCAAAGAAAGGGTTTCTGAACTGCTGCAAACACACATCAGTTTAACTCTGGAAGTTGAAAACACACATTGACAATCATTCTGCTAGATAGCTCCGTTTTGGTTTTAGAGCAAGATATTTCACTTTACACCCTGTTCTCCCTTCCATTCTGGAATGTCCAAACGCAGCTTTTAGAAGAAACGTGTTTCTACCTTGGTGAATCTAAACATAGATGCATCTACCTAAAGGAACCAACACACAGAAGATCAGTTTGTAGAAAGCGGGTTTTTTGTGTTTTAAATGCATTCTTACTGCTAACACTTATATGCGTCTATAGGGCTGGAAATCACTGTTTCTACATTCTCCAAAGAAAGGGTTTCTGAACTGCTGCAAACACACATCAGTTTAACTCTGGAAGTTGAAAACACACATTGCCAACCATTCTGCTAGATAGCTCCGTTTTGGTTTTAGAGCAAGATATTTCTCTTTACAGCTTGTTCTCTTTTCCACTCTGGAATGTCCAAACGCAGCTTTTAGAAGAAACGTGTTTCTACCTTGGTGAATCTAAACATAGATGCAACTTCCTAAAGGGAACCAACACACATAATATCAGTTTGTAGGAAGCAGGTCTTCTGTGTTTTAAACGCATTCTTACTGCTAACTCTTATATGCGTCTCTAGATCTGGAAATGACTGTTTCTACATTCTCCAAAGAAAGGGTTTCTGAACTGCTGCAAACACACATCAGTTTAACTCTGGAAGTTGAATATGCACATTGACAACCATTCTGCTAGATAGCTTCGTTTTGGATTTAGAGCAAGGTATTTCTCTTTACAGCCTGTTCTCCCATCCAGTCTGGAATGTCCAAACGCAGCTTTTAGAAGAAACGTGTTTCTAACTCGCTGAATCTAAACGTAGGTGCAACTTCCTAAAAGGTACCATCACACAGAAAATCAGTTTGTAGGAAGCGGGTTTTTTGTGTTTTAAACGCATTCTTACTACTAACTCTTATATGCGTCTCTAGATCTGGAAATGACTGTTTCTACATT
The DNA here is from genome assembly GCF_048565385.1 of Saimiri boliviensis. Taxonomy (NCBI): domain Eukaryota; kingdom Metazoa; phylum Chordata; class Mammalia; order Primates; family Cebidae; genus Saimiri; species Saimiri boliviensis. The sequence goes on from NC_133455.1 coordinate 103,759,103, forward strand.
CTCCAAAGAAAGGGTTTCTGAACTGCTGCAAACACACATCAGTTTAACTCTGGAAGTTGAAAACACACATTGACAATCATTCTGCTAGATAGTTCCGTTTTGGTTTTAGAGCAAGATATTTCCCTTTAGAGCCTGTTCTCCCATAATCTCTGGAATGTCCAAACGCAGCTTTAAGAAGAAACGTGTTTCTACCTCGCTGAATGTAAACATACATGCAACTTCCAAAAAGGAACCAACACACTGAAGATCAGTTTGTAGGAAGCGGGTTTTTTGTGTTTTCAACGCAATCTTACTGCTAACACTTATATGCGTCTCTAGGGCTCGAAATGACTGCTTCTACATTCTCCAAAGAAAGGGTTTCTGAACTGCTGCAAACACACATCAGTTTAACTCTGGAAGTTGAAAACACACATTGACAACCATTCTCCTAGATAGCTCCATTTTGGTTTTAGAGCTAGATATTTCTCTTTACAGCCTGTTTTCCCATACACTCTGGAATGTCCAAACGCAGCTTTTAGAAGAAACCTGTTTCTAACTCGCTGAATCTAAACATAGATGCAACTTCCTAAAAGGAACCAACACACAGAAGATCAGTGTGTAGGAAGCGGGTCTTCTGTGTTTTAAACGCATTCTTACTGCTAACTCTTATATGCGTCTCTAGATCTGGAAATGACTGTTTCTACATTCTCCAAAGAAAGGGTTTCTGAACTGCTGCAAACACACATCAGTTTAACTCTGGAAGTTGAATAAACACATTGACAAACATTCTCCCAGATAGCTCGGTTTTGGTTTTAGAGCAAGGTATTTTTCTTTACAGCCCGTTTTCCCATCCACTCTGGAATGTCCAAACGCAGCTTTTAGAAGAAACATGTTTCTACCTCGCTGAAACTAAACATAGATGCAACTTCCTAAAGGGAAAAAACACACAGAAAATCAGTTTGTAGGAAGCGGGTCTTCTGTGTTTTAAACGCATTCTTACTGCTAACTCTTATATGCGTCTCTAGATCGGGAAATGACTGTTTCTACATTCTCCAAAGAAAGGGTTTCTGAACTGCTGCAAACACACATCAGTTTAACTCTGGAAGTTGAAAACACACATTGACAATCATTCTGCTAGATAGTTCCGTTTTGGTTTTAGAGCAAGATATTTCTCTTTACACCCTGTTCTCCCTTCCACTCTGGAATGTCCAAACGCAGCTTTTAGAAGAAACGTGTTTCTACCTTGGTGAATCTAAACATAGATGCATCTACCTAAGGGAACCAACACACAGAAGATCAGTTTGTAGAAATCGGGTTTTTTGTTTTTTAAACGCATTCTTACTGCTAACACTTATATGCGTCTCTAGGGCTGGAAATCACTGTTTCTACATTCTCCAAAGAAAGGGTTTCTGAACTGCTGCAAACACACATCAGTTTAACTCTGGAAGTTGAAAACACACATTGCCAACCATTCTGCTAGATAGCTCCGTTTTGGTTTTAGAGCAAGATATTTCTCTTTACAGCTTGTTCTCTTTTCCACTCTGGAATGTCCAAACGCAGCTTTTAGAAGAAACGTGTTTCTACCTTGGTGAATCTAAACATAGATGCAACTTCCTAAAGGGAACCAACACACATAATATCAGTTTGTAGGAAGCGGGTCTTCTGTGTTTTAAACGCATTCTTACTGCTAACTCTTATATGCGTCTCTAGATCTGGAAATGACTGTTTCTACATTCTCCAAAGAAAGGGTTTCTGAACTGCTGCAAACACACATCAGTTTAACTCTGGAAGTTGAATATGCACATTGACAACCATTCTGCTAGATAGCTCCGTTTTGGTTTTAGAGCAAGATATTTCTCTTTACAGCCTGTTCTCCCATCCAGTCTGGAATGTCCAAACGCAGCTTTTAGAAGAAACGTGTTTCTAACTCGCTGAATCTAAACTTAGGTGCAACTTCCTAAAAGGTACCATCACACAGAAAATCAGTTTGTAGGAAGCGGGTTTTTTGTGTTTTAAACGCATTCTTACTGCTAACTCTTATATGCGTCTCTAGATCTGGAAATGACTGTTTCTACATTCTCCAAAGAAAGGGTTTCTGAACTGCTGCAAACACACATCAGTTTAACTCTGGAAGTTGAAAACACACATTGACAATCATTCTGCTAGATAGCTCCGTTTTGGTTTTAGAGCAAGATATTTCTCTTTACACCCTGTTCTCCCTTCCATTCTGGAATGTCCAAACGCAGCTTTTAGAAGAAACGTGTTTCTACCTTGGTTAATCTAAACATAGATGCATCTACCTAAAGGAACCAACACACAGAAGATCAGTTTGTAGAAAGCGGGTTTTTTGTGTTTTAAATGCATTCTTACTGCTAACACTTATATGCGTCTCTAGGGCTGGAAATCACTGTTTCTATATTCTCCAAAGAAAGGGTTTCTGAACTGCTGCAAACACACATCAGTTTAACTCTGGAAGTTGAAAACACACATTGCCAACCATTCTGCTAGATAGCTCCGTTTTGGTTTTAGAGCAAGATATTTCTCTTTACAGCTTGTTCTCTTTTCCACTCTGGAATGTCCAAACGCAGCTTTTAGAAGAAACGTGTTTCTACCTTGGTGAGTCTAAACATAGATGCAACTTCCTAAAGGGAACCAACAAACATAATATCAGTTTGTAGGAAGCGGGTCTTCTGTGTTTTAAACGCATTTTTACTGCTAACTCTTATATGCGTCTCTAGATCTGGAAATGACTGTTTCCAAATTCTCCAAAGAAAGGGTTTCTGAACTGCTGAATACACACATCAGTTTAACTCTGGAAGTTGAAAACACACATTGACAACCATTCTGCTAGATAGCTCCGTTTTGGTTTTAGAGCAAGTTATTTCTCTTTACACCCTGTTCTCCCTTCCACTCTGGAATGTGCAAACGCAGCTTTTAGAAGAAACGTGTTTCTACCTTGGTGAATCTAAACATAGATGCAACTTCCTAAAGGGAACCAACACACAGAAGATCAGTTTGTAGGAAGCGGGTCTTCTGTGTTTTAAACGCATTCTTACTGCTAACTCTTATATGCGTCTCTAGATCTGGAAATGATTGCTTCTACATTCTCCAAAGAAAGGGTTTCTGAACTGCTGCAACCACACATCAGTTTAACGCTGGAAGTTGAATACACACATTCACAACCATTCTGTGAGAGAGCTCCGTTTTGGTTTTAGAGCAAGGTATTTCTCTTTACAGCCTGTTCTCCCTTGCACTCTGGAATGTATAAACGCAGCTGTTAGAAGAAACGTGTTTCTACCTCGCTGAATGTAAACATAGATGCAACTTCCTAAAAGGAACCAATACACAGAAGATCAGTTTGTAGGAAGCAGGTTTTTTGTGTTTTAAACGCATTCTTACTGCTAACTCTTATATGCATCTCTAGGGCTGGAAATGACTGTTTCTACATTCTCCAAAGAAAGGGTTTCTGAACTGCTGCAAACACACATCAGTTTAACTCTGGAAGTTGAAAACACACATTGACAATCATTCTGCTAGATAGCTCCGTTTTGGTTTTAGAGCAAGATATTTCTCATTACACCTTGTTCTGTTTCCACTCTGGAATGTCCAAACGCAGCTTTTAGAAGAAACGTGTTTCTACCTTGGTGAATCTAAACATAGATGCATCTACCTAAAGGAACCAACACACAGAAGATCAGTTTGTAGAAAGCGGGTTTTTTGTGTTTTAAACGCATTCTTACTGCTAACACTTATATGCGTCTCTAGGGCTGGAAATGACTGTTTCTACATTCCCCAAAGAGAGGGTTTCTAAACTGCTGCAAACACACATCAGTTTAACTCTGGAAGTTGAAAAAACACATTGACAATCATTCTGATAGATAGCTCCGTTTTGATTTTAGAGCAAGATATTTCCCTTTAGAGCCTGTTCTCCCATAAACTGGAATGTCCAAACGCAGCTTTAAGAAGAAACGTGTTTCTACCTCGCTGAATGTAAACATAGATGCAACTTCCAAAAAGGAACCAACACACAGAAGATCAGTTTGTAGGAAGCGGGTTTTTTGTGTTTTAAAAGCCTTCTTACTGCTAACACTTATATGCGTCTCTAGGGCTCGAAATGACTGCTTCTACATTCTCCAAAGAAAGGGTTTCTGAACTGCTGCAAACACACATCAGTTTAAGTCTGGAAGTTGAAAACACACATTGACAACCATTCTGCTAGAATGCTCCATTTTGGTTTAAGAGCTAGATATTTCTCTTTACAGCCTGTTCTCCCATATACTCTGGAATGTCAAAACGCAGCTTTTAGAAGAAATCTGCTTCTAACTCGCTGAATATAAACATAGATGCAACTTCCTAAAAGGAACCAACACACAGAAGATCAGTGTGTAGGAAGCGGGTCTTCTGTGTTTTAAACGAATTCTTACTGCTAACTCTTATATGCGTCTCTAGATCTGGAAGTGACTGCATCTACATTATCCAAGGAAAGGGTTTCTAAACTGCTGCAAACACACATCAGTTTAACTCTATAAGTTGAAAACACACATTGACAACCATTCTGCTAGATAGCTCCGTTTTGGTTTTAGAGCAAGATATTTCTCTTTACAGCCTGTTCTGTTTTCCACTCTGGAATGTCCAAACGCAGCTTTTAGAAGAAACCTGTTTCTACCTTGGTGAATCTAAACATAGATGCAACTTCCTAAAGGGAAGCAACACACAGAAGATGAGTGTGTAGGAAGCGGGTCTTCTGTGTTTTAAACTCATTCCTACTGCTAACTCTTATATGAGTCTCTAGGTCTGGAAAGGATTGTTTCTACATTCTCCAAAGAAAGGGTTTCTAAACTGCTGCAAACACACATCTGTTGAACTCTGGAAGTTGAAAACACACACTCACAACCATTCTGCTAGATAGCTCCTTTTTGGTTTTAGAGCAAGGTATTTCTCTTTACAGCCTGTTCTCCCATCCAGTGTGGAATGTCCAATCGCAGCTTTTAGAAGAAACGTGTTTCTACCTTGGTGAATCTAAACATAGATGCAACTTCCTAAAGGGAACCAACACACAGAAGATCAGTTTGTAGGAAGCGGGTCTTCTGTGTTTTAAACGCATTCTTACTGCTAACTCTTACATGCGTCTCTAGATCTGGAAATTACTGCTTCTACATTCTCCAAAGAAAGGGTTTCTGAACTGCTGCAAACACATATCAGTTTAACTCTGGAAGTTGAAAACACACATTCACAACCATTCTGTTAGAGAGCTCCGTTTTGGTTTTAGAGCAAGGTATTTCTCTTTACAGCCTGTTCTCCCATGCACTCTGGAATGTATAAACGCAGCTTTTAGAAGAAACGTGTTTCTACCTCGCTGAATGTAAACATAGATGCAACTTCCTAAAAGGAACCAATACACAGAAGATCAGTTTGTAGGAAGCGGGTTTTTTGTGTTTTAAACGCAATCTTACTGCTAACACTTATATGCGTCTCTAGGGCTGGAAATGACTGTTTCTACATTCTCCAAATAAAGGGTTTCTGAACTGCTGCAGACACACATCAGTTTAACTCTGGAAGTTGAAAACACACATTGACAATCATTCTGCTAGATAGCTCCGTTTTGGTTTTAGAGCAAGATATTTCTCTTTACACCCTGTTCTCCCTTCCACTCTGGAATGTCCAAACGCAGCTTTTAGAAGAAACGTGTTTCTACCTTGGTGAATCTAAACATAGATGCAACTTCCTAAAGGGAACCAACACACATAATATCAGTTTGTAGGAAGCGGGTCTTCTGTGATTTAAACGCATTCTTACTGCTTACTCTTATATGCCTCTCTAGATCTGGAAATGACTGTTTTTACATTCTCTAAAGAAAGGGTTTCTGAACTGCTGAAAACACACATCAGTTTAACTCTGGAAGTTGAATATGCACATTGACAACCATTCTGCTAGATAGCTCCGTTTTGGTTTTAGAGCAAGGTATTTCTCTTTACAGCCTGTTCTCCCATCCAGTCTGGAATGTCCAAACGCAGCTTTTAGAAGAAACGTGTTTCTAACTCGCTGAATCTAAACTTAGGTGCAACTTCCTAAAAGGTACCATGCCACAGAAAATCAGTTTGTAGGAAGCGGGTTTTTTGTGTTTTAAAGGCATTCTTACTATAACTCTTTTATGCGTCTCTAGCTCTGGAAATGACAGGTTCTACATTCTCCAAAGAAAGGGTTTCTGAGCTGCTGCAAACACACATCAGTTTAACTCTGGAAGTTGAAAACACACATTGACAACCATTCTGCTAGATAGCTCCATTTTGGTTTTAGAGCTAGATATTTCTCTTTACAGCCTGTTTTCCCATACACTCTGGAATGTCCAAACGCAGCTTTTAGAAGAAACCTGCTTCTAACTCGCTGAATCTAAACATAGATGCAACTTCCTAAAAGGAACCAACACACAGAAGATCAGTGTGTAGGAAGCGGGTCTTCTGTGTTTTAAACGCATTCTTTCTGCTAACTCTTATATGCGTCTCTAGATCTGGAAATGACTGTTTCTACATTCTCCAAAGAAAGGGTTTCTGAACTGCTGCAAACACACATCAGTTTAACTCTGGAAGTTGAATAAACACATTGACAAACATTCTCCCAGATAGCTCCGTTTTGGTTTTAGAGCAAGGTATTTTTCTTTACAGCCTGTTTTCCCATCCACTCTGGAATGTCCAAACGCAGCTTTTAGAAGAAACGTGTTTCTACCTCGCTGAAACTAAACATAGATGCACCTTCCTAAAGGGAAACAACACACAGAAAATCAGTTTGTAGGAAGCGGGTCTTCTGTGTTTTAAACGCATTCTTACTGCTAACTCTTATATGCGTCTCTAGATTGGGAAATGACTGTTTCTACATTCTCCAAAGAAAGGGTTTCTGAACTGCTGCAAACACACATCAGTTTAACTCTGGAAGTTGAAAACACACATTGAGAATCAATCTGCTAGATAGCTCCGTTTTGGTTTTAGAGCAAGATATTTCCCTTTAGAGCCTGTTCTCCCATAAACTCTGGAATGTCCAAACGCAACTTTAAGAAGAAACGTGTTTCTACCTCGCTGAATGTAAACATAGATGCAACTTCCAAAAAGGAAACAACACACAGAAGATCAGTTTGTAGGAAGCGGGTTTTTTGTGTTTTAAACGCATTCTTACTGCTAACACTTATATGCCTCTCTAGGGCTCGAAATGACTGCTTCTACATTCTCCAAAGAAAGGGTTTCTGAACTGCTGCCAACACACATCAGTTTACCTATGGAAGTTGAAAACACACATTGACAACCATTCTGCTAGATAGCTCCATTTTGGTTTTAGAGCTAGATATTTTTCTTTACAGCCTGTTCTCCCATACACTCTGGAATGTCCAAACGCAGCTTTTAGAAGAAACCTGTTTCTAACTCGCTGAATCTAAACATAGATGCAACTTCCTAAAAGGAACCAACACACAGAAGATCAGTGTGTAGGAAGCGGGTCTTCTGTGTTTTAAACGCATTCTTACTGCTAACTCTTATATGCGTCTCTAGATCTGGAAATGACTGTTTCTACATTCTCCAAAGAAATGGTTTCTGAACTGCTGCAAACACACATCAGTTTAACTCTGGAAGTTGAATAAACACATTGACAATCATTCTCCCAGATAGCTCCGTTTTGGTTTTAGAGCAAGGTATTTTTCTTTAGAGCCTGTTTTCCCATCCACTCTGGAATGTCCAAACGCAGCTTTTAGAAGAAACGTGTTTCTACCTTGGTGAATCTAAACATAGATGCAACTTCCTAAAGGGAACCAACACACATAATATCAGTTTGTAGGTAGCGGGTCTTCTGTGTTTTAAACGCATTCTTACTGCTAACTCTTATATGCGTCTCTAGATCTGGAAATGACTGTTTCTACATTCTCCAAAGAAAGGGTTTCTGAACTGCTGCAAACACACATCAGTTTAACTCTGGAAGTTGAATATGCACATTGACAACCATTCTGCTAGATAGCTCCGTTTTGGTTTTAGAGCAAGGTATTTCTCTTTACAGCCTGTTCTCCCATCCAGTCTGGAATGTCCAAAAGCAGCTTTTAGAAGAAACGTGTTTCTAACTCGCTGAATCTAAACATAGTTGCAACTTCCTAAAAGGTACCAACACACAGAAAATCAGTTTGTAGGAAGCGGGTTTTCTGTGTTTTAAACGCATTCTTACTGTTAACACTTATATGCGTCTCTAGATCTGGAAATGACTGTTTCTACATTCTCCAAAGAAAGGGTTTCTGAACTGCTGCAAACACACATCAGTTTAATTCTAGAAGTTGAAAACACACATTGACAACCATTCTGCTAGATAGCTCCGTTTTGGTTTTAGAGCAAGATATTTCTCTTTACAGCCTGTTTTCCCATACACTCTGGAATGTCCAAACGCAGCTTTTAGAAGAAACCTGTTTCTAACTTGCTGAATCTAAACGTAGATGCAACTTCCTAAAAGGAACCAACACACAGAAGATCAGTGTGTAGGAAGCGGGTCTTCTGTGTTTTAAACGCATTCTTACTGCTAACTCTTATATGCGTCTCTAGATCTGCAAATGACTGTTTCTACATTCTCCAAAGAAAGGGTTTCTGAACTGCTGCAAACACACATCAGTTTAACTCTGGAAGTTGAAAAGACACATTGACAATCATTCTGATAGATAGCTCCGTTTTGATTTTAGAGCAAGATATTTCCCTTTAGAGCCTGTTCTCCCATAAACTGGAATGTCCAAACGCAGCTTTAAGAAGAAACGTGTTTCTACCTCGCTGAATGTAAACATAGATGCAACTTGCAAAAAGGAACCAACACACAGAAGATCAGTTTGTAGGAAGCGGGTTTTTTGTGTTTTAAAAGCCTTCTTACTGCTAACACTTATATGCGTCTCTAGGGCTCGAAATGACTGCTTCTACATTCTCCAAAGAAAGGGTTTCTGAACTGCTGCAAACACACATCAGTTTAAGTCTGGAAGTTGAAAACACACATTGACAACCATTCTGCTAGAATGCTCCATTTTGGTTTAAGAGCTAGATATTTCTCTTTACAGCCTGTTCTCCCATATACTCTGGAATGTCCAAACGCAGCTTTTAGAAGAAATCTGCTTCTAACTCGCTGAATATAAACATAGATGCAACTTCCTAAAAGGAACCAACACACAGAAGATCAGTGTGTAGGAAGCGGGTCTTCTGTGTTTTAAACGCATTCTTACTGGTAACACTTATATGCGTCTGTAGGGCTGGAAATGACTGTTTCTACATTCCCCAAAGAGAGGGTTTCTAAACTGCTGCAAACACACATCAGTTTAACTCTAGAAGTTGAAAACACACATTGACAACCATTCTGCTAGATAGCTCCGTTTTGGTTTTAGAGCAAGATATTTCTCTTTACAGCCTGTTCTGTTTTCCACTCTGGAATGTCCAAACGCAGCTTTTAGAAGAAACCTGTTTCTACCTTGGTGAATCTAAACATAGATGCAACTTCCTAAAGGGAAGCAACACACAGAAGATGAGTGTGTAGGAAGCGGGTCTTCTGTGTTTTAAACTCATTCCTACTGCTAACTCTTATATGAGTCTCTAGGTCTGGAAATGATTGTTTCTACATTCTCCAAAGAAAGGGTTTCTAAACTGCTGCAAACACACATCTGTTGAACTCTGGAAGTTGAAAACACACACTCACAACCATTCTGCTAGATAGCTCCTTTTTGGTTTTAGAGCAAGGTATTTCTCTTTACAGCCTGTTCTCCCATCCAGTGTGGAATGTCCAATCGCAGCTTTTAGAAGAAACGTGTTTCTACCTTGGTGAATCTAAACATAGATGCAACTTCCTAAAGGGAACCAACACACAGAAGATCAGTTTGTAGGAAGCGGGTCTTCTGTGTTTTAAACGCATTCTTACTGCTAACTCTTACATGCGTCTCTAGATCTGGAAATTACTGCTTCTACATTCTCCAAAGAAAGGGTTTCTGAACTGCTGCAAACACATATCAGTTTAACTCTGGAAGTTGAATACACACATTCACAACCATTCTGTTAGAGAGCTCCGTTTTGGTTTTAGAGCAAGGTATTTCTCTTTACAGCCTGTTCTCCCATGCACTCTGGAATGTATAAACGCAGCTTTTAGAAGAAACGTGTTTCTACCTCGCTGAATGTAAACATAGATGCAACTTCCTAAAAGGAACCAATACACAGAAGATCAGTTTGTAGGAAGCGGGTTTTTTGTGTTTTAAACGCAATCTTACTGCTAACACTTATATGCGTCTCTAGGGCTGGAAATGACTGTTTCTACATTCTCCAAATAAAGGGTTTCTGAACTGCTGCAGACACACATCAGTTTAACTCTGGAAGTTGAAAACACACATTGACAATCATTCTGCTAGATAGCTCCGTTTTGGTTTTAGAGCAAGATATTTCTCTTTACACCCTGTTCTCCCTTCCACTCTGGAATGTCCAAACGCAGCTTTTAGAAGAAACGTGTTTCTACCTTGGTGAATCTAAACATAGATGCAACTTCCTAAAGGGAACCAACACACATAATATCAGTTTGTAGGAAGCGGGTCTTCTGTGATTTAAACGCATTCTTACTGCTTACTCTTATATGCCTCTCTAGATCTGGAAATGACTGTTTCTACATTCTCCAAAGAAAGGGTTTCTGAACTGCTGAAAACACACATCAGTTTAACTCTGGAAGTTGAATATGCACATTGACAAGCATTCTGCTAGATAGCTCCGTTTTGGTTTTAGAGCAAGGTATTTCTCTTTACAGCCTGTTCTCCCATCCAGTCTGGAATGTCCAAACGCAGCTTTTAGAAGAAACGTGTTTCTAACTCGCTGAATCTAAACTTAGGTGCAACTTCCTAAAAGGTACCATGCCACGGAAAATCAGTATGTAGGAAGCGGGTTTTTTGTGTTTTAAACGCATTCTTACTATAACTCTTTTATGCGTCTCTAGCTCTGGAAATGACAGGTTCTACATTCTCCAAAGAAAGGGTTTCTGAGCTGCTGCAAACACACATCAGTTTAACTCTGGAAGTTGAAAACACACATTGACAATCATTCTGCTAGATAGCTCCGTTTTGGTTTTAGAGCAAGGTATTTCTCTTTACAGCCTGTTCTCCCATGCACTCTGGAATGTATAAACGCAGCTGTTAGAAGAAACGTGTTTCTACCTCGCTGAATGTAAACATAGATGCAACTTCCTAAAAGGAACCAATACACAGAAGATCAGTTTGTAGGAAGCGGGTTTTTTGTGTTTTAAACGCATTCTTACTGCTAACACTTATATGCGTCTCTAGGGCTCGAAATGACTGCTTCTACATTCTCCAAAGAAAGGGTTTCTGAACTGCTGCAAACACACATCAGTTTAACTCTGGAAGTTGAAAACACACATTGACAACCATTCTGCTAGATAGCTCCATTTTGGTTTTAGAGCTAGATATTTCTCTTTACAGCCTGTTTTCCCATACACTCTGGAATGTCCAAACGCAGCTTTTAGAAGAAACCTGTTTCTAACTTGCTGAATCTAAACATAGATGCAACTTCCTAAAAGGAACCAACACACAGAAGATCAGTGTGTAGGAAGCGGGTCTTCTGTGTTTTATACGCATTCTTTCTGCTAACTCTTATATGCGTCTCTAGATCTGGAAATGACTGTTTCTAAATTCTCCAAATAAAGGGTTTCTGAACTGCTGCAAACACACATCAGTTTAACTCTGGAAGCTGAATAAACGCATTGACAAACATTCTCCCAGATAGCTCCGTTTTGGTTTTAGAGCAAGGTATTTTTCTTTACAGCCTGTTTTCCCATCCACTCTGGAATGTCCAAACGCAGCTTTTAGAAGAAACGTGTTTCTACCTCGCTGAAACTAAACATAGATGCAACTTCCTAAAGGGAACCAACACACATAATATCAGTGTGTAGGAAGCGGGTCTTCTGTGTTTTAAACGCATTCTTTCTCCTAACTCTTATATGCGTCTCTAGATCGGGAAATGACTGTTTCTACATTCTCCAAAGAAAGGGTTTCTGAACTGCTGAAAACACACATCAGTTTAACTCTGGAAGTTGAATACACACATTGACAACGATTCTGCTAGATAGCACCGTTTTGGTTTTAGAGCAAGGTATTTCTCTTTACAGCCTGTTCTCCAATCCACTCTGGAATGTCCAAACGCAACTTTTAGAAGAAAAGTGTTTCTAAATCTCTGAATGTAAACACATATGCAACATCCTAAAAGGAACCAATTCACAGAAGATCAGTTTGTAGGAAGCGGGTTTTTTGTGTTTTAAACGCATTCTTACTGCTAACACTTATATGCATCTCTAGGGCTGGTAATGACTGTTTCTACATTCTCCAAAGAAAGGGTTTCTGAACTGCTGCAAACACACATCAGTTTAACTCTGGAAGTTGAAAACACACGTTGACAATCATTCTGCTAGAGAGCTCCGTTTTGGTTTTAGAGCAAGATATTTCTCTTTACACCCTGTTCTCCCTTCCACTCTGGAATGTCCAAACGCAGCTTTTAGAAGAAACGTGTTTCTACCTTGGTGAATCTAAACATAGCTGCAACTTCCTAAAGGGAAACAACACAGATAAAATCAGTTTGTAGGAAGCGGGTCCTCTGTGTTTTAAACGCATTGTTACTGCTAACTCTTATATACGTCTCTAGATCGGGAAATGACTGTTTCTACATTCTCCAAAGAAAGGGTTTCTGTACTGCTGCAAACACACATCAGTTTATCTCTGGAAGTTGAAAACACACATTGACAATCAATCTGCTAGATAGCTCCGTTTTGGTTTTAGAGCGAGATATTTCCCTTTAGAGCCTGTTTTCCCATAAACTCTGGAATGTCCAAACGCAGCTTTAAGAAGAAACGTGTTTCTACCTCGCTGAATGTAAACATAGATGCAACTTCCAAAAAGGAACCAACACACAGAAGATCAGTTTGTAGGAAGCGGGTTTTTTGTGTTTTAAACGCAATCTTACTGCTAACACTTATATGCGTCTCTAGGGCTCGAAATGACTGCTTCTACATTCTCCAAAGAAAGGGTTTCTGAACTGCTGCAAACACACATCAGTTTAACTCTGGAAGTTGAAAACACACTTTGACAACCATTCTGCTAGATAGCTCCATTTTGGTTTTAGAGCTAGATATTTCTCTTTACAGCCTGTTTTCCCATACACTCTGGAATGTCCAAACGCAGCTTTTAGAAGAAACCTGTTTCTAACTTGCTGAATCTAAACATAGATGCAACTTCCTAAAAGTAACCAACACACAGAAGATCAGTGTGTAGGAAGCGGGTCTTCTGTGTTTTAAACGCATTCTTACTGCTAACTCTTATATGCGTCTCTAGATCTGGAAATGACTGTTTCTACATTCTCCAAAGAAAGGGTTTCTGAACTGCTGCAAACACACATCAGTTTAACTCTGGAAGTTGAATAAACACATTGACAAACATTCTCCCAGATAGCTCCGTTTTGGTTTTAGAGCAAGGTATTTTTCTTTACAGCCTGTTTTCCCATCCACTCTGGAATGTCCAAACGCAGCTTTTAGAAGAAACGTGTTTCTACCTCGCTGAAACTAAACATAGATGCAACTTCCTAAAGGGAAACAACACACAGAAAATCAGTTTGTAGGAAGCGGGTCTTCTGTGTTTTAAACGCATTCTTACTGCTAACTTTTATATGCGTCTCTAGATCGGGAAATGACTGTTTCTACATTCTTCAATGAAAGGGTTTCTGAACTGCTGCAAACACACATCAGTTTAACTCTGGAAGTTGAATACACACATTGACAACGATTCTGCTAGATAGCACCGTTTTGGTTTTAGAGCAAGGTATTTCTCTTTACAGCCTGTTCTCCAATCCACTCTGGAATGTCCAAACGCAACTTTTAGAAGAAAAGTGTTTCTAAATCTCTGAATGTAAACACAGATGCAACATCCTAAAAGGAACCAATTCACAGAAGATCAGTTTGTAGGAAGCGGGTTTTTTGTGTTTTAAACGCATTCTTACTGCTAACACTTATATGCATCTCTAGGGCTGGAAATGACTGTTTCTACATTCCCCAAAGAGAGGGTTTCTAAACTGCTGCAAACACACATCAGTTTAACTCTGGAAGTTGAAAACACACATTGACAACCATTCTGCTAGATAGCTCCGTTTTGGTTTTAGAGCAAGATATTTCTCTTTACAGCCTGTTCTCTTTTCCACTCTGGAATGTCCAAACGCAGCTTTTAGATGAAACGTGTTTCTACCTTGGTGAATCTAAACATAGATGCAACTTCCTAAAGGGAACCAACACACAGAAGATCAGTGTGTAGGAAGCGGGTTTTCTGTGTTTTAAACGCATTCCTACTGCTAACTCTTATATGAGTCTCTAGGTCTGGAAATGATTGTTTCTACATTCTCCAAAGAAAGGGTTTCTAAACTGCTGCAAACACACATCTGTTGAACTCTGGAAGTTGAAAACACACACTCACAACCATTCTGCTAGATAGCTCCTTTTTGGTTTTAGAGCAAGATATTTCTCTTTACAGCCTGTTCTCTTTTCCACTCTGGAATGTGCAAACGCAGCTTTTAGAAGAAACGTGTTTCTACCTTGGTGAATCTAAACATAGATGCAACTTCCTAAAGGGAACCAACACACAGAAGATCAGTTTGTAGGAAGGGTGTCGTCTGTGTTTTAAACGCATACTTACTGCTAACTCTTATATGCGTCTCTAGATCTGGAAATGATTGCTTCTACATTCTCCAAAGAAAGGGTTTCTGAACTGCTGCAATCACAAATCAGTTTAACTCTGCAAGTTGAACACACACATTCACAACCATTCTGTTAGAGAGCTCCGTTTTGGTTTTAGAGCAAGGTATTTCTCTTTACAGCCTGTTCTCTCATGCACTCTGGAATGTATAAACGCAGCTGTTAGAAGAAACGTGTTTCTACCTCGCTGATTGTAAACATAGATGCAACTTCCTAAAAAAAACCAATACACAGAAGATCAGTTTGTAGGAAGCGGGTTTTTTGTGTTTTAAACGCATTCTTACTGCTAACTCTTATATGCGTCTCTAGGGCTGGAAATTACTGTTTCTACATTCTCCAAAGAAAGGGTTTCTGAACTGCTGCAAACACACATCAGTTTAACTCTGGAAGTTGAAAACACACATTGACAATCATTCTGCTAGATAGCTCCGTTTTGGTTTTAGAGCTAGATATTTCTCTTTACAGCCTGTTCTCACATCCAATCTGGAATGTCCAAACGCAGCTTTTAGAAGAAACGTGTTTCTAACTCACTGAATCTAAACTTAGATGCAACTTCCTAAAAGGTACCAACACACAGCAAATCAGTTTGTAGGAAGTGGGTTTTTTTGTTTTAAACGCATTCTTACTACTAACTCTTATATGCGTCTCCATATCTGGAAATGACTGTTTCCACATTCTCCAAAGAAAGGGTTACTGAACTGCTGCAAACACACATCAGTTTAACTCTGGAAGTTGAAAACACACATTGACAACCATTCTGCTAGATAGCTCCGTTTTGGTTTTAGAGCAAGTTATTTCTCTTTACACCCCGTTCTCCCTTCCACTCTGGAATGTCCAAACGCAGCTTTTAGAAGAAACGTGTTTCTACCTTGGTGAATCTAAACATAGATGCAACTTCCTAAAGGGAACCAACACACAGAAGATCAGTGTGTAGGAAGCGGGTCTTCTGTGTTTTAAACGCATTCTTCCTGCTAACACTTATATGCGTCTCTAGGGCTGGAAATGACTGTTTCTACATTCTACAAAGAAAGAGTTTCTGAACTGCTGCAAACACATCAGTTTGACTCTGGAAGTTGAATACACACATTCACAACCATTCTGCTAGATAGCTCCCTTTTGGTTTTAGAGCAAGATATTTCTCTTTACAGCCTGTTCTCTTTTCCACTCTGGAATGTGCAAACGCAGCTTTTAGAAGAAACGTGTTTCTACCTTGGTGAATCTAAACATAGATGCAACTTCCTAAAGGGAACCAACACACAGAAGATCAGTGTGTAGGAAGCGGGTCTTCTGTGTTTTAAACGCATTCTTCCTGCTAACACTTATATGCGTCTCTAGGGCTGGAAATGACTGTTTCTACATTCTACAAAGAAAGAGTTTCTGAACTACTGCAAACACATCAGTTTGACTCTGGAAGTTGAATACACACATTCACAACCATTCTGCTAGATAGCTCTCTTTTGGTTTTAGAGCAAGATATTTCTCTTTACAGCCTGTTCTCTTTTCCACTCTGGAATGTGCAAACGCAGCTTTTAGAAGAAACGTGTTTCTACCTTGGTGAATCTAAACATAGATGCAACTTCCTAAACGGAACCAACACACAGAAGATCAGTTTGTAGGAAGCGTGTCTTCTGTGTTTTAAACGCATTCTTACTGCTAACTCTTATATGCGTCTCTAGATCTGGAAATGATTGCTTCTACATTCTCTAAAGAAAGGGTTTCTGAACTGCTGCAAACACACATCAGTTTAACTCTGGAAGTTGAACACACACATTCACAACCATTCTGTTAGAGAGCTCCGTTTTGGTTTTAGAGCAAGGTATTTCTCTTTACAGCCTATTCTCCCATGCACTCTGGAATGTATAAACGCAGCTGTTAGAAGAAACGTGTTTCTACCTCGCTGAATGTAAACATAGATGCAACTTCCTAAAAGGAACCAATACACAGAAGATCAGTTTGTAGGAAGCGGGTTTTTTGTGTTTTAAACGCATTCTTACTGCTAACTCTTATATGCGACTCTAGGGCTGGAAACGACTGTTTCTACATTCTACAAAGAAAGGGTTTCTGAACTGCTGCAAACACACTTCAGTTTAACTCTGGAAGTTGAAAACACACATTGACAATCATTCTGCTAGATAGCTCCGTTTTGGTTTTAGAGCAAGATATTTCTCTTTACACCCTGTTCTCCCTTCCACTCTGGAATGTCCAAACGCAGCTTTTAGAAGAAACGTGTTTCTACCTTGGTGAATCTAAACATAGATACATCTACCTAAAGGAACCAACACACAGAAGATCAGTTTGTAGAAAGCGGGTTTTTTGTGTTTTAAACGCATTCTTACTGCTAACACTTATATGCGTCTCTAGGGCTGGAAATCACTGTTTCTACATTCTCCAAAGAAAGGGTTTCTGAACTGCTGCAAACACACATCAGTTTAACTCTGGAAGTTGAAAACACACATTGCCAACCATTCTGCTAGATAGCTCCGTTTTGGTTTTAGAGCAAGATATTTCTCTTTACAGCTTGTTCTCTTTTCCACTCTGGAATGTCCAAACGCAGCTTTTAGAAGAAACGTGTTTCTACCTTGGTGAATCTAAACATAGATGCAACTTCCTAAAGGGAACCAACACACATAATATCAGTTTGTAGGAAGCGGGTCTTCTGTGTTTTAAACGCATTCTTACTGCTAACTCTTATATGCGTCTCTAGATCTGGAAATGACTGTTTCTACATTCTCCAAAGAAAGGGTTTCTAAACTGCTGCAAACACACATCAGTTTAACTCTGGAAGTTGAATATGCACATTGGCAACCATTCTGCTAGATAGCTCCGTTTTGGTTTTAGAGCAAGGTATTTCTCTTTACAGCCTGTTCTCCCATCCAGTGTGGAATGTCCAATCGCAGCTTTTAGAAGAAACGTGTTTCTAACTCGCTGAATCTAAACTTAGGTGCAACTTCCTAAAAGGTACCATCACACAGAAAATCAGTTTGTAGGAAACGGGTTTTTTCTGTTTTAAACGTATTCTTACTACTAACTCTTATATGCGTCTCTAGATCTGGAAATGACTGTTTCTACATTCTCCAAAGAAAGGGTTTCTGAACTGCTGCAAACACACATCAGTTTAACTCTGGAAGTTGAAAACACACATTGACAATCATTCTGCTAGATAGCTCCGTTTTGGTTTTAGAGCAAGATATTTCCCTTTAGAGCCTGTTTTCCCATAAACTCTGGAATGTCCAAACGCAGCTTTAAGAAGAAACGTGTTTCTACCTCGCTGAATGTAAACATAGATGCAACTTCCAAAAAGGAACCAACACACAGAAGATCAGTTTGTAGGAAGCGGGTTTTTTGTGTTTTAAACGCAATCTTACTGCTAACACTTATATGCGTCTCTAGGGCTCGAAATGACTGCTTCTACATTCTCCAAAGAAAGGGTTTCTGAACTGCTGCAAACACACATCAGTTTAACTCTGGAAGTTGAAAACACACATTGACAACCATTCTGCTAGATAGCTCCATTTTGGTTTTAGAGCTAGATATTTCTCTTTACAGCCTGTTTTCCCATACACTCTGGAATGTCCAAACGCAGCTTTTAGAAGAAACCTGTTTCTAACTTGCTGAATCTAAACATAGATGCAACTTCCTAAAAGGAACCAACACACAGAAGATCAGTGTGTAGGAAGCGGGTCTTCTGTGTTTTAAACGCATTCTTACTGCTAACTCTTATATGCGTCTCTAGATCTGGAAATGACTGTTTCTACATTCTCCAAAGAAAGGGTTTCTGAACTGCTGCAAACACACATCAGTTTAACTCTGGAAGTTGAATAAACACATTGACAAACATTCTCCCAGATAGCTCGGTTTTGGTTTTAGAGCAAGGTATTTTTCTTTACAGCCCGATTTCCCATCCACTCTGGAATGTCCAAACGCAGATTTTAGAAGAAACCTGTTTCTACCTCGCTGAAACTAAACATAGATGCAACTTCCTAAAGGGAAAAAACACACAGAAAATCAGTTTGTAGGAAGCGGGTCTTCTGTGTTTTAAACGCATTCTTACTGCTAACTATTATATGCGTCTCTAGAACGGGAAATGACTGTTTCTACATTCTCCAAAGAAAGGGTTTCTGAACTGCTGCAAACACACATCAGTTTAACTCTGGAAGTTGAATATGCACATTGACAACCATTGTACTAGATAGCTCCGTTTTGGTTTTAGAGCAAGGTATTTCTCTTTACAGCCTGTTTTCCCATACACTCTGGAATGTCCAAACGCAGCTTTTAGAAGAAACGTGTTTCTAACTCGCTGAATCTAAACATAGTTGCAACTTCCTAAAAGGTACCAACACACAGAAAATCAGTTTGTAGGAAGCGGGTTTTCTGTGTTTTAAACGCATTCTTACTGCTAACTCTTATATGTGTCTCTAGATCTGGAAATGACTATTTCTACATTCTCCAAAGAAAGGGTTTCTGAACTGCTGCAAACACACATCAGTTTAATTCTAGAAGTTGAAAACACACATTGACAACCATTCTGCTAGATAGCTCCGTTTTGGTTTTAGAGCAAGATATTTCTCTTTACAACCTGTTCTCTTTTCCACTCTGGAATGTCCAAACGCAGCTTTTAGATGAAACGTGTTTCTACCTTGGTAAATCAAAACATAGATGTAATTTCCTAAAGGGAACCAACACACAGAAGATCAGTTTGTAGGAAGCGGGTCTTCTGTGTTTTAAACGCATTCTTACTGCTAACACTTATATGCCTCTCTAGGGCTAAAAATGACTGTTTCTACATTCTGCAAAGAAAGGGTTTCTGAACTGCTGCAAACACACATCAGTTTATTTCTGGAAGTTGAAAACACACATTGACAACCATTCTGCTAGATAGCTCCGTTTTGGTTTTAGAGCTAGATATTTCTCTTTACAGCCTGTTCTCCCATCCAATCTGGAATGTCCAAACGCAGCTTTTAGAAGAAACGTGTTTCTAACTCACTGAATCTAAACTTAAATGCAACTTCCTAAAAGGTACCAACACACAGAAAATCAGTTTGTAGGAAGTGGGTTTTTTGTGTTTTAAACGCATTCTTACTACTAACTCTTATATGCGTCTCTAGATCTGGAAATGACTGTTTCCACATTCTCCAAAGAAAGGGTTACTGAACTGCTGCAAACACACATCAGTTTAACTCTGGAAGTTGAAAACACACATTGACAACCATTCTGCTAGATAGCTCCATTTTGGTTTTAGAGCAAGTTATTTCTCTTTACACCCCGTTCTCCCTTCCACTCTGGAATGTCCAAACGCAGCTTTTAGAAGAAACGTGTTTCTACCTTGGTGAATCTAAACATAGATGCAACTTCCTAAAGGGAACCAACACACAGAAGATCAGTGTGTAGGAAGCGGGTCTTCTGTGTTTTAAACGCATTCTTCCTGCTAACACTTATATGCGTCTCTAGGGCTGGAAATGACTGTTTCTACATTCTACAAAGAAAGAGTTTCTGAACTGCTGCAAACACATCAGTTTGACTCTGGAAGTTCAATACACACATTCACAACCATTCTGCTAGATAGCTCCCTTTTGGTTTTAGAGCAAGATATTTCTCTTTACAGCCTGTTCTCTTTTCCACTCTGGAATGTGCAAACGCAGCTTTTAGAAGAAACGTGTTTCTACCTTGGTGAATCTAAACATAGATGCAACTTACTAAAGGGAACCAACACACAGAAGATCAGTTTGTAGGAAGCGTGTCTTCTGTGTTTTAAACGCATTCTTACTGCTAACTCTTATATGCGTCTCTAGATCTGGAAATGATTGCTTCTACATTCTCCAAAGAAAGGGTTTCTGAACTGCTGCAAACACACATCAGTTTAACTCTGGAAGTTGATCACACATATTCACAACCATTCTGTTAGAGAGCTCCGTTTTGGTTTTAGAGCAAGGTATTTCTCTTTACAGCCTGTTCTCCCATGCACTCTGGAATGTATAAACGCAGCTGTTAGAAGACACGTGTTTCTACCTCGCTGAATGTAAACATAGATGCAACTTCCTAAAAGGAACCAATACACAGAAGATCAGTTTGTAGGAAGCGGGTTTTTTGTGTTTTAAACGCATTCTTACTGCTAACTCTTATATGCGTCTCTAGGGCTGGAAATGACTGTTTTTACATTCTCCAAAGAAAGGGTTTCTGAACTGCTGCAAACACACATCAGTTTAACTCTGGAAGTTGAAAACACACATTGACAATCATTCTGCTAGATAGCTCTGTTTTGGTTTTAGAGCAAGATATTTCTCTTTACACCCTGTTCTCCCTTCCACTCTGGAATGTCCAAACGCAGCTTTTAGAAGAAACGTGTTTCTACCTTGGTGAATCTAAACATAGATACTTCTACCTAAGGGAACCAACACACAGAAGATCAGTTTGTAGAAAGCGGGTTTTTTGTGTTTTAAACGCATTCTTACTGCTAACACTTATATGCGTCTCTAGGGCTGGAAATCACTGTTTCTACATTCTCCAAAGAAAGGGTTCCTGAGCTGCTGCAAACACACATCAGTTTAACTCTGGAAGTTGAAAACACACATTGCCAACCATTCTGCTAGATAGCTCCGTTTTGGTTTTAGAGCAAGATATTTCTCTTTACAGCTTGTTCTCTTTTCCACTCTGGAATGTCCAAACGCAGCTTTTAGAAGAAACGTGTTTCTACCTTGGTGAATCTAAACATAGATGCAACTTCCTAAAGGGAACCAACACACATAATATCAGTTTGTAGGAAGCGGGTCTTCTGTGTTTTAAACGCATTCTTACTGCTAACTCTTATATGCGTCTCTAGATCTGGAAATGACTGTTTCTACATTCTCCAAAGAAAGGGTTTCTGAACTGCTGCAAACACACATCAGTTTAACTCTGGAAGTTGAATATGCACATTGACAACCATTCTGCTAGATAGCTCCGTTTTGGTTTTAGAGCAAGGTATTTCTCTTTACAGCCTGTTCTCCCATCCAGTGTGGAATGTCCAATCGCAGCTTTTAGAAGAAACGTGTTTCTAACTCGCTGAATCTAAACTTAGGTGCAACTTCCTAAAAGGTACCATCACACAGAAAATCAGTTTGTAGGAAACGGGTTTTTTGTGTTTTAAACGCATTCTTACTACTAACTCTTATATGCGTCCCTAGATCTGGAAATGACTGTTTCTACATTCTCCAAAGAAAGGGTTTCTGAACTGCTGCAAACACACATCAGTTTAACTCTGGAAGTTGAAAACACACATTGACAATCATTCTGTTAGATAGCTCCGTTTTGGTTTTAGAGCAAGATATTTCCCTTTAGAGACTGTTTTCCCATAAACTCTGGAATGTCCAAACGCAGCTTTAAGAAGAACCGTGTTTCTACCTCGCTGAATGTAAACATAGATGCAACTTCCAAAAAGGAACCAACACACAGAAGATCAGTTTGTAGGAAGCAGGTTTTTTGTGTTTTAAACGCAATCTTACTGCTAACACTTATATGCGTCTCTAGGGCTCGAAATGACTGCTTCTACATTCTCCAAAGAAAGGGTTTCTGAACTGCTGCAAACACACATCAGTTTAACTCTGGAAGTTGAAAACACACATTGACAACCATTCTGCTAGATAGCTCCATTTTGGTTTTAGAGCTAGATATTTCTCTTTACAGCCTGTTTTCCCATACACTCTGGAATGTCCAAACGCAGCTTTTAGAAGAAACCTGTTTCTAACTTGCTGAATCTAAACATAGATGCAACTTCCTAAAAGGTACCAACACACAGAAAATCAGTTTGTAGGAAGTGGGTTTTTTGTGTTTTAAACGCATTCTTACTACTAACTCTTATATGCGTCTCTAGATCTGGAAATGACTGTTTCCACATTCTCCAAAGAAAGGGTTACTGAACTGCTGCAAACACACATCAGTTTAACTCTGGAAGTTGAAAACACACATTGACAACCATTCTGCTAGATAGCTCCGTTTTGGTTTTAGAGCAAGTTATTTCTCTTTACACCCCGTTCTCCCTTCCACTCTGGAATGTCCAAACGCAGCTTTTAGAAGAAACGTGTTTCTACCTTGGTGAATCTAAACATAGATGCAACTTCCTAAAGGGAACCAACACACAGAAGATCAGTGTGTAGGAAGCGGGTCTTCTGTGTTTTAAACGCATTCTTCCTGCTAACACTTATATGCGTCTCTAGGGCTGGAAATGACTGTTTCTACATTCTACAAAGAAAGAGTTTCTGAACTGCTGCAAACACATCAGTTTGACTCTGGAAGTTCAATACACACATTCACAACCATTCTGCTAGATAGCTCCCTTTTGGTTTTAGAGCAAGATATTTCTCTTTACAGCCTGTTCTCTTTTCCACTCTGGAATGTGCAAACGCAGCTTTTAGAAGAAACGTGTTTCTACCTTGGTGAATCTAAACATAGATGCAACTTCCTAAAGGGAACCAACACACAGAAGATCAGTTTGTAGGAAGCGTGTCTTCTGTGTTTTAAACGCATTCTTACTGCTAACTCTTATATGCGTCTCTAGATCTGGAAATGATTGCTTCTACATTCTCCAAAGAAAGGGTTTCTGAACTGCTGCAAACACACATCAGTTTAACTCTGGAAGTTGAACACACACATTCACAACCATTCTGTTAGAGAGCTCCGTTTTGGTTTTAGAGCAAGGTATTTCTCTTTACAGCCTGTTCTCCCATGTACTCTGGAATGTATAAACGCAGCTGTTAGAAGAAACGTGTTTCTACCTCGCTGAATGTAAACATAGATGCAACTTCCTAAAAGGAACCAATACACAGAAGATCAGTTTGTAGGAAGCGGGTTTTTTGTGTTTTAAACGCATTCTTACTGCTAACTCTTATATGCGTCTCTAGTGCTGGAAATGACTGTTTCTACATTCTCCAAAGAAAGGGTTTCTGAACTGCTGCAAACACACATCAGTTTAACTCTGGAAGTTGAAAACACACATTGACAATCATTCTGCTAGATAGCTCCGTTTTGGTTTTAGAGCAAGATATTTCTCTTTACACCCTGTTCTCCCTTCCACTCTGGAATGTCCAAACGCAGCTTTTAGAAGAAACGTGTCTCTACCTTGGTGAATCTAAACATAGATGCATCTACCTAAAGGAACCAACACACAGAAGATCAGTTTGTAGAAAGCGGGTTTTTTGTGTTTTAAACGCATTCTTACTGCTAACACTTATATGCGTCTCTAGGGCTGGAAATCACTGTTTCTACATTCTCCAAAGAAAGGGTTTCTGAACTGCTGCAAACACACATCAGTTTAACTCTGGAAGTTGAAAACACACATTGCCAACCATTCTGCTAGATAGCTCCGTTTTGGTTTTAGAGCAAGATATTTCTCTTTACAGCTTGTTCTCTTTTCCACTCTGGAATGTCCAAACGCAGCTTTTAGAAGAAACGTGTTTCTACCTTGGTGAGTCTAAACATAGATGCAACTTCCTAAAGGGAACCAACACACATAATATCAGTTTGTAGGAAGCGGGTCTTCTGTGTTTTAAACGCATTCTTACTGCTAACTCTTATATGCGTCTCTAGATCTGGAAATGACTGTTTCTACATTCTCCAAAGAAAGGGTTTCTGAACTGCTGCAAACACACATCAGTTTAACTCTGGAAGTTGAATATGCACATTGACAACCATTCTGCTAGATAGCTCCGTTTTGGTTTTAGAGCAAGGTATTTCTCTTTACAGCCTGTTCTCCCATCCAGTGTGGAATGTCCAATCGCAGCTTTTAGAAGAAACGTGTTTCTAACTCGCTGAATCTAAACTTAGGTGCAACTTCCTAAAAGGTACCATCACACAGAAAATCAGTTTGTAGGAAACGGGTTTTTTGTGTTTTAAACGCATTCTTACTACTAACTCTTATATGCGTCTCTAGATCTGGAAATGACTGTTTCTACATTCTCCAAAGAAAGGGTTTCTGAACTGCTGCAAACACACATCAGTTTAACTCTGGAAGTTGAAAACACACATTGACAATCATTCTGCTAGATAGCTCCGTTTAAGTTTTAGAGCAAGATATTTCCCTTTAGAGCCTGTTTTCCCATAAACTCTGGAATGTCCAAACGCAGCTTTAAGAAGAAACGTGTTTCTACCTCGCTGAATGTAAACATAGATGCAACTTCCAAAAAGGAACCAACACACAGAAGATCAGTTTGTAGGAAGCGGGTTTTTTGTGTTTTAAACGCAATCTTACTGCTAACACTTATATGCGTCTCTAGGGCTCGAAATGACTGCTTCTACATTCTCCAAAGAAAGGGTTTCTGAACTGCTGTAAACACACATCAGTTTAACTCTGGAAGTTGAAAACACACATTGACAACCATTCTGCTAGATAGCTCCATTTTGGTTTTAGAGCTAGATATTTCTCTTTACAGCCTGTTTTCCCATACACTCTGGAATGTCCAAACGCAGCTTTTAGAAGAAACCTGTTTCTAACTTGCTGAATCTAAACATAGATGCAACTTCCTAAAAGGAACCAACACACAGAAGATCAGTGTGTAGGAAGCGGTTCTTCTGTGTTTTAAACGCATTCTTACTGCTAACTCTTATATGCGTCTCTAGATCTGGAAATGACTGTTTCTACATTCTCCAAAGAAAGGGTTTCTGAACTGCTGCAAACACACATCAGTTTAACTCTGGAAGTTGAATAAACACATTGACAAACATTCTCCCAGATAGCTCCGTTTTGGTTTTAGAGCAAGGTATTTTTCTTTACAGCCTGTTTTCCCATCCACTCTGGAATGTCCAAACGCAGCTTTTAGAAGAAACGTTTTTTTACCTCGCTGAAACAAAACATAGATGCAACTTCCTAAAGGGAAACAACACACAGAAAATCAGTTTGTAGGAAGCGGGTCTTCTGTGTTTTAAACGCATTCTTACTGCTAACTCTTATATGCGTCTCTAGATCGGGAAATGACTGTTTCTATATTCTCCAAAGAAAGGGTTTCTGAACTGCTGCAAACACACATCAGTTTAACTCTGGAAGTTGAATACACACATTGACAACGATTCTGCTAGATAGCACCGTTTTGGTTTTAGAGCAAGGTATTTCTCTTTACAGCCTGTTCTCCAATCCACTCTGGAATGTCCAAACGCAACTTTTAGAAGAAAAGTGTTTCTAAATCTCTGAATGTAAACACAGATGCAACATCCTAAAAGGAACCAACACACAGAAGATCAGTTTGTAGGAAGCGGGTTTTCTGTGTTTTAAACGCATTCCTACTGCTAACTCTTATATGAGTCTCTAGGTCTGGAAATGATTGTTTCTACATTCTCCAAAGAAAGGGTTTCTAAACTGCTGCAAACACACATCTGTTGAACTCTGGAAGTTGAAAACACACACTCACAACCATTCTGCTAGATAGCTCCTTTTTGGTTTTAGAGCAAGATATTTCTCTTTACAGCCTGTTCTCTTTTCCACTCTGGATTGTGCAAACGCAGCTTTTAGAAGAAACGTGTTTCTACCTTGGTGAATCTAAACATAGATGCAACTTCCTAAAGGGAACCAACACACAGAAGATCAGTTTGTAGGAAGCGTGTCTTCTGTGTTTTAAACGCATACTTACTGCTAACTCTTATATGCGTCTATAGATCTGGAAATGATTGCTTCTACATTCTCCAAAGAAAGGGTTTCTGAACTGCTGCAAACACAAATCAGTTTAACTCTGGAAGTTGAACACACACATTCACAACCATTCTGTTAGAGAGCTCCGTTTTGGTTTTAGAGCAAGGTATTTCTCTTTACAGCCTGTTCTCCCATGCACTCTGGAATGTATAAACGCAGCTGTTAGAAGAAACGTGTTTCTACCTCGCTGAATGTAAACATAGATGCAACTTCCTAAAAGTAACCAATACACAGAAGATCAGTTTGTAGGAAGCGGGTTTTTTGTGTTTTAAACGCATTCTTACTGCTAACTCTTATATGCGTCTCTAGGGCTGGAAATTACTGTTTCTATATTCTCCAAAGAAAGGGTTTCTGAACTGCTGCAAACACACATCAGTTTAACTCTGGAAGTTGAAAACACACATTGACAATCATTCTGCTAGATAGCTCCGTTTTGGTTTTAGAGCAAGATATTTCTCTTTACACCCTGTTCTCCCTTCCACTCTGGAATGTCCAAACGCAGCTTTTAGAAGAAACGTGTTTCTACCTTGGTGAATCTAAACATAGATGCATCTACCTAAAGGAACCAACACACAGAAGATCAGTTTGCAGAAAGCGGGTTTTTTGTGTTTTAAACGCATTCTTACTGCTAACACTTATATGCGTCTCTAGGGCTGGAAATCACTGTTTCTACATTCTCCAAAGAAAGGGTTTCTGAACTGCTGCAAACACACATCAGTTTAACTCTGGAAGTTGAAAACACACATTGCCAACCATTCTGCTAGATAGCTCCGTTTTGGTTTTAGAGCAAGATATTTCTCTTTACAGCTTGTTCTCTTTTCCATTCTGGAATGTCCAAACGCAGCTTTTAGAAGAAACGTGTTTCTACCTTGGTGAATCTAAACATAGATGCAACTTCCTAAAGGGAACCAACACACATAATATCAGTTTGTAGGAAGCGGGTCTTCTGTGTTTTAAACGCATTCTTACTGCTAACTCTTATATGCGTCTCTAGATCTGGAAATGACTGTTTCTACATACTCCAAAGAAAGGGTTTCTGAACTGCTGCAAACACACATCAGTTTAACTCTGGAAGTTGAATATGCACATTGACAACCATTCTGCTAGATAGCTCCGTTTTGGTTTTAGAGCAAGGTATTTCTCTTTACAGCCTGTTCTCCCATCCAGTCTGGAATGTTCAAACGCAGCTTTTAGAAGAAACGTGTTTCTAACTCGCTGAATCTAAACTTAGGTGCAACTTCCTAAAAGGTACCATCACACAGAAAATCAGTTTGTAGGAAGCGGGTTTTTTGTGTTTTAAACGCATTCTTACTACTAACTCTTATATGCGTCTCTGGATCTGGAAATGACTGTTAATACATTCTCCAAAGAAAGGGTTTCTGAACTGCTGCAAACACACATCAGTTTAACTCTGGAAGTTGAAAACACACATTGACAATCATTCTGCTAGATAGCTCCGTTTTGGTTTTAGAGGAAGATATTTCCCTTTAGAGCCTGTTCTCCCATAATCTCTGGAATGTCCAAACGCAGCTTTAAGAAGAAACGTGTTTCTACCTCGCTGAATGTAAACATAGATGCAACTTCCAAAAAGGAACCAACACACAGAAGATCAATTTGTAGGAAGCGGGTTTTTTGTGTTTTAAACGCAATCTTACTGCTAACACTTATATGCGTCTCTAGGGCTCGAAATGACTGCTTCTACATTCTCCAAAGAAAGGGTTTCTGAACTGCTGCAAACACACGTCAGTTTAACTCTGGAAGTTGAAAACACACATTGACAACCATTCTGCTAGATAGCTCCATTTTGGTTTTAGAGCTAGATATTTCTCTTTACAGCCTGTTTTCCCATACACTCTGGAATGTCCAAACGCAGCTTTTAGAAGAAACCTGTTTCTAACTTGCTGAATCTAAACATAGATGCAACTTCCTAAAAGGAACCAACACACAGAAGATCAGTGTGTAGGAAGCGGGTCTTCTGTGTTTTAAACGCATTCTTACTGGTAACTCTTATATGCGTCTCTAGATCTGGAAATGACTGTTTCTACATTCTCCAAAGAAAGGGTTTCTGAAGTGCTGCAAACACACATCAGTTTAACTCTGGATGTTGAATAAACACATTGACAAACATTCTCCCAGATAGCTCCGTTTTGGTTTTAGAGCAAGGTATTTTTCTTTACAGCCTGTTTTCCCATCCACTCTGGAATGTCCAAACGCAGCTTTTAGAAGAAACGTTTTTTTACCTCGCTGAAACTAAACATAGATGCAACTTCCTAAAGGGAAACAACACACAGAAAATCAGTTTGTAGGAAGCGGGTCTTCTGTGTTTTAAACGCATTCTTACTGCTAACTCTTATATGCGTCTCTAGATCGGGAAATGACTGTTTCTATATTCTCCAAAGAAAGGGTTTCTGAACTGCTGCAAACACACATCAGTTTAACTCTGGAAGTTGAATACACACATTGACAACGATTCTGCTAGATAGCACCGTTTTGGTTTTAGAGCAAGGTATTTCTCTTTACAGCCTGTTCTCCAATCCACTCTGGAATGTCCAAACGCAACTTTTAGAAGAAAAGTGTTTCTAAATCTCTGAATGTAAACACAGATGCAACATCCTAAAAGGAACCAACACACAGAAGATCAGTTTGTAGGAAGCGGGTTTTCTGTGTTTTAAACGCATTCCTACTGCTAACTCTTATATGAGTCTCTAGGTCTGGAAATGATTGTTTCTACATTCTCCAAAGAAAGGGTTTCTAAACTGCTGCAAACACACATCTGTTGAACTCTGGAAGTTGAAAACACACACTCACAACCATTCTGCTAGATAGCTCCTTTTTGGTTTTAGAGCAAGATATTTCTCTTTACAGCCTGTTCTCTGTTCCACTCTGGATTGTGCAAACGCAGCTTTTAGAAGAAACGTGTTTCTACCTTGGTGAATCTAAACATAGATGCAACTTCCTAAAGGGAACCAACACACAGAAGATCAGTTTGTAGGAAGCGTGTCTTCTGTGTTTTAAACGCATACTTACTGCTAACTCTTATATGCGTCTATAGATCTGGAAATGATTGCTTCTACATTCTCCAAAGAAAGGGTTTCTGAACTGCTGCAAACACAAATCAGTTTAACTCTGGAAGTTGAACACACACATTCACAACCATTCTGTTAGAGAGCTCCGTTTTGGTTTTAGAGCAAGGTATTTCTCTTTACAGCCTGTTCTCCCATGCACTCTGGAATGTATAAACGCAGCTGTTAGAAGAAACGTGTTTCTACCTCGCTGAATGTAAACATAGATGCAACTTCCTAAAAGTAACCAATACACAGAAGATCAGTTTGTAGGAAGCGGGTTTTTTGTGTTTTAAACGCATTCTTACTGCTAACTCTTATATGCGTCTCTAGGGCTGGAAATTACTGTTTCTATATTCTCCAAAGAAAGGGTTTCTGAACTGCTGCAAACACACATCAGTTTAACTCTGGAAGTTGAAAACACACATTGACAATCATTCTGCTAGATAGCTCCGTTTTGGTTTTAGAGCAAGATATTTCTCTTTACACCCTGTTCTCCCTTCCACTCTGGAATGTCCAAACGCAGCTTTTAGAAGAAACGTGTTTCTACCTTGGTGAATCTAAACATAGATGCATCTACCTAAAGGAACCAACACACAGAAGATCAGTTTGCAGAAAGCGGGTTTTTTGTGTTTTAAACGCATTCTTACTGCTAACACTTATATGCGTCTCTAGGGCTGGAAATCACTGTTTCTACATTCTCCAAAGAAAGGGTTTCTGAACTGCTGCAAACACACATCAGTTTAACTCTGGAAGTTGAAAACACACATTGCCAACCATTCTGCTAGATAGCTCCGTTTTGGTTTTAGAGCAAGATATTTCTCTTTACAGCTTGTTCTCTTTTCCATTCTGGAATGTCCAAACGCAGCTTTTAGAAGAAACGTGTTTCTACCTTGGTGAATCTAAACATAGATGCAACTTCCTAAAGGGAACCAACACACATAATATCAGTTTGTAGGAAGCGGGTCTTCTGTGTTTTAAACGCATTCTTACTGCTAACTCTTATATGCGTCTCTAGATCTGGAAATGACTGTTTCTACATACTCCAAAGAAAGGGTTTCTGAACTGCTGCAAACACACATCAGTTTAACTCTGGAAGTTGAATATGCACATTGACAACCATTCTGCTAGATAGCTCCGTTTTGGTTTTAGAGCAAGGTATTTCTCTTTACAGCCTGTTCTCCCATCCAGTCTGGAATGTTCAAACGCAGCTTTTAGAAGAAACGTGTTTCTAACTCGCTGAATCTAAACTTAGGTGCAACTTCCTAAAAGGTACCATCACACAGAAAATCAGTTTGTAGGAAGCGGGTTTTTTGTGTTTTAAACGCATTCTTACTACTAACTCTTATATGCGTCTCTGGATCTGGAAATGACTGTTAATACATTCTCCAAAGAAAGGGTTTCTGAACTGCTGCAAACACACATCAGTTTAACTCTGGAAGTTGAAAACACACATTGACAATCATTCTGCTAGATAGCTCCGTTTTGGTTTTAGAGGAAGATATTTCCCTTTAGAGCCTGTTCTCCCATAATCTCTGGAATGTCCAAACGCAGCTTTAAGAAGAAACGTGTTTCTACCTCGCTGAATGTAAACATAGATGCAACTTCCAAAAAGGAACCAACACACAGAAGATCAATTTGTAGGAAGCGGGTTTTTTGTGTTTTAAACGCAATCTTACTGCTAACACTTATATGTGTCTCTAGGGCTCGAAATGACTGCTTCTACATTCTCCAAAGAAAGGGTTTCTGAACTGCTGCAAACACACGTCAGTTTAACTCTGGAAGTTGAAAACACACATTGACAACCATTCTGCTAGATAGCTCCATTTTGGTTTTAGAGCTAGATATTTCTCTTTACAGCCTGTTTTCCCATACACTCTGGAATGTCCAAACGCAGCTTTTAGAAGAAACCTGTTTCTAACTTGCTGAATCTAAACATAGATGCAACTTCCTAAAAGGAACCAACACACAGAAGATCAGTGTGTAGGAAGCAGGTCTTCTGTGTTTTAAACGCATTCTTACTGGTAACTCTTATATGCGTCTCTAGATCTGGAAATGACTGTTTCTACATTCTCCAAAGAAAGGGTTTCTGAAGTGCTGCAAACACACATCAGTTTAACTCTGGATGTTGAATAAACACATTGACAAACATTCTCCCAGATAGCTCCGTTTTGGTTTTAGAGCAAGGTATTTTTCTTTACAGCCTGTTTTCCCATCCACTCTGGAATGTCCAAACGCAGCTTTTAGAAGAAACGTTTTTTTACCTCGCTGAAACTAAACATAGATGCAACTTCCTAAAGGGAAACAACACACAGAAAATCAGTTTGTAGGAAGCGGGTCTTCTGTGTTTTAAACGCATTCTTACTGCTAACTCTTATATGCGTCTCTAGATCGGGAAATGACTGTTTCTATATTCTCCAAAGAAAGGGTTTCTGAACTGCTGCAAACACACATCAGTTTAACTCTGGAAGTTGAATACACACATTGACAACGATTCTGCTAGATAGCACCGTTTTGGTTTTAGAGCAAGGTATTTCTCTTTACAGCCTGTTCTCCAATCCACTCTGGAATGTCCAAACGCAACTTTTAGAAGAAAAGTGTTTCTAAATCTCTGAATGTAAACACAGATGCAACATCCTAAAAGGAACCAACACACAGAAGATCAGTTTGTAGGAAGCGGGTTTTCTGTGTTTTAAACGCATTCCTACTGCTAACTCTTATATGAGTCTCTAGGTCTGGAAATGATTGTTTCTACATTCTCTAAAGAAAGGGTTTCTAAACTGCTGCAAACACACATCTGTTGAACTCTGGAAGTTGAAAACACACACTCACAACCATTCTGCTAGATAGCTCCTTTTTGGTTTTAGAGCAAGATATTTCTCTTTACAGCCTGTTCTCTGTTCCACTCTGGATTGTGCAAACGCAGCTTTTAGAAGAAACGTGTTTCTACCTTGGTGAATCTAAACATAGATGCAACTTCCTAAAGGGAACCAACACACAGAAGATCAGTTTGTAGGAAGCGTGTCTTCTGTGTTTTAAACGCATACTTACTGCTAACTCTTATATGCGTCTATAGATCTGGAAATGATTGCTTCTACATTCTCCAAAGAAAGGGTTTCTGAACTGCTGCAAACACAAATCAGTTTAACTCTGCAAGTTGAACACACACATTCACAACCATTCTGTTAGAGAGCTCCGTTTTGGTTTTAGAGCAAGGTATTTCTCTTTACAGCCTGTTCTCCCATGCACTCTGGAATGTATAAACGCAGCTGTTAGAAGAAACGTGTTTCTACCTCGCTGAATGTAAACATAGATGCAACTTCCTAAAAGTAACCAATACACAGAAGATCAGTTTGTAGGAAGCGGGTTTTTTGTGTTTTAAACGCATTCTTACTGCTAACTCTTATATGCGTCTCTAGGGCTGGAAATTACTGTTTCTATATTCTCCAAAGAAAGGGTTTCTGAACTGCTGCAAACACACATCAGTTTAACTCTGGAAGTTGAAAACACACATTGACAATCATTCTGCTAGATAGCTCCGTTTTGGTTTTAGAGCAAGATATTTCTCTTTACACCCTGTTCTCCCTTCCACTCTGGAATGTCCAAACGCAGCTTTTAGAAGAAACGTGTTTCTACCTTGGTGAATCTAAACATAGATGCATCTACCTAAAGGAACCAACACACAGAAGATCAGTTTGCAGAAAGCGGGTTTTTTGTGTTTTAAACGCATTCTTACTGCTAACACTTATATGCGTCTTTGGGGTGGAAATCACTGTTTCTACATTCTCCAAAGAAAGGGTTTCTGAACTGCTGCAAACACACATCAGTTTAACTCTGGAAGTTGAAAACACACATTGCCAACCATTCTGCTAGATAGCTCCGTTTTGGTTTTAGAGCAAGATATTTCTCTTTACAGCTTGTTCTCTTTTCCATTCTGGAATGTCCAAACGCAGCTTTTAGAAGAAACGTGTTTCTACCTTGGTGAATCTAAACATAGATGCAACTTCCTAAAGGGAACCAACACACATAATATCAGTTTGTAGGAAGCGGGTCTTCTGTGTTTTAAACGCATTCTTACTGCTAACTCTTATATGCGTCTCTAGATCTGGAAATGACTGTTTCTACATTCTCCAAAGAAAGGGTTTCTGAACTGCTGCAAACACACATCAGTTTAACTCTGGAAGTTGAATATGCACATTGACAACCATTCTGCTAGATAGCTCCGTTTTGGTTTTAGAGCAAGGTATTTCTCTTTACAGCCTGTTCTCCCATCCAGTCTGGAATGTTCAAACGCAGCTTTTAGAAGAAACGTGTTTCTAACTCGCTGAATCTAAACTTAGGTGCAACTTCCTAAAAGGTACCATCACACAGAAAATCAGTTTGTAGGAAGCGGGTTTTTTGTGTTTTAAACGCATTCTTACTACTAACTCTTATATGCGTCTCTAGATCTGGAAATGACTGTTAATACATTCTCCAAAGAAAGGGTTTCTGAACTGCTGCAAACACACATCAGTTTAACTCTGGAAGTTGAAAACACACATTGACAATCATTCTGCTAGATAGCTCCGTTTTGGTTTTAGAGGAAGATATTTCCCTTTAGAGCCTGTTCTCCCATAATCTCTGGAATGTCCAAACGCAGCTTTAAGAAGAAACGTGTTTCTACCTCGCTGAATGTAAACATAGATGCAACTTCCAAAAAGGAACCAACACACAGAAGATCAATTTGTAGGAAGCGGGTTTTTTGTGTTTTAAACGCAATCTTACTGCTAACACTTATATGCGTCTCTAGGGCTCGAAATGACTGCTTCTACATTCTCCAAAGAAAGGGTTTCTGAACTGCTGCAAACACACGTCAGTTTAACTCTGGAAGTTGAAAACACACATTGACAACCATTCTGCTAGATAGCTCCATTTTTGTTTTAGAGCTAGATATTTCTCTTTACAGCCTGTTTTCCCATACACTCTGGAATGTCCAAACGCAGCTTTTAGAAGAAACCTGTTTCTAACTTGCTGAATCTAAACATAGATGCAACTTCCTAAAAGGAACCAACACACAGAAGATCAGTGTGTAGGAAGCGGGTCTTCTGTGTTTTAAACGCATTCTTACTGGTAACTCTTATATGCGTCTCTAGATCTGGAAATGACTGTTTCTACATTCTCCAAAGAAAGGGTTTCTGAAGTGCTGCAAACACACATCAGTTTAACTCTGGATGTTGAATAAACACATTGACAAACATTCTCCCAGATAGCTCCGTTTTGGTTTTAGAGCAAGGTATTTTTCTTTACAGCCTGTTTTCCCATCCACTCTGGAATGTCCAAACGCAGCTTTTAGAAGAAACGTTTTTTTACCTCGCTGAAACTAAACATAGATGCAACTTCCTAAAGGGAAACAACACACAGAAAATCAGTTTGTAGGAAGCGGGTCTTCTGTGTTTTAAACGCATTCTTACTGCTAACTCTTATATGCGTCTCTAGATCGGGAAATGACTGTTTCTATATTCTCCAAAGAAAGGGTTTCTGAACTGCTGCAAACACACATCAGTTTAACTCTGGAAGTTGAATACACACATTGACAACGATTCTGCTAGATAGCACCGTTTTGGTTTTAGAGCAAGGTATTTCTCTTTACAGCCTGTTCTCCAATCCACTCTGGAATGTCCAAACGCAACTTTTAGAAGAAAAGTGTTTCTAAATCTCTGAATGTAAACACAGATGCAACATCCTAAAAGGAACCAACACACAGAAGATCAGTTTGTAGGAAGCGGGTTTTCTGTGTTTTAAACGCATTCCTACTGCTAACTCTTATATGAGTCTCTAGGTCTGGAAATGATTGTTTCTACATTCTCCAAAGAAAGGGTTTCTAAACTGCTGCAAACACACATCTGTTGAACTCTGGAAGTTGAAAACACACACTCACAACCATTCTGCTAGATAGCTCCTTTTTGGTTTTAGAGCAAGATATTTCTCTTTACAGCCTGTTCTCTGTTCCACTCTGGATTGTGCAAACGCAGCTTTTAGAAGAAACGTGTTTCTACCTTGGTGAATCTAAACATAGATGCAACTTCCTAAAGGGAACCAACACACAGAAGATCAGTTTGTAGGAAGCGTGTCTTCTGTGTTTTAAACGCATACTTACTGCTAACTCTTATATGCGTCTATAGATCTGGAAATGATTGCTTCTACATTCTCCAAAGAAAGGGTTTCTGAACTGCTGCAAACACAAATCAGTTTAACTCTGGAAGTTGAACACACACATTCACAACCATTCTGTTAGAGAGCTCCGTTTTGGTTTTAGAGCAAGGTATTTCTCTTTACAGCCTGTTCTCCCATGCACTCTGGAATGTATAAACGCAGCTGTTAGAAGAAACGTGTTTCTACCTCGCTGAATGTAAACATAGATGCAACTTCCTAAAAGTAACCAATACACAGAAGATCAGTTTGTAGGAAGCGGGTTTTTTGTGTTTTAAACGCATTCTTACTGCTAACTCTTATATGCGTCTCTAGGGCTGGAAATTACTGTTTCTATATTCTCCAAAGAAAGGGTTTCTGAACTGCTGCAAACACACATCAGTTTAACTCTGGAAGTTGAAAACACACATTGACAATCATTCTGCTAGATAGCTCCGTTTTGGTTTTAGAGCAAGATATTTCTCTTTACACCCTGTTCTCCCTTCCACTCTGGAATGTCCAAACGCAGCTTTTAGAAGAAACGTGTTTCTACCTTGGTGAATCTAAACATAGATGCATCTACCTAAAGGAACCAACACACAGAAGATCAGTTTGCAGAAAGCGGGTTTTTTGTGTTTTAAACGCATTCTTACTGCTAACACTTATATGCGTCTTTGGGGTGGAAATCACTGTTTCTACATTCTCCAAAGAAAGGGTTTCTGAACTGCTGCAAACACACATCAGTTTAACTCTGGAAGTTGAAAACACACATTGCCAACCATTCTGCTAGATAGCTCCGTTTTGGTTTTAGAGCAAGATATTTCTCTTTACAGCTTGTTCTCTTTTCCATTCTGGAATGTCCAAACGCAGCTTTTAGAAGAAACGTGTTTCTACCTTGGTGAATCTAAACATAGATGCAACTTCCTAAAGGGAACCAACACACATAATATCAGTTTGTAGGAAGCGGGTCTTCTGTGTTTTAAACGCATTCTTACTGCTAACTCTTATATGCGTCTCTAGATCTGGAAATGACTGTTTCTACATTCTCCAAAGAAAGGGTTTCTGAACTGCTGCAAACACACATCAGTTTAACTCTGGAAGTTGAATATGCACATTGACAACCATTCTGCTAGATAGCTCCGTTTTGGTTTTAGAGCAAGGTATTTCTCTTTACAGCCTGTTCTCCCATCCAGTCTGGAATGTTCAAACGCAGCTTTTAGAAGAAACGTGTTTCTAACTCGCTGAATCTAAACTTAGGTGCAACTTCCTAAAAGGTA
This sequence comes from Saimiri boliviensis, assembly GCF_048565385.1. Classification (NCBI taxonomy): domain Eukaryota; kingdom Metazoa; phylum Chordata; class Mammalia; order Primates; family Cebidae; genus Saimiri; species Saimiri boliviensis. Next base: position 103,796,008 of record NC_133455.1, read on the forward strand.
CCATCACACAGAAAATCAGTTTGTAGGAAGCGGGTTTTTTGTGTTTTAAACGCATTCTTACTACTAACTCTTATATGCGTCTCTAGATCTGGAAATGACTGTTAATACATTCTCCAAAGAAAGGGTTTCTGAACTGCTGCAAACACACATCAGTTTAACTCTGGAAGTTGAAAACACACATTGACAATCATTCTGCTAGATAGCTCCGTTTTGGTTTTAGAGGAAGATATTTCCCTTTAGAGCCTGTTCTCCCATAATCTCTGGAATGTCCAAACGCAGCTTTAAGAAGAAACGTGTTTCTACCTCGCTGAATGTAAACATAGATGCAACTTCCAAAAAGGAACCAACACACAGAAGATCAATTTGTAGGAAGCGGGTTTTTTGTGTTTTAAACGCAATCTTACTGCTAACACTTATATGCGTCTCTAGGGCTCGAAATGACTGCTTCTACATTCTCCAAAGAAAGGGTTTCTGAACTGCTGCAAACACACGTCAGTTTAACTCTGGAAGTTGAAAACACACATTGACAACCATTCTGCTAGATAGCTCCATTTTGGTTTTAGAGCTAGATATTTCTCTTTACAGCCTGTTTTCCCATACACTCTGGAATGTCCAAACGCAGCTTTTAGAAGAAACCTGTTTCTAACTTGCTGAATCTAAACATAGATGCAACTTCCTAAAAGGAACCAACACACAGAAGATCAGTGTGTAGGAAGCGGGTCTTCTGTGTTTTAAACGCATTCTTACTGGTAACTCTTATATGCGTCTCTAGATCTGGAAATGACTGTTTCTACATTCTCCAAAGAAAGGGTTTCTGAAGTGCTGCAAACACACATCAGTTTAACTCTGGATGTTGAATAAACACATTGACAAACATTCTCCCAGATAGCTCCGTTTTGGTTTTAGAGCAAGGTATTTTTCTTTACAGCCTGTTTTCCCATCCACTCTGGAATGTCCAAACGCAGCTTTTAGAAGAAACGTTTTTTTACCTCGCTGAAACTAAACATAGATGCAACTTCCTAAAGGGAAACAACACACAGAAAATCAGTTTGTAGGAAGCGGGTCTTCTGTGTTTTAAACGCATTCTTACTGCTAACTCTTATATGCGTCTCTAGATCGGGAAATGACTGTTTCTATATTCTCCAAAGAAAGGGTTTCTGAACTGCTGCAAACACACATCAGTTTAACTCTGGAAGTTGAATACACACATTGACAACGATTCTGCTAGATAGCACCGTTTTGGTTTTAGAGCAAGGTATTTCTCTTTACAGCCTGTTCTCCAATCCACTCTGGAATGTCCAAACGCAACTTTTAGAAGAAAAGTGTTTCTAAATCTCTGAATGTAAACACAGATGCAACATCCTAAAAGGAACCAACACACAGAAGATCAGTTTGTAGGAAGCGGGTTTTCTGTGTTTTAAACGCATTCCTACTGCTAACTCTTATATGAGTCTCTAGGTCTGGAAATGATTGTTTCTACATTCTCTAAAGAAAGGGTTTCTAAACTGCTGCAAACACACATCTGTTGAACTCTGGAAGTTGAAAACACACACTCACAACCATTCTGCTAGATAGCTCCTTTTTGGTTTTAGAGCAAGATATTTCTCTTTACAGCCTGTTCTCTGTTCCACTCTGGATTGTGCAAACGCAGCTTTTAGAAGAAACGTGTTTCTACCTTGGTGAATCTAAACATAGATGCAACTTCCTAAAGGGAACCAACACACAGAAGATCAGTTTGTAGGAAGCGTGTCTTCTGTGTTTTAAACGCATACTTACTGCTAACTCTTATATGCGTCTATAGATCTGGAAATGATTGCTTCTACATTCTCCAAAGAAAGGGTTTCTGAACTGCTGCAAACACAAATCAGTTTAACTCTGGAAGTTGAACACACACATTCACAACCATTCTGTTAGAGAGCTCCGTTTTGGTTTTAGAGCAAGGTATTTCTCTTTACAGCCTGTTCTCCCATGCACTCTGGAATGTATAAACGCAGCTGTTAGAAGAAACGTGTTTCTACCTCGCTGAATGTAAACATAGATGCAACTTCCTAAAAGTAACCAATACACAGAAGATCAGTTTGTAGGAAGCGGGTTTTTTGTGTTTTAAACGCATTCTTACTGCTAACTCTTATATGCGTCTCTAGGGCTGGAAATTACTGTTTCTATATTCTCCAAAGAAAGGGTTTCTGAACTGCTGCAAACACACATCAGTTTAACTCTGGAAGTTGAAAACACACATTGACAATCATTCTGCTAGATAGCTCCGTTTTGGTTTTAGAGCAAGATATTTCTCTTTACACCCTGTTCTCCCTTCCACTCTGGAATGTCCAAACGCAGCTTTTAGAAGAAACGTGTTTCTACCTTGGTGAATCTAAACATAGATGCATCTACCTAAAGGAACCAACACACAGAAGATCAGTTTGCAGAAAGCGGGTTTTTTGTGTTTTAAACGCATTCTTACTGCTAACACTTATATGCGTCTTTGGGGTGGAAATCACTGTTTCTACATTCTCCAAAGAAAGGGTTTCTGAACTGCTGCAAACACACATCAGTTTAACTCTGGAAGTTGAAAACACACATTGCCAACCATTCTGCTAGATAGCTCCGTTTTGGTTTTAGAGCAAGATATTTCTCTTTACAGCTTGTTCTCTTTTCCATTCTGGAATGTCCAAACGCAGCTTTTAGAAGAAACGTGTTTCTACCTTGGTGAATCTAAACATAGATGCAACTTCCTAAAGGGAACCAACACACATAATATCAGTTTGTAGGAAGCGGGTCTTCTGTGTTTTAAACGCATTCTTACTGCTAACTCTTATATGCGTCTCTAGATCTGGAAATGACTGTTTCTACATTCTCCAAAGAAAGGGTTTCTGAACTGCTGCAAACACACATCAGTTTAACTCTGGAAGTTGAATATGCACATTGACAACCATTCTGCTAGATAGCTCCGTTTTGGTTTTAGAGCAAGGTATTTCTCTTTACAGCCTGTTCTCCCATCCAGTCTGGAATGTTCAAACGCAGCTTTTAGAAGAAACGTGTTTCTAACTCGCTGAATCTAAACTTAGGTGCAACTTCCTAAAAGGTACCATCACACAGAAAATCAGTTTGTAGGAAGCGGGTTTTTTGTGTTTTAAACGCATTCTTACTACTAACTCTTATATGCGTCTCTAGATCTGGAAATGACTGTTAATACATTCTCCAAAGAAAGGGTTTCTGAACTGCTGCAAACACACATCAGTTTAACTCTGGAAGTTGAAAACACACATTGACAATCATTCTGCTAGATAGCTCCGTTTTGGTTTTAGAGGAAGATATTTCCCTTTAGAGCCTGTTCTCCCATAATCTCTGGAATGTCCAAACGCAGCTTTAAGAAGAAACGTGTTTCTACCTCGCTGAATGTAAACATAGATGCAACTTCCAAAAAGGAACCAACACACAGAAGATCAATTTGTAGGAAGCGGGTTTTTTGTGTTTTAAACGCAATCTTACTGCTAACACTTATATGCGTCTCTAGGGCTCGAAATGACTGCTTCTACATTCTCCAAAGAAAGGGTTTCTGAACTGCTGCAAACACACGTCAGTTTAACTCTGGAAGTTGAAAACACACATTGACAACCATTCTGCTAGATAGCTCCATTTTTGTTTTAGAGCTAGATATTTCTCTTTACAGCCTGTTTTCCCATACACTCTGGAATGTCCAAACGCAGCTTTTAGAAGAAACCTGTTTCTAACTTGCTGAATCTAAACATAGATGCAACTTCCTAAAAGGAACCAACACACAGAAGATCAGTGTGTAGGAAGCGGGTCTTCTGTGTTTTAAACGCATTCTTACTGGTAACTCTTATATGCGTCTCTAGATCTGGAAATGACTGTTTCTACATTCTCCAAAGAAAGGGTTTCTGAAGTGCTGCAAACACACATCAGTTTAACTCTGGATGTTGAATAAACACATTGACAAACATTCTCCCAGATAGCTCCGTTTTGGTTTTAGAGCAAGGTATTTTTCTTTACAGCCTGTTTTCCCATCCACTCTGGAATGTCCAAACGCAGCTTTTAGAAGAAACGTTTTTTTACCTCGCTGAAACTAAACATAGATGCAACTTCCTAAAGGGAAACAACACACAGAAAATCAGTTTGTAGGAAGCGGGTCTTCTGTGTTTTAAACGCATTCTTACTGCTAACTCTTATATGCGTCTCTAGATCGGGAAATGACTGTTTCTATATTCTCCAAAGAAAGGGTTTCTGAACTGCTGCAAACACACATCAGTTTAACTCTGGAAGTTGAATACACACATTGACAACGATTCTGCTAGATAGCACCGTTTTGGTTTTAGAGCAAGGTATTTCTCTTTACAGCCTGTTCTCCAATCCACTCTGGAATGTCCAAACGCAACTTTTAGAAGAAAAGTGTTTCTAAATCTCTGAATGTAAACACAGATGCAACATCCTAAAAGGAACCAACACACAGAAGATCAGTTTGTAGGAAGCGGGTTTTCTGTGTTTTAAACGCATTCCTACTGCTAACTCTTATATGAGTCTCTAGGTCTGGAAATGATTGTTTCTACATTCTCCAAAGAAAGGGTTTCTAAACTGCTGCAAACACACATCTGTTGAACTCTGGAAGTTGAAAACACACACTCACAACCATTCTGCTAGATAGCTCCTTTTTGGTTTTAGAGCAAGATATTTCTCTTTACAGCCTGTTCTCTGTTCCACTCTGGATTGTGCAAACGCAGCTTTTAGAAGAAACGTGTTTCTACCTTGGTGAATCTAAACATAGATGCAACTTCCTAAAGGGAACCAACACACAGAAGATCAGTTTGTAGGAAGCGTGTCTTCTGTGTTTTAAACGCATACTTACTGCTAACTCTTATATGCGTCTATAGATCTGGAAATGATTGCTTCTACATTCTCCAAAGAAAGGGTTTCTGAACTGCTGCAAACACAAATCAGTTTAACTCTGGAAGTTGAACACACACATTCACAACCATTCTGTTAGAGAGCTCCGTTTTGGTTTTAGAGCAAGGTATTTCTCTTTACAGCCTGTTCTCCCATGCACTCTGGAATGTATAAACGCAGCTGTTAGAAGAAACGTGTTTCTACCTCGCTGAATGTAAACATAGATGCAACTTCCTAAAAGTAACCAATACACAGAAGATCAGTTTGTAGGAAGCGGGTTTTTTGTGTTTTAAACGCATTCTTACTGCTAACTCTTATATGCGTCTCTAGGGCTGGAAATTACTGTTTCTATATTCTCCAAAGAAAGGGTTTCTGAACTGCTGCAAACACACATCAGTTTAACTCTGGAAGTTGAAAACACACATTGACAATCATTCTGCTAGATAGCTCCGTTTTGGTTTTAGAGCAAGATATTTCTCTTTACACCCTGTTCTCCCTTCCACTCTGGAATGTCCAAACGCAGCTTTTAGAAGAAACGTGTTTCTACCTTGGTGAATCTAAACATAGATGCATCTACCTAAAGGAACCAACACACAGAAGATCAGTTTGCAGAAAGCGGGTTTTTTGTGTTTTAAACGCATTCTTACTGCTAACACTTATATGCGTCTCTAGGGCTGGAAATCACTGTTTCTACATTCTCCAAAGAAAGGGTTTCTGAACTGCTGCAAACACACATCAGTTTAACTCTGGAAGTTGAAAACACACATTGCCAACCATTCTGCTAGATAGCTCCGTTTTGGTTTTAGAGCAAGATATTTCTCTTTACAGCTTGTTCTCTTTTCCATTCTGGAATGTCCAAACGCAGCTTTTAGAAGAAACGTGTTTCTACCTTGGTGAATCTAAACATAGATGCAACTTCCTAAAGGGAACCAACACACATAATATCAGTTTGTAGGAAGCGGGTCTTCTGTGTTTTAAACGCATTCTTACTGCTAACTCTTATATGCGTCTCTAGATCTGGAAATGACTGTTTCTACATTCTCCAAAGAAAGGGTTTCTGAACTGCTGCAAACACACATCAGTTTAACTCTGGAAGTTGAATATGCACATTGACAACCATTCTGCTAGATAGCTCCGTTTTGGTTTTAGAGCAAGGTATTTCTCTTTACAGCCTGTTCTCCCATCCAGTCTGGAATGTTCAAACGCAGCTTTTAGAAGAAACGTGTTTCTAACTCGCTGAATCTAAACTTAGGTGCAACTTCCTAAAAGGTACCATCACACAGAAAATCAGTTTGTAGGAAGCGGGTTTTTTGTGTTTTAAACGCATTCTTACTACTAACTCTTATATGCGTCTCTAGATCTGGAAATGACTGTTAATACATTCTCCAAAGAAAGGGTTTCTGAACTGCTGCAAACACACATCAGTTTAACTCTGGAAGTTGAAAACACACATTGACAATCATTCTGCTAGATAGCTCCGTTTTGGTTTTAGAGGAAGATATTTCCCTTTAGAGCCTGTTCTCCCATAATCTCTGGAATGTCCAAACGCAGCTTTAAGAAGAAACGTGTTTCTACCTCGCTGAATGTAAACATAGATGCAACTTCCAAAAAGGAACCAACACACAGAAGATCAATTTGTAGGAAGCGGGTTTTTTGTGTTTTAAACGCAATCTTACTGCTAACACTTATATGCGTCTCTAGGGCTCGAAATGACTGCTTCTACATTCTCCAAAGAAAGGGTTTCTGAACTGCTGCAAACACACGTCAGTTTAACTCTGGAAGTTGAAAACACACATTGACAACCATTCTGCTAGATAGCTCCATTTTGGTTTTAGAGCTAGATATTTCTCTTTACAGCCTGTTTTCCCATACACTCTGGAATGTCCAAACGCAGCTTTTAGAAGAAACCTGTTTCTAACTTGCTGAATCTAAACATAGATGCAACTTCCTAAAAGGAACCAACACACAGAAGATCAGTGTGTAGGAAGCGGGTCTTCTGTGTTTTAAACGCATTCTTACTGGTAACTCTTATATGCGTCTCTAGATCTGGAAATGACTGTTTCTACATTCTCCAAAGAAAGGGTTTCTGAAGTGCTGCAAACACACATCAGTTTAACTCTGGATGTTGAATAAACACATTGACAAACATTCTCCCAGATAGCTCCGTTTTGGTTTTAGAGCAAGGTATTTTTCTTTACAGCCTGTTTTCCCATCCACTCTGGAATGTCCAAACGCAGCTTTTAGAAGAAACGTTTTTTTACCTCGCTGAAACTAAACATAGATGCAACTTCCTAAAGGGAAACAACACACAGAAAATCAGTTTGTAGGAAGCGGGTCTTCTGTGTTTTAAACGCATTCTTACTGCTAACTCTTATATGCGTCTCTAGATCGGGAAATGACTGTTTCTATATTCTCCAAAGAAAGGGTTTCTGAACTGCTGCAAACACACATCAGTTTAACTCTGGAAGTTGAATACACACATTGACAACGATTCTGCTAGATAGCACCGTTTTGGTTTTAGAGCAAGGTATTTCTCTTTACAGCCTGTTCTCCAATCCACTCTGGAATGTCCAAACGCAACTTTTAGAAGAAAAGTGTTTCTAAATCTCTGAATGTAAACACAGATGCAACATCCTAAAAGGAACCAACACACAGAAGATCAGTTTGTAGGAAGCGGGTTTTCTGTGTTTTAAACGCATTCCTACTGCTAACTCTTATATGAGTCTCTAGGTCTGGAAATGATTGTTTCTACATTCTCCAAAGAAAGGGTTTCTAAACTGCTGCAAACACACATCTGTTGAACTCTGGAAGTTGAAAACACACACTCACAACCATTCTGCTAGATAGCTCCTTTTTGGTTTTAGAGCAAGATATTTCTCTTTACAGCCTGTTCTCTGTTCCACTCTGGATTGTGCAAACGCAGCTTTTAGAAGAAACGTGTTTCTACCTTGGTGAATCTAAACATAGATGCAACTTCCTAAAGGGAACCAACACACAGAAGATCAGTTTGTAGGAAGCGTGTCTTCTGTGTTTTAAACGCATACTTACTGCTAACTCTTATATGCGTCTATAGATCTGGAAATGATTGCTTCTACATTCTCCAAAGAAAGGGTTTCTGAACTGCTGCAAACACAAATCAGTTTAACTCTGGAAGTTGAACACACACATTCACAACCATTCTGTTAGAGAGCTCCGTTTTGGTTTTAGAGCAAGGTATTTCTCTTTACAGCCTGTTCTCCCATGCACTCTGGAATGTATAAACGCAGCTGTTAGAAGAAACGTGTTTCTACCTCGCTGAATGTAAACATAGATGCAACTTCCTAAAAGTAACCAATACACAGAAGATCAGTTTGTAGGAAGCGGGTTTTTTGTGTTTTAAACGCATTCTTACTGCTAACTCTTATATGCGTCTCTAGGGCTGGAAATTACTGTTTCTATATTCTCCAAAGAAAGGGTTTCTGAACTGCTGCAAACACACATCAGTTTAACTCTGGAAGTTGAAAACACACATTGACAATCATTCTGCTAGATAGCTCCGTTTTGGTTTTAGAGCAAGATATTTCTCTTTACACCCTGTTCTCCCTTCCACTCTGGAATGTCCAAACGCAGCTTTTAGAAGAAACGTGTTTCTACCTTGGTGAATCTAAACATAGATGCATCTACCTAAAGGAACCAACACACAGAAGATCAGTTTGCAGAAAGCGGGTTTTTTGTGTTTTAAACGCATTCTTACTGCTAACACTTATATGCGTCTTTGGGGTGGAAATCACTGTTTCTACATTCTCCAAAGAAAGGGTTTCTGAACTGCTGCAAACACACATCAGTTTAACTCTGGAAGTTGAAAACACACATTGCCAACCATTCTGCTAGATAGCTCCGTTTTGGTTTTAGAGCAAGATATTTCTCTTTACAGCTTGTTCTCTTTTCCATTCTGGAATGTCCAAACGCAGCTTTTAGAAGAAACGTGTTTCTACCTTGGTGAATCTAAACATAGATGCAACTTCCTAAAGGGAACCAACACACATAATATCAGTTTGTAGGAAGCGGGTCTTCTGTGTTTTAAACGCATTCTTACTGCTAACTCTTATATGCGTCTCTAGATCTGGAAATGACTGTTTCTACATTCTCCAAAGAAAGGGTTTCTGAACTGCTGCAAACACACATCAGTTTAACTCTGGAAGTTGAATATGCACATTGACAACCATTCTGCTAGATAGCTCCGTTTTGGTTTTAGAGCAAGGTATTTCTCTTTACAGCCTGTTCTCCCATCCAGTCTGGAATGTTCAAACGCAGCTTTTAGAAGAAACGTGTTTCTAACTCGCTGAATCTAAACTTAGGTGCAACTTCCTAAAAGGTACCATCACACAGAAAATCAGTTTGTAGGAAGCGGGTTTTTTGTGTTTTAAACGCATTCTTACTACTAACTCTTATATGCGTCTCTAGATCTGGAAATGACTGTTAATACATTCTCCAAAGAAAGGGTTTCTGAACTGCTGCAAACACACATCAGTTTAACTCTGGAAGTTGAAAACACACATTGACAATCATTCTGCTAGATAGCTCCGTTTTGGTTTTAGAGGAAGATATTTCCCTTTAGAGCCTGTTCTCCCATAATCTCTGGAATGTCCAAACGCAGCTTTAAGAAGAAACGTGTTTCTACCTCGCTGAATGTAAACATAGATGCAACTTCCAAAAAGGAACCAACACACAGAAGATCAATTTGTAGGAAGCGGGTTTTTTGTGTTTTAAACGCAATCTTACTGCTAACACTTATATGCGTCTCTAGGGCTCGAAATGACTGCTTCTACATTCTCCAAAGAAAGGGTTTCTGAACTGCTGCAAACACACGTCAGTTTAACTCTGGAAGTTGAAAACACACATTGACAACCATTCTGCTAGATAGCTCCATTTTTGTTTTAGAGCTAGATATTTCTCTTTACAGCCTGTTTTCCCATACACTCTGGAATGTCCAAACGCAGCTTTTAGAAGAAACCTGTTTCTAACTTGCTGAATCTAAACATAGATGCAACTTCCTAAAAGGAACCAACACACAGAAGATCAGTGTGTAGGAAGCGGGTCTTCTGTGTTTTAAACGCATTCTTACTGGTAACTCTTATATGCGTCTCTAGATCTGGAAATGACTGTTTCTACATTCTCCAAAGAAAGGGTTTCTGAAGTGCTGCAAACACACATCAGTTTAACTCTGGATGTTGAATAAACACATTGACAAACATTCTCCCAGATAGCTCCGTTTTGGTTTTAGAGCAAGGTATTTTTCTTTACAGCCTGTTTTCCCATCCACTCTGGAATGTCCAAACGCAGCTTTTAGAAGAAACGTGTTTCTACCTCGCTGAAACTAAACATAGATTCAACTTCCTAAAGGGAAACAACACACAGAAAATCAGTTTGTAGGAAGCGGGTCTTCTGTGTTTTAAACGCATTCTTACTGCTAAGTCTTATATGCGTCTCTAGATCGGGAAATGACTGTTTCTACATTCTCCAAAGAAAGGGTTTCTGAACTGCTGCAAACACACATCAGTTTAACTCTGGAAGTTGAATACACACATTGACAACGATTCTGCTAGATAGCACCGTTTTGGTTTTAGAGCAAGGTATTTCTCTTTACAGCCTGTTCTCCAATCCACTCTGGAATGTCCAAACGCAACTTTTAGAAGAAAAGTGTTTCTAAATCTCTGAATGTAAACACAGATGCAACATCCTAAAAGGAACCAACACACAGAAGATCAGTTTGTAGGAAGCGGGTTTTCTGTGTTTTAAACGCATTCCTACTGCTAACTCTTATATGAGTCTCTAGGTCTGGAAATGATTGTTTCTACATTCTCCAAAGAAAGGGTTTCTAAACTGCTGCAAACACACATCTGTTGAACTCTGGAAGTTGAAAACACACACTCACAACCATTCTGCTAGATAGCTCCTTTTTGGTTTTAGAGCAAGATATTTCTCTTTACAGCCTGTTCTCTGTTCCACTCTGGATTGTGCAAACGCAGCTTTTAGAAGAAACGTGTTTCTACCTTGGTGAATCTAAACATAGATGCAACTTCCTAAAGGGAACCAACACACAGAAGATCAGTTTGTAGGAAGCGTGTCTTCTGTGTTTTAAACGCATACTTACTGCTAACTCTTATATGCGTCTATAGATCTGGAAATGATTGCTTCTACATTCTCCAAAGAAAGGGTTTCTGAACTGCTGCAAACACAAATCAGTTTAACTCTGGAAGTTGAACACACACATTCACAACCATTCTGTTAGAGAGCTCCGTTTTGGTTTTAGAGCAAGGTATTTCTCTTTACAGCCTGTTCTCCCATGCACTCTGGAATGTATAAACGCAGCTGTTAGAAGAAACGTGTTTCTACCTCGCTGAATGTAAACATAGATGCAACTTCCTAAAAGTAACCAATACACAGAAGATCAGTTTGTAGGAAGCGGGTTTTTTGTGTTTTAAACGCATTCTTACTGCTAACTCTTATATGCGTCTCTAGGGCTGGAAATTACTGTTTCTATATTCTCCAAAGAAATGGTTTCTGAACTGCTGCAAACACACATCAGTTTAACTCTGGAAGTTGAAAACACACATTGACAATCATTCTGCTAGATAGCTCCGTTTTGGTTTTAGAGCAAGATATTTCTCTTTACACCCTGTTCTCCCTTCCACTCTGGAATGTCCAAACGCAGCTTTTAGAAGAAACGTGTTTCTACCTTGGTGAATCTAAACATAGATGCATCTACCTAAAGGAACCAACACACAGAAGATCAGTTTGCAGAAAGCGGGATTTTGTGTTTTAAATGCATTCTTACTGCTAACACTTATATGCGTCTCTAGGGCTGGAAATCACTGTTTCTACATTCTCCAAAGAAAGGGTTTCTGAACTGCTGCAAACACACATCAGTTTAACTCTGGAAGTTGAAAACACACATTGCCAACCATTCTGCTAGATAGCTCCGTTTTGGTTTTAGAGCAAGATATTTCTCTTTACAGCTTGTTCTCTTTTCCATTCTGGAATGTCCAAACGCAGCTTTTAGAAGAAACGTGTTTCTACCTTGGTGAATCTAAACATAGATGCAACTTCCTAAAGGGAACTAACACACATAATATCAGTTTGTAGGAAGCGGGTCTTCTGTGTTTTAAACGCATTCTTACTGCTAACTCTTATATGCGTCTCTAGATCTGGAAATGACTGTTTCTACATTCTCCAAAGAAAGGGTTTCTGAACTGCTGCAAACACACATCAGTTTATCGCTGGAAGTTGAATATGCACATTGACAACCATTCTGCTAGATAGCTCCGTTTTGGTTTTAGAGCAAGGTATTTCTCTTTACAGCCTGTTCTCCCATCCAGTCTGGAATGTCCAAACGCAGCTTTTAGAAGAAACGTGTTTCTAACTCGCTGAATCTAAACTTAGGTGCAACTTCCTAAAAGGTACCATCACACAGAAAATCATTTTGTAGGAAGCGGGTTTTTTGTGTTTTAAACGCATTCTTACTACTAACTCTTATATGCGTCTCGAGATCTGGAAATGACTGTTTCTACATTCTCCAAAGAAAGGGTTTCTGAACTGCTGCAAACACACATCAGTTTAACTCTGGAAGTTGAAAACACACATTGACAATCATTCTGCTAGATAGCTCCGTTTTGGTTTTAGAGCAAGATATATCCCTTTAGAGCCTGTTCTCCCATAAACTCTGGAATGTCCAAACGCAGCTTTAAGAAGAAACGTGTTTCTACCTCGCTGAATGTAAACATAGATGCAACTTCCAAAAAGGAAGCAACACACAGAAGATCAGTTTGTAGGAAGCGGGTTTTTTGTGTTTTAAACGCAATCTTACTGCTAACACTTATATGCGTCTCTAGGGCTCGAAATGACTGCTTCTACATTCTCCAAAGAAAGGGTTTCTGAACTGCTGCAAACACACATCAGTTTAACTCTGGAAGTTGAAAACACACATTGACAACCATTCTGCTAGATAGCTCCATTTTGGTTTTAGAGCTAGATATTTCTCTTTACAGCCTGTTTTCCCATACACTCTGGAATGTCCAAACGCAGCTTTTAGAAGAAACCTGTTTCTAACTCGCTGAATCTAAACATAGATGCAACTTCCCAAAAGGAACCAACACACAGAAGATCAGTTTGTAGGAAGCGGGTTTTTTGTGTTGTAAACTCATTCTTACTGCTAACACTTATATGCGTCTCTAGGGCTGGAAATGACTGTTTCTACATTCCCCAAAGAGAGGGTTTCTAAACTGCTGCAAACACACATCAGTTTAACTCTAGAAGTTGAAAACACACATTGACAACCATTCTGCTAGATAGCTCCGTTTTGGTTTTAGAGCAAGATATTTCTCTTTACAGCCTGTTCTCTTTTCCACTCTGGAATGTCCAAACGCAGCTTTTAGATGAAACGTGTTTCTACCTTGGTGAATCTAAACATAGATGCAACTTCCTAAAGGGAACCAACACACAGAAGATCAGTTTGTAGGAAGCGGGTTTTCTGTGTTTTAAACGCATTTCTTCTGCTAACTCTTATATGAGTCTCTAGGTCTGGAAATGATTGTTTCTACATTCTCCAAAGAAAGGGTTTCTAAACTGCTGCAAACACACATCTGTTGAGCTCTGGAAGTTGAAAACACACATTCACAACCATTCTGGTAGATAACTCCTTTTTGGTTTTAGAGCAAGATATTTCTCTTTACAGCCTGTTCTCTTTTCCACTCTGGAATGTTCAAACGCAGCTTTTAGAAGATACGTGTTTCTACCTTGGTGAATCTAAACATAGATGCAACTTCCTAAAGGGAACCAACACACAGAAGATCAGTTTGTAGGAAGCGGGTCTTCTGTGTTTTCAACGCATTCTTACTGCTAACTCTTATATGCGTCTCTAGATCAGGAAATTACTGCTTCTACATTCTCCAAAGAAAGGGTTTCTGAACTGCTACAAACACACATCAGTTTAACTCTGGAAGTTGAATACACACATTCACAACCATTCTGTTAGAGAGCTCCGTTTTGGTTTTAGAGCAAGGTATTTCTCTTTACAGCCTGTTCTCCCATACACTCTGGAATGTATAAACGCAGCTTTTAGAAGAAAAGTGTTTCTACCTCGCTGAATGTAAAGATAGATGCAACTTCCTAAAAGGAACCAATACACAGAAGATCAGTTTGTAGGAAGCGGGTTTTTTGTGTTTTAAACGCATTCTTACTGCTAACACTTATATGCGTCTCTAGGGCTGGAAATGACTGTTTCTACATTCTCCAAAGAAAGGGTTTCTGAACTGCTGCAGACACACATCAGTTTATCTCTGGAAGTTGAAAACACACATTGACAATCATTCTGCTAGATAGCTCCGTTTTGGTTTTAGAGCAAGATATTTCTCTTTACACCCTGTTCTCCCTTCCACTCTGGAATGTCCAAACGCAGCTTTTAGAAGAAACGTGTTTCTACCTTGGTGAATCTAAACATAGATGCATCTACCTAAAGGAACCAACACACAGAAGATCAGTTTGTAGAAAGCGGGTTTTTTGTGTTTTAAACGCATTCTTACTGCTAACACTTATATGCGTCTCTAGGGCTGGAAATCACTGTTTCTACATTCTCCAAAGAAAGGGTTTCTGAACTGCTGCAAACACACATCAGTTTAACTCTGGAAGTTGAAAACACACATTGCCAACCATTCTGCTAGATAGCTCCGTTTTCGTTTTAGAGCAAGATATTTCTCTTTACAGCTTGTTCTCTTTTCCACTCTGGAATGTCCAAACGCAGCTTTTAGAAGAAACGTGTTTCTACCTTGGTGAATCTAAACATAGATGCAACTTCCTAAAGGGAACCAAAACACATAATATCAGTTTGTAGGAAGCGGGTCTTCTGTGTTTTAAACGCATTCTTACTGAGAACTCTTATATGCGTCTCTAGATCTGGAAATGACTGTTTCTACATTCTCCAAAGAAAGGGTTTCTGAACTGCTGCAAACACACATCAGTTTAACTCTGGAAGTTGAATATGCACATTGACAACCATTCTGCTAGATAGCTCCGTTTTGGTTTTAGAGCAAGGTATTTCTCTTTACAGCCTGTTCTCCCATGCACTCTGGAATGTATAAACGCAGCTGTTAGAAGAAACGTGTTTCTACCTCGCTGAATGTAAACATAGATGCAACTTCCTAAAAGTAACCAATACACAGAAGATCAGTTTGTAGGAAGCAGGTTTTTTGTGTTTTAAACGCATTCTTACTGCTAACTCTTATATGCGTCTCTAGGGCTGGAAATTACTGTTTCTATATTCTCCAAAGAAAGGGTTTCTGAACTGCTGCAAACACACATCAGTTTAACTCTGGAAGTTGAAAACACACATTGACAATCATTTGCTAGATAGCTCCGTTTTGGTTTTAGAGCAAGATATTTCCCTTTAGAGCCTGTTCTCCCATAATCTCTGGAATGTCCAAACGCAGCTTTAAGAAGAAACGTGTTTCTACCTCGCTGAATGTAAACATACATGCAACTTCCAAAAAGGAACCAACACACAGAAGATCAGTTTGTAGGAAGCTGGTTTTTTGTCATTTAAAGGCATTCTTACTGCTAACACTTATATGCGTCTCTAGGGCTCGAAATTACTGCTTCTACATTCTCCAAAGAAAGGGTTTCTGAACTGCTGCAAACACACATCAGTTTAACTCTGGAAGTTGAAAACACACATTGACAACCATTCTGCTAGATAGCTCCATTTTGGTTTTAGAGCTAGATATTTCTCTTTACAGCCTGTTTTCCCATACACTCTAGAATGTCCAAACGCAGCTTTTAGAAGAAACCTGTTTCTAACTCGCTGAATCTAAACATAGTTGCAACTTCCTAAAAGGAACCAACACACAGAAGATCAGTGTGTAGGAAGCGGGTCTTCTGTGTTTCAAACTCATTCTTACTGCTAACACTTATATGCGTCTCTAGATCTGGAAATGACTGTTTCTACATTCTCCAAAGAAAGGGTTTCTGAACTGTTGCAAACACACATCAGTTTATCTCTGGAAGTTGAATAAACACATTGACAAACATTCTCCCAGATAGCTCCGTTTTGGTTTTAGAGCAAGGTATTTTTCTTTACAGCCCGTTTTCCCATCCACTCTGGAATGTCCAAACGCAGCTTTTAGAAGAAACGTGTTTCTACCTCGCTGAAACTAAACATAGATGCAACTTCTTAAAGGGAAAAAACACACAGAAAATCAGTTTGTAGGAAGCGGGTCTTCTGTGTTTTAAACGCATTCTTACTGCTAACTCTTATATGCGTCTCTAGATCGGGAAATGACTGTTTCTACATTCTCCAAAGAAAGGGTTTCTGAACTGCTGCAAACACACATCAGTTTAACTCTGGAAGTTGAATACACACATTGACAACGATTCTGCTAGATAGCACCGTTTTGGTTTTAGAGCAAGGCATTTCTCTTTACAGCCTGTTCTCCAATCCACTCTGGAATGTCCAAACGCAACTTTTAGAAGAAACGTGTTTCTACCTCTCTGAATGTAAACACAGATGCAACATCCTAAAAGGAACCAATTCACAGAAGATCAGTTTGTAGGAAGCGGGTTTTTTGTGTTTTAAATGCATTCTTACTGCTAACACTTATATGCGTCTCTAGGGCTGGAAATGACTGTTTCTACATTCCCCAAAGAGAGGGTTTCTAAACTGCTGCAAACACACATCAGTTTAACTCTAGAAGTTGAAAACACACATTGACAACCATTCTGCTAGATAGCTCCGTTTTGGTTTTAGAGCAAGATATTTCTCATTACACCTTGTTCTCTTTTCCACTCTGGAATGTCCAAACGCAGCTTTTAGAAGAAACGTGTTTCTACCTTGGTGAATCTAAACATAGATGCAACTTCCTAAAGGGAAGCAACACACATAATATCAGTTTGTAGGAAGCGGGTCTTCTGTGTTTTAAACGCATTCTTACTGCTAACTCTTATATGCGTCTCTAGATCTGGAAATGACTGTTTCTACATTCTCCAAAGAAAGGGTTGCTGAACTGCTGCAAACACACATCAGTTTAACTCTGGAAGTTGAATAAGCACATTGACAACCATTCTGCTAGATAGCTCCGTTTTGGTTTTAGAGCAAGGTATTTCTCTTTACAGCCTGTTCTCCCATCCAGTCTGGAATGTCCAAACGCAGCTTTTAGAAGAAACGTGTTTCTAACTCGCTGAATCTAAACTTAGGTGCAACTTCCTAAAAGGTACCATCACACAGAAAATCAGTATGTACGAAACGGGTTTTTTGTGTTTTAAACGCATTTTTACTACTAACTCTTATATGCGTCTCTAGATCTGGAAATGACTGTTTCTACATTCTCCAAAGAAAGGGTTTCTGAACTGCTGCAAACACACATCAGTTTAACTCTGGAAGTTGAAAACACACATTGACAATCATTCTGCTAGATAGCTCCGTTTTGGTTTTAGAGCAAGATATTTCCCTTTAGAGCCTGTTTTCCCATAAACTCTGGAATGTCCAAACGCAGCTTAAAGAAGAAACGTGTTTCTACCTCGCTGAATGTAAACATAGATGCAACTTCCAAAAAGGAACCAACACACAGAAGATCAGTTTGTAGGAAGCGTGTTTTTTGTGTTTTAACGCAATCTTACTGCTAACACTTATATGCGTCTCTAGGGCTCGAAATGACTGCTTCTACATTCTCCAAAGAAAGGGTTTCTGAACTGCTGCAAACACACATCAGTTTAACTCTGGAATTTGAAAACACACATTGACAACCATTCTGCTAGATAGCTCCATTTTGGTTTTAGAGCTAGATATTTCTCTTTACAGCCTGTTTTCCCATACACTCTGGAATGTCCAAACGCAGCTTTTAGAAGAAACCTGTTTCCAACTCGCTGAATCTAAACATAGATGCAACTTCCTAAAAGGAACCAACACACAGAAGATCAGTGTGTAGGAAGCGGGTCTTCTGTGTTTTATACGCATTCTTACTGGTAACTCTTATATGCGTCTCTAGATCTGGAAATGACTGTTTCTACATTCTCCAAAGAAAGGGTTTGTGAACTGCTGCAAACACACATCAGTTTAACTCTGGAAGTTGAATAAACACATTGACAAACATTCTCCCAGATAGCTCCGTTTTGGTTTTAGAGCAAGGTATTTTTTTTACAGCCTGTTTTCCCATCCACTCTGGAATGTCCAAACGCAGCTTTTAGAAGAAACGTGTTTCTACCTCGCTGAAACTAAACATAGATGCAAATTCCTAAAAGGAAACAACACACAGAAAATCAGTTTGTAGGAAGCGGGTGTTCTGTGTTTTAAACGCATTCTTACTGCTAACTCTTATATGCGTCTCTAGATCGGGAAATGACTGTTTCTACATTCTCCAAAGAAAGGGTTTCTGAACTGCTGCAAACACACATCAGTTTATCTCTGGAAGTTGAAAACACACATTGACAATCATTCTGCTAGATAGCTCAGTTTTGGTTTTAGAGCAAGATATTTCCCTTCTAGAGCCTGTTCTCCCATAATCTCTGGAATGTCCAAACGCAGCTTTAAGAAGAAACGTGTTTCTACCTCGCTGAATTTAAACATACATGCAACTTCCAAAAATGAACCAACACACAGAAGATCAGTTTGTAGGAAGCGGGTTTTTTGTGTTTTAAACGCATTCTTACTGCTAACACTTATATGCGTCTCTAGGGCTCGAAATGACTGCTTCTACATTCTCCAAAGAAAGGGTTTCTGAACTGCTGCAAACACACATCAGTTTAACTCTGGAAGTTGAAAACACACATTGACAACCATTCTGCTAGATAGCTCCATTTTGGTTTTAGAGCTAGATATTTCTCTTTACAGCCTGGTTTCCCATACACTCTGGAATGTCCAAACGCAGCTTTTAGAAGAAACCTGTTTCTAACTCGCTGAATCTAAACATAAATGCAACTTCCTAAAAGGAACCAACACACAGAAGATCAGTGTGTAGGAAGCGGGTCTTCTGTGTTTTAAACGCATTCTTACTGCTAACTCTTATATGCGTCTCTAGATCTGGAAATGACTGTTTCTACATTCTCCAAAGAAAGGGTTTCTGAACTGCTGCAAACACACATCAGTTTAACTCTGGAAGTTGAATAAACACATTGACAAACATTCTCCCAGATAGCTCCGTTTTGGTTTTAGAGCAAGGTATTTTTCTTTACAGCCGGTTTTCCCATCCACTCTGGAATGTCCAAACGCAGCTTTTAGAAGAAACGTGTTTCTACCTCGCTGAAACTAAACATAGATGCAACTTCCTAAAGGGAAAAAACACACAGAAAATCAGTTTGTAGGAAGCGGGTCTTCTGTGTTTTAAACGCATTCTTACTGCTAACTCTTATATGCGTCTCTAGATCGGAAATGACTGTTTCTACATTCTCCAAAGAAAGGGTTTCTGAACTGCTGCAAACACACATCAGTTTAACTCTGGAAGTTGAATACACACATTGACAACGATTCTGCTAGATAGCACCGTTTTGGTTTTAGAGCAAGGCATTTCTCTTTACAGCCTGTTCTCCAATCCACTCTGGAATGTCCAAACGCAACTTTTAGAAGAAACGTGTTTCTACCTTGGTGAATCTAAACATAGATGCATCTACCTAAAGGAACCAACACACAGAAGATCAGTTTGTAGAAATCGGGTTTTTTGTGTTTTAAACGCATTGTTACTGCTAACATTTATATGCGTCTCTAGGGCTGGAAATCACTGTTTCTACATTCTCCAAAGAAAGGGTTTCTGAACTGCTGCAAACACACATCAGTTTAACTCTGGAAGTTGAATACACACATTGACAACGATTCTGCTAGATAGCACCGTTTTGGTTTTAGAGCAAGGTATTTCTCTTTTCAGCCTGTTCTCCAATCCACTCTGGAATGTCCAAACGCAACTTTTAGAAGAAACGTGTTTCTACCTCTCTGAATGTCAACACAGATGCAACATCCTAAAAGGAACCAATTCACAGAAGATCAGTTTGTAGGAAGCGGGTTTTTTGTGTTTTAAACGCATTCTTACTGCTAACACTTATATGCGTCTCTAGGGCTGGAAATGACTGTTTCTACATTCCCCAAAGAGAGGGTTTCTAAACTGCTGCAAACACACATCAGTTTAACTCTAGAAGTTGAAAACACACATTGACAACCATTCTGCTAGATAGCTCCGTTTTGGTTTTAGAGCAAGATATTTCTCATTACACCTTGTTCTCTTTTCCACTCTGGAATGTCCAAACGCAGCTTTTAGAAGAAACGTGTTTCTACCTTGGTGAATCTAAACATAGATGCAACTTCCTAAAGGGAAGCAACACACATAATATCAGTTTGTAGGAAGCGGGTCTTCTGTGTTTTAAACGCATTCTTGCTGCTAACTCTTATATGCGTCTCTAGATCTGGAAATGACTGTTTCTACATTCTCCAAAGAAAGGGTTTCTGAACTGCTGCAAACACACATCAGTTTAACTCTGGAAGTTGAATATGCACATTGACAACCACTCTGCTAGATAGCTCCGTTTTGGTTTTAGAGCAAGGTATTTCTCTTTACAGCCTGTTCTCACATCCAGTCTGGAAAGTCCAAACGCAGCTTTTAGAAGAAACGTGTTTCTACCTCGCTGAATGTAAACATAGATGCAACTTCCAAAAAGGAACCAACACACAGAAGATCAGTTTGTAGGAAGCGGGTTTTTTGTGTTTTAAACGCAATCTTACTGCTAACACTTATATGCGTCTCTAGGGCTCGAAATGACTGCTTCTACATTCTCCAAAGAAAGGGTTTCTGAACTGCTGCAAACACACATCAGTTTAACTCTGGAAGTTGAAAACACACATTGACAACCATTCTGCTAGATAGCTCCATTTTGGTTTTAGAGCTAGATATTTCTCTTTACAGCCTGTTTTCCCATACACTCTGGAATGTCCAAACGCAGCTTTTAGAAGAAACCTGTTTCTAACTCGCTGAATCTAAACAAAGATGCAACTTCCTAAAAGGAACCCAGACTCAGAAGATCAGTTTGTAGGAAGCGGGTTTTTTGTGTTTTAAACGCATTCTTACTGCTAACACTTATATGCG
Organism: Saimiri boliviensis; assembly: GCF_048565385.1. NCBI lineage: Eukaryota > Metazoa > Chordata > Mammalia > Primates > Cebidae > Saimiri > Saimiri boliviensis. Next base: position 103,816,998 of record NC_133455.1, read on the forward strand.
TCTCTAGGGCTGGAAATGACTGTTTCTACATTCCCCAAAGAGAGGGTTTCTAAACTGCTGCAAACACACATCAGTTTAACTCTAGAAGTTGAAAACACACATTGACAACCATTCTGCTAGATAGCTCCGTTTTGGTTTTAGAGCAAGATATTTCTCTTTACATCCTGTTCTCTTTTCCACTCTGGAATGTCCAAACGCAGCTTTTAGATGAAACGTGTTTCTACCTTGGTGAATCTAAACATAGATGCAACTTCCTAAAGGGAACCAACACACAGAAGATCAGTTTGTAGGAAGCGGGTTTTCTGTGTTTTAAACGCATTCCTACTGCTAACTCTTATATGAGTCTCTAGGTCTGGAAATGATTGTTTCTACATTCTCCAAAGAAAGGGTTTCTAAACTGCTGCAAACACACATCTGTTGAACTATGGAAGTTGAAAACACACATTCACAACCATTCTGCTAGATAGCTCCTTTTTGGTTTTAGAGCAAGATATTTCTCTTTACAGCCTGTTCTCTTTTCCACTCTGGAATTTGCAAACGCAGCTTTTAGAAGAAACGTGTTTCTACCTTGGTGAATCTAAACATAGATGCAACTTCCTAAAGGGAACCAACACACAGAAGATCAGTTTGTAGGAAGCGGGTCTTCTGTGTTTTAAACGCATTCTTACTGCTAACTCTTATATGCGTCTCTAGATCTGGAAATTACTCCTTCTACATTCTCCAAAGAAAGGGTTTCTGAACTGCTGCAAACACACATCAGTTTAACTCTGGAAGTTGAAAACACACATTGACAATCATTCTGCTAGATAGCTCCGTTTTGGTTTTAGAGCAAGATATTTCTCTTTACACCCTGTTCTCCCTTCCACTCTGGAATGTCCAAACGCAGCTTTTAGAAGAAACGTGTTTCTACCTTGGTGAATCTAAACATAGATGCATCTACCTAAAGGAACCAACACACAGAAGATCAGTTTGTAGAAATCGGGTTTTTTGTGTTTTAAACGCATTGTTACTGCTAACATTTATATGCGTCTCTAGGGCTGGAAATCACTGTTTCTACATTCTCCAAAGAAAGGGTTTCTGAACTGCTGCAAACACACATCAGTTTAACTCTGGAAGTTGAATACACACATTGACAACGATTCTGCTAGATAGCACCGTTTTGGTTTTAGAGCAAGGTATTTCTCTTTTCAGCCTGTTCTCCAATCCACTCTGGAATGTCCAAACGCAACTTTTAGAAGAAACGTGTTTCTACCTCTCTGAATGTCAACACAGATGCAACATCCTAAAAGGAACCAATTCACAGAAGATCAGTTTGTAGGAAGCGGGTTTTTTGTGTTTTAAACGCATTCTTACTGCTAACACTTATATGCGTCTCTAGGGCTGGAAATGACTGTTTCTACATTCCCCAAAGAGAGGGTTTCTAAACTGCTGCAAACACACATCAGTTTAACTCTAGAAGTTGAAAACACACATTGACAACCATTCTGCTAGATAGCTCCGTTTTGGTTTTAGAGCAAGATATTTCTCATTACACCTTGTTCTCTTTTCCACTCTGGAATGTCCAAACGCAGCTTTTAGAAGAAACGTGTTTCTACCTTGGTGAATCTAAACATAGATGCAACTTCCTAAAGGGAACCAACACACATAATATCAGTTTGTAGGAAGCGGGTCTTCTGTGTTTTAAACGCATTCTTACTGCTAACTCTTATATGCGTCTCTAGATCTGGAAATGACTGTTTCTACATTCTCCAAAGAAAGGGTTTCTGAACTGCTGCAAACACACATCAGTTTAACTCTGGAAGTTGAATATGCACATTGACAAGCATTCTGCTAGATAGCTCCGTTTTGGTTTTAGAGCAAGGTATTTCTCTTTACAGCCTGTTCTCCCATCCAGTCTGGAATGTCCAAACGCAGCTTTTAGAAGAAACGTGTTTCTAACTCGCTGAATCTAAACTTAGGTGCAACTTCCTAAAAGGTACCATCACACAGAAAATCAGTTTGTAGGAAACGGGTTTTTTGTGTTTTAAACGCATTCTTACTACTAACTCTTACATGCGTCTCTAGATCTGGAAATGACTGTTTCTACATTCTCCAAAGAAAGGGTTTCTGAACTGCTGCAAACACACATCAGTTTAACTCTGGAAGTTGAAAACACACATTGACAATCATTCTGCTAGATAGCTCCGTTTTGGTTTTAGAGCAAGATATTTCCCTTTAGAGCCTGTTTTCCCATAAACTCTGGAATGTCCAAACGCAGCTTTAAGAAGAAACGTGTTTCTACCTCGCTGAATGTAAACATAGATGCAACTTCCAAAAAGGAACCAACACACAGAAGATCAGTTTGTAGGAAGCGGGTTTTTTGTGTTTTAAACGCAATCTTACTGCTAACACTTAAATGCGTCTCTAGGGCTCGAAATGACTGCTTCTACATTCTCCAAAGAAAGGGTTTCTGAACTGCTGCAAACACAAATCAGTTTAACTCTGGAAGTTGAAAACACACATTGACAACCATTCTGCTAGATAGCTCCATTTTGGTTTTAGAGCTAGATATTTCTCTTTACAGCCTGTTTTCCCATACAATCTGGAATGTCCAAACGCAGCTTTTAGAAGAAACCTGTTTCTAACTCGCTGAATCTAAACATAGATGCAACTTCCTAAAAGGAACCAACACACAGAAGATCAGTGTGTAGGAAGCGGGTCTTCTGTGTTTTAAACGCATTCTTACTGGTAACTCTTATATGCGTCTCTAGATCTGGAAATGACTGTTTCTACATTCTCCAAAGAATGGGTTTCTGAACTGCTGCAAACACACATCAGTTTAACTCTGGAAGTTGAATAAACACATTGACAAACATTCTCCCAGATAGCTCCGTTTTGGTTTTAGAGCAAGGTATTTTTCTTTACAGCCTGTTTTCCCATCCACTCTGGAATGTCCAAACGCAGCTTTTAGAAGAAACGTGTTTCTACCTCGCTGTAACTAAACATAGATGCAACTTCCTAAAGGGAAACAACACACAAAAAATCAGTTTGTAGGAAGCGGGTCTTCTGTGTTTTAAACGCATTCTTACTGCTAACTCTTATATGCGTCTCTAGATCGGGAAATGACTGTTTCTACATTCTCCAAAGAAAGGGTTTCTGAACTGCTGCAAACACACATCAGTTTAACTCTGGAAGTTGAATACACACATTGACAACGATTCTGCTAGATAGCACCGTTTTGGTTTTAGAGCAAGGTATTTCTCTTTACAGCCTGTTCTCCAATTAACTCTGGAATGTCCAAACGCAACTTTTAGAAGAAAAGTGTTTCTAAATCTCTGAATGTAAACACAGATGCAACATCCTAAAAGGAACCAATTCACAGAAGATCAGTTTGTAGGAAGCGGGTTTTTTGTGTTTTAAACGCATTCTTACTGCTAACACTTATATGCGTCTCTAGGGCTGGAAATGACTGTTTCTTCATTCCCCAAAGAGAGGGTTTCTAAACTGCTGCAAACACACATCAGTTTAACCCTAGAAGTTGAAAACACACATTGACAACCATTCTGCTAGATAGCTCCGTTTTGGTTTTAGAGCAAGATAGTTCTCTTTACAGACTGTTCTCTTTTCCACTCTGGAATGTCCAAACGCAGCTTTTAGATGAAACGTGTTTCTACCTTGGTGAATCTAAACATAGATGCAACTTCCTAAAGGGAACCAACACACATAATATCAGTTTGTAGGAAGCGGGTCTTCTGTGTTTTAAACGCATTCTTACTGCTAACTCTTATATGCGTCTCTAGATCTGGAAATGACTGTTTCTACATTCTCCAAAGAAAGGGTTTCTGAACTGCTGCAAACACACATCAGTTTAACTCTGGAAGTTGAAAACACACATTGACAACCATTCTGCTAGATAGCTCCGTTTTGGTTTTAGAGCAAGATATTTCTCTTTACAGCCTGTTCTCTTTTCCACTCTGGAATGTCCAAACGCAGCTTTTAGATGAAACGTGTTTCTACCTTGGTGAATCTAAACATAGATGCAACTTCCTAAAGGGAACCAACACACAGAAGATCAGTTTGTAGGAAGCGGGTCTTCTGTGTTTTAAACGCATTCCTACTGCTAACTCTTATATGAGTCTCTAGGTCTGGAAATGATTGTTTCTACATTCTCCAAAGAAAGGGTTTCTAAACTGCTGCAAACCCACATCTGTTGAACTCTGGAAGTTGAAAACACACACTCACAACCATTCTGCTAGATAGCTCCTTTTTGGTTTTAGAGCAAGATATTTCTCTTTACAGCCTGTTCTCTTTTCCACTCTGGAATGTGCAAACGCAGCTTTTAGAAGAAACGTGTTTCTACCTTGGTGAATCTAAACATAGATGCAACTTCCTAAAGGGAACCAACACACAGAAGATCAGTTTGTAGGAAGCGGGTCTTCTGTGGTTTAAAGGCATTCTTACTGCTAACTCTTACATGCGTCTCTAGATGTGGAAATTACTGCTTCTACATTCTCCAAAGAAAGGGTTTCTGAACTGCTGCAAACACACATCAGTTTAACTCTGGAAGTTGAAAACAAACATTCACAACCATTCTGTTAGAGAGCTCCGTTTTGGTTTTAGAGCAAGGCATTTCTCTTTACAGCATGTTCTCCCATGCACTCTGGAATGTATAAACGCAGCTTTTAGAAGAAACGTGTTTCTACCTCGCTGAATGTAAACATAGATGCAACTACCTGAAAGGAACCAATACACAGAAGATCAGTTTGTAGGAAGCGGGTTTTTTGTGTTTTAAACGCATTCTTACTGCTAACACTTATATGCGTCTCTAGGGCTGGAAATGACTGTTTCTACATTCCCCAAAGAGAGGGTTTCTAAACTGCTGCAAACACACATCAGTTTAACTCTAGAAGTTGAAAACACACATTGACAACCATTCTGCTAGATAGCTCCGTTTTGGTTTTAGAGCAAGATATTTCTCTTTACAGCCTGTTCTCTTTTCCACTCTGGAATGTCCAAACGCAGCTTTTAGATGAAACGTGTTTCTACCTTGGTGAATCTAAACATAGATGCAATTTCCTAAAGGGAACCAACACACAGAAGATCAGTTTGTAGGAAGCGGGTCTTCTGTGTTTTAAACGCATTCTTACTGCTAACACTTATATGCCTCTCTAGGGCTGGAAATGACTGTTTCTACATTCTGCAAAGAAAGGGTTTCTGAACTGCTGCAAACACACATCAGTTTATCTCTGGAAGTTGAAAACACACATTGACAACCATTCTGCTAGATAGCTCCGTTTTGGTTTTAGAGCTAGATATTTCTCTTTACAGCCTGTTCTCCCATCCAATCTGGAATGTCCAAACGCAGCTTTTAGAAGAAACGTGTTTCTAACTCACTGAATCTAAACATAGATGCAACTTCCTAAAAGGTACCAACACACAGAAAATCAGTTTGTAGGAAGTGGGTTTTTTGTGTTTTAAACGCATTCTTACTTCTAACTCTTATATGCGTCTCTAGATCTGGAAATGACTGTTTCCACATTCTCCAAAGAAAGGGTTTCTGAACTGCTGCAAACACACATCAGTTTAACTCTGGAAGTTGAAAACACACATTGACAACCATTCTGCTAGATAGCTCCGTTTTGGTTTTAGAGCAAGTTATTTCTCTTTACACCCTGTTCTCCCTTCCACTCTGGAATGTCCAAACGCAGCTTTTAGAAGAAACGTGTTTCTACCTTGGGGAAGCTTAACATAGATGCAGCTTCCTAAAGGGAACCAACACACAGAAGATCAGTGTGTAGGAAGCGGGTCTTCTGTGTTTTAAACGCATTCTTCCTGCTAACACTTATATGCGTCTCTAGGGCTGGAAATGACTGTTTCTACATTCTACAAAGAAAGAGTTTCTGAACTGCTGCAAACACATCAGTTTGACTCTGGAAGTTGAATACACACATTCACAACCATTCTGCTAGATAGCTCCCTTTTGGTTTTAGAGCAAGGTATTTCTCTTTACAGCCTGTTCTCTTTTCCACTCTGGAATGTGCAAACGCAGCTTTTAGAAGAAACGTGTTTCTACCTTGGTGAATCTAAACATAGATGCAACTTCCTAAAGGGAACCAACACACAGAAGATCAGTTTGTAGGAAGCGTGTCTTCTGTGTTTTAAACGCATTCTTACTGCTAACTCTTATATGCGTCTCTAGATCTGGAAATGATTGCTTCTACATTCTCCAAAGAAAGGGTTTCTGAACTGCTGAAAACACACATCAGTTTAACTCTGGAAGTTGAAAACACACATTGACAATCATTCTGCTAGATAGCTCCGTTTTGGTTTTAGAGCAAGATATTTCTCTTTACACACTGTTCTCCCTTCCACTCTGGAATGTCCAAACGCAGCTTTTAGAAGAAACGTGTTTCTACCTTGGTGAATCTAAACATAGATGCATCTACCTAAAGGAACCAACACACAGAAGATCAGTTTGTAGAAAGCGGGTTTTTTGTGTTTTAAACGCATTCTTACTGCTAACACTTATATGCGTCTCTAGGGCTGGAAATCACTGTTTCTACATTCTCCAAAGAAAGGGTTTCTGAACTGCTGCAAACACACATCAGTTTAACTCTGGAAGTTGAAAACACACATTGCCAACCATTCTGCTAGATAGCTCCGTTTTGGTTTTAGAGCAAGATATTTCTCTTTACAGCTTGTTCTATTTTCCACTCTGGAATGTCAAAACGCAGCTTTTAGAAGAAACGTGTTTCTACCTTGGTGAATCTAAACATAGATGCAACTTCCTAAAGGGAACCAAAACACATAATATCAGTTTGTAGGAAGCGGGTCTTCTGTGTTTTAAACGCATTCTTACTGCTAACTCTAATATGCGTCTCTAGATCTGGAAATGACTGTTTCTACATTCTCCAAAGAAAGGGTTTCTGAACTGCTGCAAACACACATCAGTTTAACTCTGGAAGTTGAATATGCACATTGACAACCATTCTGCTAGATAGCTCCGTTTTGGTTTTAGAGCAAGGTATTTCTCTTTACAGCCTGTTCTCCCATCCAGTCTGGAATGTCCAAACGCAGCTTTTAGAAGAAACGTGTTTCTAACTCGCTGAATCTAAACTTAGGTGCAACTTCCTAAAAGGTACCATCTCACAGAAAATCAGTTTGTAGGAAGCGGGTTTTTTGTGTTTTAAACGCATTCTTACTACTAACTCTTATATGCGTCTCTAGATCTGGAAATGACTGTTTCTACATTCTCCAAAGAAAGGGTTGCTGAACTGTTGCAAACACACATCAGTTTAACTCTGGAAGTTGAAAACACACATTGACAACCATTCTGCTAGATAGCTCCGTTTTGGTTTTAGAGCAAGATATTTCCCTTTAGAGCCTGTTCTCCCATAAACTCTGGAATGTCCAAACGCAGCTTTAAGAAGAAACGTGTTTCTACCTCGCTGAATGTAAACATAGATGCAACTTCCAAAAAGGAACGAACACACAGAAGATCAGTTTGTAGGAAGCGGGTTTTTTGTGTTTTAAACGCAATCTTACTGCTAACACTTATATGCGTCTCTAGGGCTCGAAATGACTGCTTCTACATTCTCCAAAGAAAGGGTTTCTGAACTGCTGCAAACACATATCAGTTTAACTCTGGAAGTTGAAAACACACATTGACAACCATTCTGCTAGATAGCTCCATTTTGGTTTTAGAGCTAGATATTTCTCTTTACAGCCTGTTTTCCAATACACTCTGGAATGTGCAAACGCAGCTTTTAGAAGAAACCTGTTTCTAACTCGCTGAATCTAAACATAGATGCAACTTCCTAAAAGGAACCAACACACAGAAGATCAGTGTGTAGGAAGCGGGTCTTCTGTGTTTTAAACGCATTCTTACTGCTAACTCTTATATGCGTCTCTAGATCTGGAAATGACTGTTTCTACATTCTCCAAAGAAAGGGTTTCTGAACTGCTGCAAACACACATCAGTTTAACTCTGGAAGTTGAATAGACACATTGAGAACGATTCTGCTAGATAGTACCGTTTTGGTTTTAGAGCAAGGTATTTCTCTTTACAGCCTGTTCTCCAATCCACTCTGGAATGTCCAAACGCAACTTTTAGAAGAAACGTGTTTCTACCTCTCTGAATGTCAACACAGATGCAACATCCTAAATGGAACCAATTCACAGAAGATCAGTTTGTAGGAAGCGGGTTTTTTGTGTTTTAAACGCATTCTTACTGCTAACACTTATATGCGTCTCTAGGGCTGGAAATGACTGTTTCTACATTCCCCAAAGAGAGGGTTTCTAAACTGCTGCAAACACACATCAGTTTAACTCTAAAAGTTGAAAACACACATTGACAACCATTCTGCTAGATAGCTCCATTTTGGTTTTAGAGCAAGATATTTCTCATTACACCTTGTTCTCTTTTCCACTCTGGAATGTCCAAACGCAGCTTTTAGAAGAAACGTGTTTCTACCTTGGTGAATCTAAACATAGATGCAACTTCCTAAAGGGAACCAACACACATAATATCAGTTTGTAGGAAGCGGGTCTTCCGTGTTTTAAACGCATTCTTACTGCTAACTCTTATATGCGTCTCTAGATCTGGAAATGACTGTTTCTACATTCTCCAAAGAAAGGGTTTCTGAACTGCTGCAAACACACATCAGTTTAACTCTGGAAGTTGAATATGCACATTGACAACCATTCTGCTAGATAGCTCCGTTTTGGTTTTAGAGCAAGGTATTTCTCTTTACAGCCTGTTCTCCCATCCAGTCTGGAATGTCCAAACGCAGCTTTTAGAAGAAACGTGTTTCTAACTCGCTGAATCTAAACTTAGGTGCAACTTCCTAAAAGGTACCATCACACAGAAAATCAGTTTGTAGGAAGCGGGTTTTTTGTGTTTTAAACGCATTCTTACTACTAACTCTTATATGCGTCTCTAGATCTGGAAATGACTGTTTCTACATTCTCCAAAGAAAGGGTTTCTGAACTGCTGCAAACACAATCAGTTTAACTCTGGAAGTTGAAAACACACATTGACAATCATTCTGCTAGATAGCTCCGTTTTGGTTTTAGAGCAAGATATTTCCCTTGAGAGCCTGTTCTCACATAATCTCTGGAATGTCCAAACGCAGCTTTAAGAAGAAACGTGTTTCTACCTCGCTGAATGTAAACATACATGCATCTTCCAAAAAGGAACCAACACACAGAAGATCAGTTTGTAGGAAGCGGGTTTTTTGTGTTTTAAACGCATTCTTACTGCTAACACTTATATGCGTCTCTAGGGCTCGAAATGACTGCTTCTACATTCTCCAAAGAAAGGGTTTCTGAACTGCTGCAAACACACATCAGTTTAACTCTGGAAGTTGAAAACACACATTGACAACCATTCTGCTAGATAGCTCCATTTTGGTTTTAGAGCAAGATATTTCTCATTACACCTTGTTCTCTTTTCCACTCTGGAATGTCCAAACGCAGCTTTTAGAAGAAACGTGTTTCTACCTTGGTGAATCTAAACATAGATGCAACTTCCTAAAGGGAACCAACACACATAATATCAGTTTGTAGGAAGCGGGTCTTCTGTGTTTTAAACGCATTCTTACTGCTAACTCTTATATGCGTCTCTAGATCTGGAAATGACTGTTTCTACATTCTCCAAAGAAAGGGTTTCTGAACTGCTGCAAACACACATCAGTTTAACTCTGGAAGTTGAATATGCACATTGACAAGCATTCTGCTAGATAGCTCCGTTTTGGTTTTAGAGCAAGGTATTTCTCTTTACAGCCTGTTCTCCCATCCAGTCTGGAATGTCCAAACGCAGCTTTTAGAAGAAACGTGTTTCTAACTCGCTGAATCTAAACTTAGGTGCAACTTCCTAAAAGGTACCATCACACAGAAAATCAGTTTGTAGGAAGCGGGTTTTTTGTGTTTTAAACGCATTCTTACTACTAACTCTTATATGCGTCCCTAGATCTGGAAATGACTGTTTCTACATTCTCCAAAGAAAGGGTTTCTGAACTGCTGCAAACACACATCATTTTAACTCTGGAAGTTGAAAACACACATTGACAACCATTCTGCTAGATAGCTCCGTTTTGGTTTTAGAGCAAGATATTTCCCTTTAGAGCCTGTTCTCCCATAAACTCTGGAATGTCCAAACGCAGCTTTAAGAAGAAACGTGTTTCTACCTCGCTGAATGTAAACATAGATGCAACTTCCAAAAAGGAACCAACACACAGAAGATCAGTTTGTAGGAAGCGGGTTTTTTGTGTTTTAAACGCAAACTTACTGCTAACACTTATATGCGTCTCTAGGGCTCGAAATGACTGCTTCTACATTCTCCAAAGAAAGGGTTTCTGAACTGCTGCAAACACATATCAGTTTAACTCTGTAAGTTGAATACACACATTGACAACCATTCTGCTAGATAGCTCCATTTTGGTTTTAGAGCTAGATATTTCTCTTTACAGCCTGTTTTCCCATACACTCTGGAATGTGCAAACGCAGCGTTTAGAAGAAACCTGTTTCTAACTCGCTGAATCTAAACATAGATGCAACTTCCTAAAAGGAACCAACACACAGAAGATCAGTTTGTAGGAAGCGGGTTTTTTGTGTTTTAAACGCATTCTTACTGCTAACACTTATATGCGTCTCTAGGGCTGGAAATGAGTGTTTCTACATTCCCCAAAGAGAGGGTTTCTAAACTGCTGCAAACACACATCAGTTTAACTCTAGAAGTTGAAAACACACATTGACAACCATTCTGCTAGATAGCTCCGTTTTGGTTTTAGAGCAAGATATTTCTCTTTACAGCCTGTTCTCTTTTCTACTCTGGAATGTCCAAACGCAGCTTTTAGATGAAACGTGTTTCTGCCTTGGTGAATCTAAACATAGATGCAACTTCCTAAAGGGAACCAACACACAGAAGATCAGTTTGTAGGAAGCGGGTTTTCTGTGTTTTAAACGCATTCCTACTGCTAACTCTTATATGAGTCTCTAGGTCTGGAAATGATTGTTTCTACATTCTCCAAAGAAAGGGATTCTAAACTGCTGCAAACACACATCTGTTGAACTCTGGAAGTTGAAAACACACACTCACAACCATTCTGCTAGATAGCTCCTTTTTGGTTTTAGAGCAAGATATTTCTCTTTACAGCCTGTTCTCTTTTCCACTCTGGAATGTGCAAACGCAGCTTTTAGAAGAAACGTGTTTCTACCTCGCTGAATGTAAACATAGATGCAACTTCCTAAAAGGAACCAATACACAGAAGATCAGTTTGTAGGAAGCTTGTTTTTTGTGTTTTAAACGCATTCTTACTGCTAACACTTATATGCGTCTCTAGGGCTGGAAATCACTGTTTCTACATTCTCCAAAGAAATGGTTTCTGAACTGCTGCAAACACATATCAGTTTATCTCTGGAAGTTGAAAACACACATTGACAATCAATCTGCTAGATAGCTCCGTTTTGGTTTTAGAGCAAGATATTTCTCTTTACAGCTTGTTCTCTTTTCCACTCTGGAATGTCCAAACGCAGCTTTTAGAAGAAACGTGTTTCTCCCTTGGTGAATCTAAACATAGATGCAACTTCCTAAAGGGAACCAACACACATAATATCAGTTTGTAGGAAGCGGGTCTTCTGTGTTTTAAACGCATTCTTACTGCTAACTCTTATATGCGTCTCTAGATCTGGAAATGACTGTTTCTACAAACTCCAAAGAAAGGGTTTCTGAACTGCTGCAAACACACATCAGTTTAACTCTGGAAGTTGAAAACACACATTGACAATCATTCTGCTAGATAGCTCCGTTTTGGTTTTAGAGCAAGATATTTCCCTTTAGAGCCTGTTCTCCCATAAACTCTGGAATGTCCAAACGCAGCTTTAAGAAGAAACGTGTTTCTAACTCGCTGAATGTAAACGTAGATGCAACTTCCAAAAAGGAACCAACACACAGAAGATCAGTTTGTAGGAAGCGGGTTTTTTGTGTTTTAAACGCATTCTTACTGCTAACACTTATATGCGTCTCTAGGGCTCGAAATGACTGCTTCTACATTCTCCAAAGAAAGGGTTTCTGAACTGCTGCAAACACACATCAGTTTAACTCTGGAAGTTGAAAACACACATTGACAACTATTCTGCTAGATAGCTCTATTTTGGTTTTAGAGCTAGATATTTCTCTTTACAGCCTGTTTTCCCATACACTCTGGAATGTCCAAACGCAGCTTTTAGAAGAAACCTGTTTCTAACTCGCTGAATCTAAACATAGATGCAACTTCCTAAAAGGAACCAACACACAGAAGATCAGTGTGTAGGAAGCGGCTCTTCTGTGTTTTAAACGCATTCTTCTTGCTAACTCTTATATGCGTCTCTAGATCTGGAAATGACTGTTTCTACATTCTCCAAAGAAAGGGTTTCTGAACTGCTGCAAACACACATCAGTTTAACTCTGGAAGTTGAATAAACACATTGACAAACATTCTCCCAGATAGCTCCGTTTTGGTTTTAGAGCAAGGTATTTTTCTTTACAGCCTGTTTTCCCATCCACTCTGGAATGTCCAAACGAAGCTTTTAGAAGAAACGTGTTTCTACCTCGCTGAAACTAAACATAGATGTAACTTCCTAAAGGGAAACAACACACAGAAAATCAGTTTGAAGGAAGCGGGTCTTCTGTGTTTTAAACGCATTCTTACTGCTAACTCTTATATGCGTCTCTAGATCGGGAAATGACTGTTTCTACATTCTCCAAAGAAAGGGTTTCTGAACTGCTGCAAACACACATCAGTTTAACTCTGGAAGTTGAATAAAAACATTGACAACGATTGTGCTAGATAGCACCGTTTTGGTTTTAGAGCAAGGTATTTCTCTTTACAGCCTGTTCTCCAATCCACTCTGGAATGTCCAAACGCAACTTTTAGAAGAAAAGTGTTTCTAAATCTCTGAATGTACACACAGATGCAACATCCTAAAAGGAACCAATTCACAGAAGATCAGTTTGTAGGAAGCGGGTTTTTTGTGTTTTAAACGCATTCTTACTGCTAACACATATATGCGTCTCTAGGGCTGGAAATGACTGTTTCTACATTCCCCAAAGAGAGGGTTTCTAAACTGCTGCAAACACACATCAGTTTAACTCTAGAAGTTGAAAACACACATTGACAACCATTCTGCTAGATAGCTCCGTTTTGGTTTTAGAGCAAGATATTTCTCTTTACAGCCTGTTCTCTTTTCCACTCTGGAATGTCCAAACGCAGCTTTTAGATGAAACGTGTTTCTGCCTTGGTGAATCTAAACATAGATGCAACTTCCAAAAAGGAACCAACACACAGAAGATCAGTTTGTAGGAAGCGGGTTTTCTGTGTTTTAAACGCATTCCTACTGCTAACTCTTATATGAGTCTCTAGGTCTGGAAATGATTGTTTCTACATTCTCCAAAGAAAGGGTTTCTAAACTGCTGCAAACACACATCTGTTGAACTCTTGAAGTTGAAAACACACACTCACAAAAATTCTGCTAGATAGCTCCTTTTTGGTTTTAGAGCAAGATATTTCTCTTTACAGCCTGTTCTCTTTTCCACTCTGGAATGTGCAAACGCAGCTTTTAGAAGAAACGTGTTTCTACCTTGGTGAATCTAAACATAGATGCAACTTCCTAAAGGGAACCAACACACAGAAGATCAGTTTGTAGGAAGCGGGTCTTCTGTGTTTTAAACGCATTCTTACTGCTAACTCTTATATGCGTCTCTAGATCTGGAAATTACTGCTTCTACATTCTCCAAAGAAAGGGTTTCAGAACTGCTGCAAACACATCAGTTTAACTCTGGAAGTTGAATACACACATTCACAACCATTCTGTTAGAGAGCTCCGTTTTGGTTTTAGAGCAAGGTATTTCTCTTTACAGCCTGTTCTCCCATGCACTCTGGAATGTATAAACGCAGCTTTTAGAAGAAACGTGCTTCTACCTCGCTGAATGTAAACGTAGATGCAACTTCCTAAAAGAAACCAATACACAGAAGATCAGTTTGTAGGAAGCGGGTTTTTTGTGTTTTAAACGCATTCTTACTGCTAACACTTATATGCGTCTCTAGGGCTGGAAATCACTGTTTCTACATTCTCCAAAGAAAGGGTTTCTGAACTGCTGCAAACACACATCAGTTTAACTCTGGAAGTTGAAAACACACATTGCCAACCATTCTGCTAGATAGCTCCGTTTTGGTTTTAGAGCAAGATATTTCTCTTTACAGCTTGTTCTCTTTTCCACTCTGGAATGTCCAAACGCAGCTTTTAGAAGAAACGTGTTTCTACCTTGGGGAATCTAAACATAGATGCAACTTCCTAAAGGGAACCAACACACATAATATCAGTTTGTAGGAAGCGGGTCTTCTGTGTTTTAAACGCATTCTTACTGCTAACTCTTATATGCGTCTCTAGATCTGGAAATGACTGTTTCTACATTCTCCAAAGAAAGGGTTTCTGAACTGCTGCAAACACACATCAGTTTAACTCTGGAAGTTGAATATGCACATTGACAACCATTCTGCTAGATAGCTCCGTTTTGGTTTTAGAGCAAGGTATTTCTCTTTACAGCCTGTTCTCCCATCCAGTCTGGAATGTCCAAACGCAGCTTTTAGAAGAAACGTGTTTCTGACTCGCTGAATCTAAACTTAGGTGCAACTTCCTAAAAGGTACCATCACACAGAAAATCAGTTTGTAGGAAGCGGGTTTTTTGTGTTTTAAACGCATTCTTACTACTAACTCTTATATGCGTCTCTAGATCTGGAAATGACTGTTTCTACATTCTCCAAAGAAAGGGTTTCTGAACTGCTGCAAACACACATCAGTTTAACTCTGGAAGTTGAAAACACACATTGACAATCATTCTGCTAGATAGCTCCGTTTTGGTTTTAGAGCAAGATATTTCCCTTTAGAGCCTGTTCTCTCATAATCTCTGGAATGTCCAAACGCAGTTTTAAGAAGAAACGTGTTTCTACCTCGCTGAATGTAAACATACATGCAACTTCCAAAAAGGAACCAACACACAGAAGATCAGTTTGTAGGAAGCGGGTTTTTTGTGTTTTAAACGCATTCTTACTGCTAACACTTATATGCGTCTCTAGGGCTCGAAATGACTGCTTCTACATTCTCCAAAGAAAGGGTTTCTGAACTGCTGCAAACACACATCAGTTTAACTCTGGAAGTTGAAAACACACATTGACAACCATTCTGCTAGATAGCTCCATTTTGGTTTTAGAGCTAGATATTTCTCTTTACAGCCTGTTTTCCCATACACTCTGGAATGTCCAAACGCAGCTTTTAGAAGAAACCTGTTTCTAACTCGCTGAATCTAAACATAGATGCAACTTCCTAAAAGGAACCAACACACAGAAGATCAGTGTGTAGGAAGCGGGTCTTCTGTGTTTTAAACGCATTCTTACTGCTAACTCTTATATGCGTCTCTAGATCTGGAAATGACTGTTTCTACATTCTCCAAAGAAAGGGTTTCTGAACTGCTGCAAACACACATCAGTTTAACTCTGGAAGTTGAATACACACATTGACAACGATTCTGCTAGATAGCACCGTTTTGGTTTTAGAGCAAGGTATTTCTCTTTACAGCCTGTTCTCCAATCCACTCTGGAATGTCCAAACGCAACTTTTAGAAGAAACGTGTTTCTGCCTTGGTGAATCTAAACATAGATGCAACTTCCTAAAGGGAACCAACACACAGAAGATCAGTTTGTAGGAAGCGGGTTTTCTGTGTTTTAAACGCATTCCTACTGCTAACTCTTATATGAGTCTCTAGGTCTGGAAATGATTGTTTCTACATTCTCCAAAGAAAGGGTTTCTAAACTGCTGCAAACACACATCTGTTGAACTCTGGAAGTTGAAAACACACACTCACAACCATTCTGCTAGATAGCTCCTTTTTGGTTTTAGAGCAAGATATTTCTCTTTACAGCCTGTTCTCTTTTCCACTCTGGAATGTGCAAACGCAGCTTTTAGAAGAAACGTGTTTCTAACTCGCTGAATCTAAACATAGATGCAACTTCCTAAAGGGAACCAACACACAGAAGATCAGTTTGTAGGAAGCGGGTCTTCTGTGTTTTAAACGCATTCTTACTGCAAACTCTTATATGCGTCTCTAGATCTGGAAATTACTGCTTCTACATTCTCCAAAGAAAGGGTTTCTGAACTGCTGCAAACACACATCAGTTTAACTCTGGAAGTTGAATACACACATTCACAACAATTCTGTTAGAGAGCTCCGTTTTGGTTTTAGAGCAAGGTATTTCTCTTTACAGCCTGTTCTCCCATGCCCTCTGGAATGTATAAACGCAGCTTTTAGAAGAAACGTGTTTCTACCTCGCTGAATGTAAACATAGATGCAACTTCCTAAAAGGAACCAATACACAGAAGATCAGTTTGTAGGAAGCTTGTTTTTTGTGTTTTAAACGCATTCTTACTGCTAACACTTATATGCGTCTCTAGGGCTGGAAATGACTGTTTCTACATTCTCCAAAGAAAGGGTTTCTGAACTACTGAAAACACATATCAGTTTATCTCTGGAAGTTGAAAACACACATTGACAATCATTCTGCTAGATAGCTCCGTTTTGGTTTTAGAGCAAGATATTTCTCTATACACCCTGTTCTCCCTTCCACTCTGGAATGTCCAAACGCAGCTTTTAGAAGAAACGTGTTTCTACCTTGGTGAATCTAAACATAGATGCATCTACCTAAAGGAACCAACACACAGAAGATCAGTTTGTAGAAAGCGGGTTTTTTGTGTTTTAAACGCATTCTTACTGCTAACACTTATATGCGTCTCTAGGGCTGGAAATCACTGTTTCTACATTCTCCAAAGAAAGGGTTTCTGAACTGCTGCAAACACACATCAGTTTAACTCTGGAAGTTGAAAACACACATTGCCAACCATTCTGCTAGATAGCTCCGTTTTGGTTTTAGAGCAAGATATTTCTCTTTACAGCTTGTTCTCTTTTCCACTCTGGAATGTCCAAACGCAGCTTTTAGAAGAAACGTGTTTCTCCCTTGGTGAATCTAAACATAGATGCAACTTCCAAAAGGGAACCAACACACATAATATCAGTTTGTAGGAAGCGGGTCTTCTGTGTTTTAAACGCATTCTTACTGCTAACTCTTATATGCGTCTCTAGATCTGGAAATGACTGTTTCTACATACTCCAAAGAAAGGGTTTCTGAACTGCTGCAAACACACATCAGTTTAACTCTGGAAGTTGAAAACACACATTGACAATCATTCTGCTAGATAGCTCCATTTTGGTTTTAGAGCAATATATTTCCCTTTAGAGCCTGTTCTCCCATAAACTCTGGAATGTCCAAACGCAGCTTTAAGAAGAAACGTGTTTCTACCTCGCTGAATGTAAACGTAGATGCAACTTCCAAAAAGGAACCAACACACAGAAGATCAGTTTGTAGGAAGCGGGTTTTTTTGTGTTTTAAACGCATTCTTACTGCTAACACTTATATGCGTCTCTAGGGCTCGAAATGACTGCTTCTACATTCTCCAAAGAAAGGGTTTCTAAACTGCTGCAAACACACATCAGTTTATCTCTGGAAGTTGAAAACACACATTGACAACTATTCTGCTAGATAGCTCTACTTTGGTTTTAGAGCTAGATATTTCTCTTTACAGCCTGTTTTACCATACACTCTGGAATGTCCAAACGCAGCTTTTAGAAGAAACCTGTTTCTAACTCGCTGAATCTAAACATAGATGTAACTTCCTAAAAGGAACCAACACACAGAAGATCAGTGTGTAGGAAGCGGGTCTTCTGTGTTTTAAACGCATTCATCTTGCTAACTCTTATATGCGTCTCTAGATCTGGAAATGACTGTTTCTACATTCTCCAAAGAAAGGGTTTCTGAATTGCTGCAAACACACATCAGTTTAACTCTGGAAGTTGAATAAACACATTGACAAACATTCTCCCAGATAGCTCCGTTTTGGTTTTAGAGCAAGGTATTTTTCTTTACAGCCGGTTTTCCCATCCACTCTGGAATGTCCAAACGAAGCTTTTAGAAGAAACGTGTTTCTACCTCGCTGAAACTAAACATAGATGCAACTTCCTAAAGGGAAACAACACACAGAAAATCAGTTTGAAGGAAGCGGGTCTTCTGTGTTTTAAACGCATTCTTACTGCTAACTCTTATATGCGTCTCTAGATCGGGAAATGACTGTTTCTACATTCTCCAAAGAAAGGGTTTCTGAACTGCTGCAAACACACATCAGTTTAACTCTGGAAGTTGAATACAAACATTGACAACGATTCTGCTAGATAGCACCGTTTTGGTTTTAGAGCAAGGTATTTCTCTTTACAGCCTGTTCTCCAATCCACTCTGGAATGTCCAAACGCAACTTTTAGAAGAAAAGTGTTTCTAAATCTCTGAATGTACACACAGATGCAACATCCTAAAAGGAACCAATTCACAGAAGATCAGTTTGTAGGAAGCGGGTTTTTTGTGTTTTAAACGCATTCTTACTGCTAACACTTATATGCGTCTCTAGGGCTGGAAATGACTCTTTCTACATTCCCCAAAGAGAGGGTTTCTAAACTGCTGCAAACACACATCAGTTTAACTCTAGAAGTTGAAAACACACATTGACATCCATTCTGCTAGATAGCTCTGTTTTGGTTTTAGAGCAAGATATTTCTCTTTACAGCCTGTTCTCTTTTCCACTCTGGAATGTCCAAACGCAGCTTTTAGATGAAACGTGTTTCTACCTTGGTGAATCTAAACATAGATGCAACTTCCTAAAGGGAACCAACACACAGAAGATCAGTTTGTAGGAAGCGGGTTTTCTGTGTTTTAAACGCATTCCTACTGCTAACTCTTATATGAGTCTCTAGGTCTGGAAATGATTGTTTCTACATTCTCCAAAGAAAGGGTTTCTAAACTGCTGCAAACACACATCTGTTGACCTCTTGAAGTTGAAAACACACACTCACAACCATTCTGCTAGATAGCTCCTTTTTGGTTT
Source organism: Saimiri boliviensis (assembly GCF_048565385.1). Lineage (NCBI taxonomy): Eukaryota > Metazoa > Chordata > Mammalia > Primates > Cebidae > Saimiri > Saimiri boliviensis. The sequence goes on from NC_133455.1 coordinate 103,835,994, forward strand.
TAGAGCAAGATATTTCTCTTTACAGCCTGTTCTCTTTTCCACTCTGGAATGTGCAAACGCAGCTTTTAGAAGAAACGTGATTCTACCTTGGTGAATCTAAACATAGATGCAACTTCCTAAAGGGAACCAACACACAGAAGATCAGTTTGTAGGAAGCGGATCTTCTGTATTTTAAACGCATTCTTAATGCTAACTCTTATATGCGTCTCTAGATCTGGAAATTACTGCTTCTACATTCTCCAAGGAAAGGGTTTCTGAACTGCTGCAAACACATATCAGTTTAACTCTGGAAGTTGAATACACACATTCACAACCATTCTGTTAGAGAGCTCCGTTTTGGTTTTAGAGCAAGGTATTTCTCTTTACAGCCTGTTCTCCCATGCACTCTGGAACGTATAAATGCAGCTTTTAGAAGAAACGTGCTTCTACCTCGCTGAATGTAAACATAGATGCAACTTCCTAAAAGTAACCAATACACAGAAGATCAGTTTGTAGGAAGCGGGTTTTTTGTGTTTTAAACGCATTCTTACTGCTAACATTTATATGCGTCTCTAGGGCTGGAAATCACTGTTTCTACATTCTCCAAAGAAAGGGTTTCTGAACTGCTGCAGACACACATTAGTTTAACTCTGGAAGTTGAAAACACACATTGACAATCATTCTGCTAGATAGCTCCGTTTTGGTTTTAGAGCAAGATATTTCTCTTTACACCCTGTTCTCCCTTCCACTCTGGAATGTCCAAACGCAGCTTTTAGAAGAAACGTGTTTCTACCTTGGTGAATCTAAACATAGATGCAACTTCCTAAAGGGAACCAACACACATAATATCAGTTTGTAGGAAGCGGGTCTTCTGTGTTTTAAACTCATTCTTACTGCTAACTCTTATATGCGTCTCTAGATCTGGAAATGACTGTTTCTACATTCTCCAAAGAAAGGGTTTCTGAACTGCTGCAAACACACATCAGTTTAACTCTGGAAGTTGAATATGCACATTGACAACCATTCTGCTAGATAGCTCCGTTTTGGTTTAAGAGCAAGGTATTTCTCTTTACATCCTGTTCTCCCATCCAGTCTGGAATGTCCAAACACAGCTTTTAGAAGAAACGTGTTTCTAACTCGCTGAATCTAAAGTTAGGTGCAACTTCCTAAAAGGTACCATGACACAGAAAATCAGTTTGTAGTAAGCGGGTTTTTTGTGTTTTAAACGCATTCTTACTACTAACTCTTTTATGCGTCTCTAGATCTGGAAATGACAGGTTCTACATTCTCCAAAGAAAGGGTTTCTGAACTGCTGCAAACACACATCAGTTTAACTCTGGAAGTTGAAAACACACATTGACAATCATTCTGCTAGATAGCTCCGTTTTGGTTTTAGAGCAAGATATTTCCCTTTAGAGCCTGTTCTCCCATAAACTCTGGAATGTCCAAACGCAGCTTTAAGAAGAAACGTGTTTCTACCTCGCTGAATGTAAACATAGATGTAACTTCCAAAAAGGAACCAACATACAGAAGATCAGTTTGTAGGAAGCGGGTTTTTTGTGTTTTAAAAGCATTCTTACTGCTAACACTTATATGCGTCTCTAGGGCTCGAAATGACTGTTTCTACATTCTCCAAAGAAAGGGTTTCTGAACTGCTGCAAACACATCAGTTTATCTTTGGAAGTTGAAAACACACATTGACAACCATTCTGCTAGATAGCTCCGTTTTGGTTTTAGAGCTAGATATTTCTCTTTACAGCCTGTTCTCCCTTAAACTCTGGAATCTCCAAACGCAGCTTTTAGAAGAAACGTGTTTCTACCTCGCTGAATCTAAACATAGATGCAACTTCCTAAAAGGTACCAACACACAGAAAATCTGTTTGTAGGAAGCGGGTTTTCTGTGTTTTAAACGCATTCTTAATGCTAACTCTTATATGCGTCTCTAGATCTGGAAATGACTGTTTCTACATTCCCCAAAGAGAGGGTTTTTAAACTGCTGCAAACACACATCAGTTTAACTCTAGAAGTTGAAAACACACAATGACAACCATTCTGCTAGATAGCTCCGTTTTGGTTTTAGAGCAAGATATTTCTCTTTACAGCCTGTTCTGTTTTCCACTCTGGAATTTCCAAACGCAGCTTTTAGAAGAAACGTGTTTCTACCTTGGTGAATCTAAACATAGATGCAACTTCCTAAAGGGAACCAACACACAGAAGATCAGTTTGTAGGAAGCGGGTTTTCTGCGTTTTAAACGCATTCCTCCTGTAACACTTATATGCGTCTCTAGGGCTGGAAATCACTGTTTCTACATTCTCCAAAGAAAGGGTTTCTGAACTGCTGCAAACACACATCAGTTTAACTCTGGAATTTGAATACACACATTGACAACGATTCTGCTAGATAGCTCCGTTTTGGTTTTAGAGCAAGATATTTCTCTTTACAGCTTGTTCTCTTTTCCAATCTGGAATGTCCAAATGCAGCTTTTAGAAGAAACGTGTTGCTACCTTGGTGAATCTAAACATAGATGCAACTTCCTAAAGGGAACCAACACACATAATATCAGTTTGTAGGAAGCGGGTCTTCTGTGTTTTAAACGCATTCTTACTGCTAACTCTTACATGCGTCTCTAGATCTGGAAATGACTGTTTCTACATTCTCCAAAGAAAGGGTTTCTGAACTGCTGCAAACACACATCAGTTTATCTCTGGAAGTTGAAAACACACATTGACAACCATTCTGCTAGATAGCTCCGTTTTGGTTTTAGAGCAAGATATTTCCCTTTAGAGCCTGTTCTCCCATAAACTCTGGAATGTCCAAACGCAGCTTTAAGAAGAAACGTGTTTCTACCTCGCTGAATGTAAACATAGATGCAACTTCCAAAAAGGAACCAACACACAGAGGATCAGTTTGTAGGAAGCGGGATTTTTGTGTTTTAAACGCATTCTTACTGCTAACACTTATATGCGTCTCTAGGGCTCGAAATGACTGCTTCTACATTCTCCAAAGAAAGGGTATCTGAACTGCTGCAAACACACATCAGTTTAACTCTGGAAGTTGAAAACACACATTGACAACCATTCTGCTAGATAGCTCCATTTTGGTTTTAGAGCTAGATATTTCTCTTTACAGCCTGTTTTCCCATACACTCTGGAATGTCCAAACGCAGCTTTTAGAAGAAACCTGTTTCTAACTCGCTGAATCTAAACATAGATGCAACTTCATAAAAGGAACCAACACACAGAAGATCAGTGTGTAGGAAGCGGGTCTTCTGTGTTTTAAACGCATTCTTACTGCTAACTCTTATATGCGTCTCTAGATCTGGAAATGACTGTTTCTACATTCTCCAAAGAAAGGGTTTCTGAACTGCTGCAAACACACCTCAGTTTAACTCTGGAAGTTGAATAAACACATTGACAAACATTCTCCCAGATAGCTCCGTTTTGGTTTTAGAGCAAGGGATTTTTCTTTACAGCCTGTTTTCCCGTCCACTCTGGAATGTCCAAACGCAGCTTTTAGAAGAAACGTGTTTCTACCTCGCTGAAACTAAACATAGATGCAACTTCCTAAAGGGAAACAACACACAGAAAATCAGTTTGTAGGAAGCGGGTCTTCTGTGTTTTAAACGCATTCTTACTGCTAACTCTTATATGCGTCTCTAGATCGGGAAATGACTGTTTCTACATTCTCCAAAGAAAGGGTTTCTGAACTGCTGCAAACACTCATCAGTTTAACTCTGGAAGTTGAATACACACATTGACAACGATTCTGCTAGATAGCACCGTTTTGGTTTTAGAGCAAGGTATTTCTCTTTACAGCCTGTTCTCCAATCCACTCTGGAATTTCCAAACCCAACTTTTAGAATAAACGTGTTTCTACCTCTCTGAATGTAAACACAGATGCAACATCCTAAAAGGAACCAATTCACAGAAGATCAGTTTGTAGGAAGCGGGTTTTTTGTGTTTTAAAAGCATTCTTACTGCTAACACTTATATGCGTCTCTAGGGCTGGAAATAACTGTTTCTACATTCCCCAAAGAGAGGGTTTCTAAACTGCTGCAAACACACATCAGTTTAAGTCTAGAAGTTGAAAACACACATTGACAACCATTCTGCTAGATAGCTCCGTTTTTGTTTTAGAGAAAGATACTTCTCTTTACAGCCTGTTCTCTTTTCCACTCTGGAATGTCCAAACGCAGCTTTTAGATGAAACGTGTTTCTACCTTGGTGAATCTAAACATAGATGCAACTTCCTAAAGGGAACCAACACACAGAAGATCAGTTTGTAGGAAGCGGGTTTTCTGTGTTTTAAACGCATTCCTACTGCTAACTCTTATATGAGTCTCTAGGTCTAAAAATGATTGTTTCTACATTCTCCAAAGAAAGGGTTTCTGAACTGCTGCAAACACACATCAGTTTAACTCTGGAAGTTGAATACACACATTCACAACCATTCTGTAAGAGAGCTCCATTTTGGTTTTAGAGCAAGGTATTTCTCTTTACAGCCTTTTCTCCCATGCACTCTGGAATGTATAAACGCAGATTTTAGAAGAAACGTGTTTCTACCTCGCTGAATGTAAACATAGATGCAACTTCCTAAAAGGAACCAATACACAGAAGATCAGTTTGTAGGAAGCGGGTTTTTTGTGTTTTAAACGCATTCTTACTGCTAACACTTATATGCGTCTCTAGGGCTCGAAATGACTGCTTCTATATTCTCCAAAGAAAGGGTTTCTGAACTGCTGCAAACACACATCAGTTTAACTCTGGAAGTTGAAAACACACATTGACAACCATTCTGCTAGATAGCTCCATTTTGGTTTTAGAGCTAGATATTTCTCTTTACAGCCTGTTTTCCCATACACTCTGGAATGTCCAAACGCAGCTTTTAGAAGAAACCTGTTTCTAACTCGCTGAATCTAAACATAGATGCAACTTCCTAAAAGGAACCAACACACAGAAGATCAGTGTGTAGGAAGCAGGTCTTCTGTGTTTTAAACGCATTCTTACTGCTAACTCTTATATACGTCTCTAGATCTGGAAATGACTGTTTCTACATTCTCCAAAGAAAGGGTTTCTGAACTGCTGCAAACACACATGAGTTTAACTCTGGAAGTTGAAAACACCCATTGACAATCATTCTGCTAGATAGCTCCGTTTTGGTTTTAGAGCAAGATATTTCCCTTTAGAGCCTGTTCTCCCATAAACTCTGGAATGTCCAAAGGCAGCTTTAAGAAGAAACGTGTTTCTACCTCTCTGAATGTAAACATAGATGCAACTTCCAAAAAGGAACCAACACACAGAAGATCAGTTTGTAGGAAGCGGGTTTTTTGTGTTTTAAAAGCATTCTTACTGCTAACACGTATATGCGTCTCTAGGGCTCGAAATGACTGCTTCTACATTCTCCAAAGAGAGGGTTTCTGAACTGCTGCAAACACACATCAGTTTAACTCTGGAAGTTGAAAACACACATTGACAACCATTCTGCTAGATAGCTCCATTTTGGTTTTAGAGCTAGATATTTCTCTTTACAGCCTGTTTTTTCATACACTCTGGAATGTCCAAACGCAGCTTTTAGAAGAAACCTGTTTCTAACTCGCTGAATCTAAACATAGATGCAACTTCCTAAAAGGAACCAACACAGAGAAGATCAGTGTGTAGGAAATGGGTCTTCTGTGTTTTAAACGCATTCTTACTGCTAACTCTTATATGCGTCTCTAGATCTGGAAATGACTGTTTCTACATTTTCCAAAGAAAGGGTTTCTGAACTGCTGCAAACACACATCAGTTTAACTCTGGAAGTTGAATAAACACACTGACCAACATTCTCCCAAATAGCTCCGTTTTGGTTTTAGAGCAAGGTATTTTTCTTTACAGCCTGTTTTCCCATCCACTCTGGAATGTCCAAGCGCAGCTTTTAGAAGAAAGGTGTTTCTACCTCGCGGAAACTAAACATAGATGCAACTTCCTAAAGGAAAACAACACACAGAAAATCAGTTTGTAGGAAGCGGGTCTTCTGTGTTTTAAACGCATTCTTACTGCTAACTCTTATATGCGTCTCTAGATCTGGAAATGACTGTTTCTACATTCTCCAAAGAAAGGGTTTCTGAACTGCTGCAAACACACATCAGTTTAACTCTGGAAGTTGAATAAACACATTGACAAACATTCTCCCAGATAGCTCCGTTTTGGTTTTAGAGCAAGGTATTTTTCTTTACAGCCTGTTTTCCCATCCACTCTGGAATGTCCAAACGCAGCTTTTAAAAGAAACGTGTTTCTACCTCGCTGAAACTAAACATAGATGCAACTTCCTAAAGGGAAACAACACACAGAAAATCAGTTTGTAGGAAGCGGGTCTTCTGTGTTTTAAACGCATTCTTACTGCTAACTCTTATATGCGTCTCTAGATCGGGAAATGACTGTTTCTACATTCTCCAAAAAAAGGGTTTCTGAACTGCTGCAAACACACATCAGTTTAACTCTGGAAGTTGAAAACACACATTGACAATCAATCTGTTAGATAGCTCCGTTTTGGTTTTAGAGCAAGATATTTCCCTTTAGAGCCTGTTCTCCCATAAACTCTGGAATGTCCAAACGCAGCTTTAAGAAGAAACGTGTTTCTACCTCGCTGAATGTAAACATAGATGCAACTTCCAAAAAGGAACCAACACACAGAAGATCAGTTTGTAGGAAGCGGGTTTTTTGTGTTTTAAACGCATTCTTACTGCTAACACTTATATGCGTCTCTAGGGCTCGAAATGACTGCTTCTACATTCTCCAAAGAAAGGGTTTCTGAACTGCTGCAAACACACATCAGTTTAACTCTGGACGTTGAAAACACACATTGACAACCATTCTGCTAGATAGCTCCATTTTGGTTTTAGAGCTAGATATTTCTCTTTACAGCCTGTTTTCCCATGCACTCTGGAATGTCCAAACGCAGCTTTTAGAAGAAACCTGTTTCTAACTCGCTGAATCTAAACATAGATGCAACTTCCTAAAAGGAACCAACACACAGAAGATCAGTGTGTAGGAAGCGGGTCTTCTGTGTTTTAAACGCATTCTTACTGCTAACTCTTATATGCGTCTCTAGATCTGGAAATGACTGTTTCTACATTCTCCAAAGAAAGGGTTTCTGAACTGCTGCAAACACACATCAGTTTAACTCTGGAAGTTGAATAAACACATTGACAAACATTCTCCCAGATAGCTCCGTTTTGGTTTTAGAGCAAGGTATTTTTCTTTACAGCCTGTTTTCCCATCCACTCTGGAATGTCCAAACGCAGCTTTTAGAAGAAACGTGTTTCTACCTCGCTGAAACTAAACATAGATGCAACTTCCTAAAGGGAAACAACACACAGAAAATCAGTTTGTAGGAAGCGGGTCTTCTGTGCTTTAAACGCATTCTTAATGCTAACTCTTATAAGCGTCTCTAGATCGGGAAATGACTGTTTCTACATTCTCCAAACAAAGGGTTTCTGAACTGCTGCAAACACACATCAGTTTAACTCTGCAAGTTGAAAACACACATTGACAACCATTCTGCTAGATAGCTCCGTTTTGGTTTTAGAGCTAGATATTTCTCTTTACAGACTGTTCTCCCTTAAACTCTGGAATCTCCAAACGCAGCTTTTAGAAGAAACGTGTTTCTACCTCGCTGAATCTAAACATAGATGCAACTTCCTAAAAGGTACCAACACACAGAAAATCTGTTTGTAGGAAGCGGGTTTTCTGTGTTTTAAACGCATTCTTAATGCTAACTCTTATATGCGTCTCTAGATCTGGAAATGACTGTTTCTACATTCCCCAAAGAGAGGGTTTCTAAACTGCTGCAAACACACATCAGTTTAACTCTAGAAGTTGAAAACACTCATTGACAAGCATTCTGCTAGATAGCTCCGTTTTGGTTTTAGAGCAAGATATTTCTCTTTACAGCCTGTTCTCTTTTCCACTCTGGAATGTCCAAACGCAGCTTTTAGAAGAAACGTGTTTCTACCTTGATGAATCTAAACATAGATGCAACTTCCAAAAGGGAACCAACACACAGAAGATCAGTTTGTAGGAAGCGGGTTTTCTGTGTTTTAAACGCATTCCTACTGCTAACTCTTATATGAGTCTCTAGATCTGTAAATGATTTTTTCTACATTCTCCAAAGAAAGGGTTTCTAAACTGCTGCAAACACACATCTGTTGAACTCTGGAAGTTGAAAACACACACTCAAAACCATTCTGCAAGATAGCTCCTTTTTGGTTTTAGAGCAAGATATTTCTCTTTACAGCCTGTTCTCTTTTCTACTCTGGAATGTGCAAACGCAGCTTTTAGAAGAAACGTGTTTCTACCTTGGTGAATCTAAACATAGATGCAACTTCCTAAAGGGAACCAACACACAGAAGATCAGTTTGTAGGAAGCGGGTCTTCTGTGTTAAACGCATTCTTACTGCTAACTCTTATATGCGTCTCTAGATCTGGAAATTACTGCTTCTACATTCTCCAAAGAAAGGGTTTCTGAACTGCTGCAAACACACATCAGTTTAACTCTGGAAGTTGAATACACACATTGGCAATCATTCTGCTAGATAGCTCCGTTTTGGTTTTGAGCAAGGTATTTCTCTTTACAGCCTGTTCTCCCATGCACTCTGGAATGTATAAACGCAGCTTTTAGAAGAAACGTGTTTCTACCTCGCTGAATGTAAACATAGATGCAACTTCCTAAAAGGAACCAAAACACAGAAGATCAGTTTGTAGGAAGCTTGTTTTTTGTGTTTTAAACGCATTCTTACTGCTAACACTTATATGCGTCTCTAGGGCTGGAAATGACTGTTTCTACATTCTCCAAAGAAAGGGTTGCTGAACTGCTGCAAACACACATCAGTTTAACTCTGGAAGTTGAAAACACACATTGAAAATCATTCTGCTAGATAGCTCCGTTTTGGTTTTAGAGCAAGATATTTCCCTTTAGAGCCTGTTCTCCCATAAACTCTGGAATGTCCAAACGCAGCTTTTAGAAGAAACGTGTTTCTACCTCGCTGAATGTAAACATAAATGCAACTTCCAAAAAGGAACCAACACACAGAAGATCAGTTTGTAGGAAGCGGGATTTTTGTGTTTTAAATGCATTCTTACTGCTAACACTTATATGCGTCTCTAGGGCTCGAAATGACTGCTTCTACATTCTCCAAAAAAAGGGTTTCTGAACTGCTGCAAACACACATCAGTTTATCTCTGGAAGTTGAAAACACACATTGACAACCATTCTGCTAGATAGCTCCATTTTGGTTTTAGAGCTAGATATTTCTCTTTACAGCCTGTTTTCCCATACACTCTGGAATGTCCAAACGCAGTTTTTAGAAGAAACCTGTTTCTAACTCGCTGAATCTAAATATAGATGCAACTTCCTAAAAGGAACCAACACACAGAAGATCAGTGTGTAGGAAGCGGGTCTTCTGTGTTTTAAACGCATTCTTACTGCTAACTCTTATATGCGTCTCTAGATCTGGAAATGACTGTTTCTACATTCTCCAAAGAAAGGGTTTCTGAACTGCTGCAAACACACCTCAGTTTAACTCTGGAAGTTGAATAAACACATTGACAAACATTCTCCCAGATAGCTCCGTTTTGGTTTTAGAGCAAGGGATTTTTCTTTACAGCCTGTTTTCCCATCCACTCTGGAATGTCCAATGGCAGCTTTTAGAAGAAACGTGTTTCTAACTTGGTGAATCTAAACATAGATGCAACTTCCTAAAGGGAACCAACACACATAATATCAGTTTGTAGGAAGCGGGTCTTCTGTGTTTTAAACGCATTCTTACTGCTAACTCTTATATGCGTCTCTAGATCGGGAAATGACTGTTTCTACATTCTCCAAAGAAAGGGTTTCTGAACTGCTGCAAACACTCATCAGTTTAACTCTGGAAGTTGAATACACACATTGACAACGATTCTGCTAGATAGCACCGTTTTGGTTTTAGAGCAAGGTATTTCTCTTTACAGCCTGTTCTCCAATCCACTCTGGAATGTCTAAACGCAACTTTTAGAAGAAACGTGTTTCTACCTCTCTGAATGTAAACACAGATGCAACATCCAAAAAGGAACCAATTCACAGAAGATCAGTTTGTAGGAAGCGGGTTTTTTGTGTTTTAAATGCATTCTTACTGCTAACACTTATATGCGTCTCTAGGGCTTGAAATAACTGTTTCTACATTCCCCAAAGAGAGGGTTTCTAAACTGCTGCAAACACACATCAGTTTAACTCTAGAAGTTGAAAACACACATTGACAACCATTCTGCTAGATAGCTCCGTTTTGGTTTTAGAGCAAGATATTTCTCTTTACAGCCTGTTCTGTTTTCCACTCTGGAATGTCCAAACGCAGCTTTTAGATGAAACGTGTTTCTACCTTGGTGAATCTAAACATAGATGCAACTTCCTAAAGGGAATCAACACACAGAAGATCAGTTTGTAGGAAGCGGGTTTTCTGTGTTTTAAACGCATTCCTACTGCTAAGTCTTATATGAGTCTCTAGGTCTGGAAATGATTGTTTCTACATTCTCCAAGGAAAGGGTTTCTGAACTGCTGCAAACACACATCAGTTTAACTCTGGAAGTTGAATACACACATTCACAACCATTCTGTAAGAGAGCTCCGTTTTGGTTTTAGAGCAAGGTATTTCTCTTTACAGCCTTTTCTCCCATGCACTCTGGAATGTATAAACGCAGCTTTTAGAAGAAACGTGTTTCTACTTCGCTGAATGTAAACATAGATGCAACTTCCTAAAAGGAACCAATACACAGAAGATCAGTTTGTAGGAAGCGGGTTTTTTGTGTTTTAAACGCATTCTTACTGCTAACACTTATATGCGTCTCTAGGGCTCGAAATGACTGCTTCTACATTCTCCAAAGAAAGGGTTTCTGAACTGCTGCAAACACACATCAGTTTAACTCTTGGATTTGAATAAACACATTGACAAACATTGTCCCAGATAGCTCCGTTTTGGTTTTAGAGCAAGGTATTTTTCTTTACAGCCTGTTTTCCCATCCACTATGGAATGTCCAAACGCAGCTTTTAGAAGAAACGTGTTTCTACCTCGCTGAAACTAAACATAGATGCAACTTCCTAAAGGGAAACAACACACAGAAAATCAGTTTGTAGGAAGCGGGTCTTCTGTGTTTTAAACGCATTCTTACTGCTAACTCTTATATGCGTCTCTAGATCGGGAAATGACTGTTTCTACATTCTCCAAAGAAAGGGTTTCTGAACTGCTGCAAACACACATCAGTTTAACTCTGGAATTTGAATACACACATTGACAACGATTCTGCTAGATAGCACAGTTTTGGTTTTAGAGCAAGGTATTTCCCTTTACAGCCTGTTCTCCAATCCACTCTGGAATGTCCAAACGCAACTTTTAGAAGAAACGTGTTTCTACCTTGGTGAATCTAAACATAGATTCATCTACCTAAAGGAACCAACACACAGAAGATCAGTTTGTAGAAAGCGGGTTTTTTGTGTTTTAAACGCATTCTTACTGCTAACACATATATGCGTCTCCAGGGCTGGAAATGACTGTTTCTACATTCTCCAAAGAAAGGGTTTCTGAACTGCTGCAGACACACATCAGTTTAACTCTGGAAGTTGAAAACACACATTGACAATCATTCTGCTAGATAGCTCCGTTTTGGTTTTAGAGCAAGATATTTCTCTTTACACCCTGTTCTCCCTTCCACTCTGGAATGTCCAAACGCAGCTTTTAGAAGAAACCTGCTTCTACCTTGGTGAATCTAAACATACATGCAACTTCCTAAAGGGAACCAACACACATAATATCAGTTTGTAGGAAGCGGGTCTTCTGTGTTTTAAACGCATTCTTACTGCTAACTCTTATATGCGTCTCTAGATCTGGAAATGACTGTTTCTACATTCTCCAAAGAAAGGGTTTCTGAACTGCTGCAAACACACATCAGTTTAACTCTGGAAGTTGCATATGGACATTGACAACCATTCTGCTAGATAGCTCCGTTTTCGTTTTAGAGCAAGGTATTTCTCTTTACAGCCTGTTCTCCCATCCAGTCTGGAATGTCCAAACGCAGCTTTTAGAAGAAACGTGTTTCTAACTCGCTGTATCTAAACTTAGGTGCAACTTCCTAAAAGGTACCATCACACAGAAAATCAGTTTGTAGTAAGCGGGTTTTTTGTGTTTTAAACGCATTCTTACTACTAACTCTTATATGCGTCTCTAGATCTGGAAATGACAGTTTCTACATTCTCCAAAGAAAGGGTTTCTGAACTGCTGCAAACACACATCAGTTTAACTCTGGCAGTTGAAAACACACATTGACAATCATTCTGCTAGATAGCTCCGTTTTGGTTTTAGAGCAAGATATTTCCCTTTAGAGCCTGTTCTCCCATAAACTCTGGAATGTCCAAACGCAGCTTTAAGAAGAAACGTGTTTCTACCTCGCTGAATGTAAACATAGATGCAACTTCCAAAAAGGAACCAACACACAGAAGATCAGTTTGTAGGAAGCGGGTTTTTTTGGGTTTTAAAAGCATTCTTACTGCTAACACTTATATGCGTCTCTAGGGCTCGAAATGACTGCTTCTACATTCTCCAAAGAAAGGGTTTCTGAACTGCTGCAAACAAACATCAGTTTAACTCGGGAAGTTGAAAACACACATTGACAACCATTCTGCTAGATAGCTCCATTTTGGTTTTAGAGCTAGATATTTCTCTTTACAGCCTGTTTTCCCATACACTCTGGAATGTCCAAACGCAGCTTTTAGAAGAAACCTGTTTCTAACTCGCTGAATCTAAACATAGATGCAACTTCCTAAAAGGAACCAACACACAGAAGATCAGTGTGTAGGAAGCGGGTCTTCTGTGTTTTAAACGCATTCTTACTGCCAACTCTTATATGCGTCTCTAGATCTGGAAATGACTGTTTCTACATTCTCCAAAGAAAGTGTTTCTGAACTGCTGCAAACACACATCAGTTTAACTCTGGAAGTTGAATAAACACATTGACAAACATTCTCCCAGATAGCTCCGTTTTGGTTTTAGAGCAAGGTATTTTTCTTTACAGCCTGTTTTCCCATCCACTCTGGAATGTCCAAACGAAGCTTTTGGAAGAAACGTGTTTCTACCTCGCTGAAACTAAACATAGATGCAACTTCCTAAAGGTAAACAACACACAGAAAATCAGTTTGTAGGAAGCGGGTCTTCTGTATTTTAAACGCATTCTTACTGCTAACTCTTATATGCGTCTCTAGATCGGGAAATGACTGTTTCTACATTCTCCAAAGAAAGGGTTTCTGAACTGCTGCAAACACACATCAGTTTAACTCTGGAAGTTGAATACACACATTCACAACCATTCTGTTAGAGAGCTCCGTTTTGGTTTTAGAGCAAGGTATTTCTCTTTACAGCCTGTTCTCCCATGCACTCTGGAATGTATAAACGCAGCTATTAGAAGAAACGTGTTCCTATCTCGCTGAATGTAAACATAGATGCAACTTCCTAAAAGGAACCAATACACAGAAGATCAGATTGTAGGAAGCGGGTTTTTTGTGTTTTAAACGCATGCTTACTGCTAACACTTATATGCGTCTCTAGGGCTGGAAATGACTGTTTCTACATTCTCCAAAGAAAGGGTTTCTGAACTGCTGCAAACACACATCAGTTTAACTCTGGAAGTTGAAGACACACATTGACAATCATTCTGCTAGATAGCTCCGTTTTGGTTTTAGAGCAAGATATTTCTCTTTACAGCTTGTTCTCTTTTCCACTCTGGAATGTCCGAACGCAGCTTTTAGAAGAAACGTGTTTCTACCTTCCTGAATCTAAACATAGATGCAACTTCCTAAAGGGAACCAACACACATAATATCAGTTTGTAGGAAGCGGGTCTTCTGTGTTTTAAACACATTCTTACTGCTAACTCATATGTGCGTCTCTAGATCTGGAAATGACTGTTTCTACATTCTCCAAAGAAAGGGTTTCTGAACTGCTGCAAACACACATCAGTTTAACTCTGGAAGTTGAATATGCACATTGACAACCATTCTGCTAGATAGCTCCGTTTTGGTTTTAGAGCAAGGTATTTCTCTTTACATCCTGTTCTCCCATCCAGTGTGGAATGTCCAAACGCAGCTTTTAGAAGAAACGTGTTTCTAACTCGCTGAATCTAAACTTAGGTGCAACTTCCTAAAAGGTACCATCACACAGAAAATCAGTTTGTAGGAAGCGGGTTTTTTTGTGTTTTAAACGCATTCTTACTACTAACTCTCATATGCGTCTCTAGATCTGGAAATGACTGTTTCTACATTCTCCAAAGAAAGGGTTTCTGAACTGCTGCAAACACACATCAGTTTAACTCTGGAAGTTGAAAACACACATTGACAATCATTCTGCTAGATAGCTCCGTTTTGGTTTTAGAGCAAGATATTTCCCTTTAGAGCCTGTTCTCCCATAAACTCTGGAATGTCCAAACGCAGCTTTAAGAAGAAACGTGTTTCTACCTCGCTGAATGTAAACATAGATGTAACTTCCAAAAAGGAACCAAAACAGAGAAGATCAGTTTGTAGGAAGCGGGTTTTCTGTGTTTTAAACGCATTCCTAATGCTAACTCTTATATGCGTCTCTAGATCTGGAAATGACTGTTTCTACATTCTCCAAAGAAAGGGTTTCTGAACTGCTGCAAACACACATCAGTTTAACTCTGGCAGTTGAAAACACACATTGACAATCATTCTGCTAGATAGCTCCGCTTTGGTTTTAGAGCAAGATATTTCCCTTTAGAGCCTGTTCTCCCATAAACTCTGGAATGTCCAAACGCAGCTTTAAGAAGAAACGTGTTTCTACCTCGCTGAATGTAAACATAGATGCAACTTCCAAAAAGGAACCAACACACAGAAGATCAGTTTGTAGGAAGCGGGTTTTTTTGGGTTTTAAAAGCATTCTTACTGCTAACACTTATATGCGTCTCTAGGGCTCGAAATGACTGCTTCTACATTCTCCAAAGAAAGGGTTTCTGAACTGCTGCAAACAAACATCAGTTTAACTCGGGAAGTTGAAAACACACATTGACAACCATTCTGCTAGATAGCTCCATTTTGGTTTTAGAGCTAGATATTTCTCTTTACAGCCTGTTTTCCCATACACTCTGGAATGTCCAAACGCAGCTTTTAGAAGAAACCTGTTTCTAACTCGCTGAATCTAAACATAGATGCAACTTCCTAAAAGGAACCAACACACAGAAGATCAGTGTGCAGGAAGCGGGTCTTCTGTGTTTTAAACGCATTCTTACTGCCAACTCTTATATGCGTCTCTAGATCTGGAAATGACTGTTTCTACATTCTCCAAAGAAAGGGTTTCTGAACTGCTGCAAACACACATCAGTTTAACTCTGGAAGTTGAATGAACACATTGACAAACATTCTCCCAGATAGCTCCGTTTTGGTTTTAGAGCAAGGTATTTTTCTTTACAGCCTGTTTTCCCATCCACTCTGGAATGTCCAAACGAAGCTTTTGGAAGAAACGTGTTTCTACCTCGCTGAAACTAAACATAGATGCAACTTCCTAAAGGGAAACAACACACAGAAAATCAGTTTGTAGGAAGCGGGTCTTCTGTGTTTTAAACGCATTCTTACTGCTAACTCTTATATGCGTCTCTAGATCGGGAAATGACAGTTTCTACATTCTCCAAAGAAAGGGTTTCTGAACTGCTGCAAACACACATCAGTTTAACTCTGGAAGTTGAATACACACATTCACAACCATTCTGTTAGAGAGCTCCGTTTTGGTTTTAGAGCAAGGTATTTCTCTTTACAGCCTGTTCTCCCATGCACTCTGGAATGTATAAACGCAGCTATTAGAAGAAACGTGTTCCTATCTCGCTGAATGTAAACATAGATGCAACTTCCTAAAAGGAACCAATACACAGAAGATCAGTTTGTAGGAAGCGGGTTTTTTGTGTTTTAAACGCATTCTTACTGCTAACACTTATATGCGTCTCTAGGGCTGGAAATGACTGTTTCTACATTCTCCAAAGAAAGGGTTTCTGAACTGCTGCAAACACACATCAGTTTAACTCTGGAAGTTGAAAACACACATTGACAATCATTCTGCTAGATAGCTCCGTTTTGGTTTTAGAGCAAGATATTTCTCTTTACAGCTTGTTCTCTTTTCCACTCTGGAATGTCCGAACGCAGCTTTTAGAAGAAACGTGTTTCTACCTTCCTGAATCTAAACATAGATGCAACTTCCTAAAGGGAACCAACACACATAATATCAGTTTGTAGGAAGCGGGTCTTCTGTGTTTTAAACGCATTCTTACTGCTAACTCATATATGCGTCTCTAGATCTGGAAATGACTGTTTCTACATTCTCCAAAGAAAGGGTTTCTGAACTGCTGCAAACACACATCAGTTTAACTCTGGAAGTTGAATATGCACATTGACAACCATTCTGCTAGATAGCTCCGTTTTGGTTTTAGAGCAAGGTATTTCTCTTTACAGCCTGTTCTCCCATCCAGTCTGGAATGTCCAAACGCAGCTTTTAGAAGAAACGTGTTTCTAACTCGCTGAATCTAAACTTAGGTGCAACTTCCTAAAAGGTACCATCACACAGAAAATCAGTTTGTAGGAAGCGGGTTTTTTGTGTTTTAAACGCATTCTTACTACTAACTCTCATATGCGTCTCTAGATCTGGAAATGACTGTTTCTACATTCTCCAAAGAAAGGGTTTCTGAACTGCTGCAAACACACATCAGTTTAACTCTGGAAGTTGAAAACACACATTGACAATCATTCTGCTAGATAGCTCCGTTTTGGTTTTAGAGCAAGATATTTCCCTTTAGAGCCTGTTCTCCCATAAACTCTGGAATGTCCAAACGCAGCTTTAAGAAGAAACGTGTTTCTACCTCGCTGAATGTAAACATAGATGCAACTTCCAAAAAGGAACCAAAACAGAGAAGATCAGTTTGTAGGAAGCGGGTTTTCTGTGTTTTAAACGCATTCCTAATGCTAACTCTTATATGCGTCTCTAGATCTGGAAATGACTGTTTCTACATTCTCCAAAGAAAGGGTTTCTGAACTGCTGCAAACACACATCAGTTTAACTCTGGCAGTTGAAAACACACATTGACAATCATTCTGCTAGATAGCTCCGTTTTGGTTTTAGAGCAAGATATTTCCCTTTAGAGCCTGTTCTCCCATAAACTCTGGAATGTCCAAACGCAGCTTTAAGAAGAAACGTGTTTCTACCTCGCTGAATGTAAACATAGATGCAACTTCCAAAAAGGAAACAACACACAGAAGATCAGTTTGTAGGAAGCGGGTTTTTTTGGGTTTTAAAAGCATTCTTACTGCTAACACTTATATGCGTCTCTAGGGCTCGAAATGACTGCTTCTACATTCTCCAAAGAAAGGGTTTCTGAACTGCTGCAAACAAACATCAGTTTAACTCGGGAAGTTGAAAACACACATTGACAACCATTCTGCTAGATAGCTCCATTTTGGTTTTAGAGCTAGATATTTCTCTTTACAGCCTGTTTTCCCATACACTCTGGAATGTCCAAACGCAGCTTTTAGAAGAAATCTGCTTCTAACTCGCTGAATCTAAACATAGATGCAACTTCCTAAAAGGAACCAACACACAGAAGATCAGTGTGCAGGAAGCGGGTCTTCTGTGTTTTAAACGCATTCTTACTGCCAACTCTTATATGCGTCTCTAGATCTGGAAATGACTGTTTCTACATTCTCCAAAGAAAGGGTTTCTGAACTGCTGCAAACACACATCAGTTTAACTCTGGAATTTGAATAAACACATTGACAAACATTCTCCCAGATAGCTCCGTTTTGGTTTTAGAGCAAGGTATTGTTCTTTACAGCCTGTTTTCCCATCCACGCTGGAATGTCCAAACGAAGCTTTTGGAAGAAACGTGTTTCTACCTCGCTGAAACTAAACATAGATGCAACTTCCTAAAGGGAAACAACACACAGAATATCACTTTGTAGGAAGCGGGTCTTCTGTGTTTTAAACGCATTCTTACTGCTAACTCTTATATGCGTCTCTAGATCGGGAAATGACTGTTTCTACATTCTCCAAAGAAAGGGTTTCTGAACTGCTGCAAACACACATCTGTTGAACTCTGGAAGTTGAAAACACACACTCACAACCATTCTGCTAGATAGCTTCTTTTTGGTTTTAGAGCAAGATATTTCTCTTCACAGCCTGTTCTCTTTTCCACTCTGGAATGTGCAAACGCAGCTTTTAGAAGAAACGTGTTTCTACCTTGGTGAATCTAAACATAGATGCAACTTCCTAAAGGGAACCAACACACAGAAGATCAGTTTGTAGGAAGCGGGTCTTCTGTGTTTTAAACGCATTCTTACTGCTAAATCTTATATGTGTCTCTAGGGCTGGAAATGTCTGTTTCTACATTCTCCAGAGAAAGGGTTTCTGAACTGCTGCAAACACACATCAGTTTAACTCTGGAAGTTGAAAACACACATTGACAATCATTCTGCTAGATAGCTCCGTTTTGGTTTTAGAGCAAGATATTTCCCTTTAGAGCCTGTTCTCCCATAAACTCTGGAATGTCCAAACGCATCTCTAAGAAGAAACGTTTTTCCACCTCGCTGAATGTAAACATAGATGCAACTTCCAAAAAGGAACCAAAACAGAGAAGATCAGTTTGTAGGAAGCGGGTTTTTTGTGTTTTAAACGCATTCTTACTGCTAACACTTATATGCGTCTCTAGGGCTCGAAATGACTGCTTCTACATTCTCCAAAGAAAGGGTTTCTGAACTGCTGCAAACACACATCAGTTTAACTCTGGAAGTTGAAAACACACATTGACAACCATTCTGCTAGATAGCTCCATTTTGGATTTAGAGCTAGATATTTCTCTTTACAGCCTGTTTTCCCATACACTCTGGAATGTCCAAACGCAGCTTTTAGAAGAAACCTGTTTCTAACTCGCTGAATCTAAACATAGATGCAACTTCCTAAAAGGAACCAACACACAGAAGATCAGTGTGTAGGAAGTGGGTCTTCTGTGTTTTAAACGCATTCTTACTGCTAACTCTTATATGCGTCTCTAGATCGGGAAATGACTGTTTCTACATTCTCCAAAGAAAGGGTTTCTGAACTGCTGCAAACACACATCGGTTTAACTCTGGAAGTTGAATAAACACACTGACAAACATTCTCCCAGATAGCTCCGTTTTGGTTTTAGAGCAAGGTATTTTTCTTTACAGCCTGTTTTCCCATCCACTCTGGAATGTCCAAACGCAGCTTTTAGAAGAAACGTGTTTCTACCTCGCAGAAACTAAACATAGATGCAACTTCCTAAAGGAAAACAACACACAGAAAATCAGTTTGTAGGAAGCGGGTTTTCTGTGTTTTAAACGCATTCTTAATGCTAACACTTATATGCGTCTCTAGATCTGGAAATGAATGTTTCTACATTCTCCAAAGAGAGGGTTTCTAAACTGCTGCAAACACACATCAGTTTAACTCTAGAAGTTGAAAACACACAATGACAACCATTCTGCTAGATAGCTCCATTTTGGTTTTAGAGCAAGATATTTCTCTTTACAGCCTTTTCTGTTTTCCACTCTGGAATGTCCAAACGCAGCTTTTAGAAGAAACGTGTTTCTACCTTGGTGAATCTAAACATAGATGCAACTTCCTAAAGGGAACCAACACACAGAAGATCAGTTTGTAGGAAGCGGGTTTTCTGTGTTTTAAACGCATTCCTACTGCTAACTCTTATCTGAGTCTCTAGGTCTGGAAATGATTGTTTCTACATGCTCAAAAGAAAGGGTTTCTAAGCTGCTGCAAACACACATCTGTTGAACTCTGGAAGTTGAATACACACATTCACAACCATTCTGCTAGATAGCTCCCTTTTGGTTTTAGAGCAAGATACTTCTCTTACAGCCTGTTCTCTTTTCCACTCTGGAATGTCCAAACGCAGCTTTTAGAAGAAACGTGTTTCTACCTTGGTGAATCTAAACATAGATGCAACTTCCTAAAGGGAACCAACACACATAATATCAGTTTGTAGGAAGCGGGTCTTCTGTGTTTTAAACGCATTCTTAATGCTAACTCTTATATGCATCTCTAGATCTGGAAATGACTGTTTCTACATTCCCCAAAGAGAGGGTTTCTAAACTGCTGCAAACACACATCAGTTTAACTCTGGAAGTTGAATATGCACATTGACAACCATTCTGCTAGATAGCTCCGTTTTGGTTTTAGAGCAAGGTATTTCTCTTTACAGCCTGTTCTCCGATCCAGTCTGGAATGTCCAAACGCAGCTTTTAGAAGAAACGTGTTTCTAACTCGCTGAATCTAAACTTAGGTGCAACTTCCTAAAAGGTACCATCACACAGAAAATCAGTTTGTAGGAAGCGGGTTTTTTGTGTTTTAAACGCATTCTTACTACTAACTCTTATATGCGTCTCTAGATCTGGAAATGAGTGTTTCTACATTCTCCAAAGAAAGGGTTTCTGAACTGCTGCAAACACTCATCAGTTTAACTCTGGAAGTTGAAAACACACATTGACAATCATTCTGCTAGATAGCTCCGTTTTGGTTTTAGAGCAAGATATTTCCCTTTAGAGCCTGTTCTCCCATAAACTCTGGAATGTCCAAACGCAGCTTTAAGAAGAAACGTGTTTCTACCTCGCTGAATGTAAACATAGATGCAACTTCCAAAAAGGAACCAACACACAGAATATCAGTTTGTAGGAAGCGGGTTTTTTGTGTTTTAAACGCATTCTTACTGCTAACACTTATATGCGTCTCTAGGGCTCGAAATGACTGCTTCTACATTCTCCAAAGAAAGGGTCTCTGAACTGCTGCAAACACACGTCAGTTTTACTCTGGAAGTTGAAAACACACATTGACAACCATTCTGCTAGATAGCTCCATTTTGGTTTTAGAGCTAGATATTTCTCTTTACAGCCTGTTTTCCCATACACTCTGGAATGTCCAAACGCAGCTTTTAGAAGAAACCTGTTTCTAACTCGCTGAATCTAAACATAGATGCAACTTCCTAAAAGGAACCAACACACAGAAGATCAGTGTGTAGGAAGCGGGTCTTCTGTGTTTTAAACGCATTCTTACTGCTAACTTTTATATGCGTCTCTAGATCTGGAAATGACTGTTTCTACATTCTCCAAAGAAAGGGTTTCTGAACTGCTGCAAACACACATCAGTTTAACTCTAAAAGTTGAATAAACACATTGACAAACATTCTCCCAGATAGCTCCGTTTTGGTTTTAGAGCAAGGTATTTTTCTTTACAGCCTGTTTTCCCGTCCACTCTGGAATGTCCAAACGCAGCTTTTAGAAGAAACGTGTTTCTACCTCGCTGAAACTAAACATAGATGCAACTTCCTAAAGGGAAACAACACACAGAAAATCACTTTGTAGGAAGCGGGTCTTCTGTGTTTTAAACGCATTCTTACTGCTAACTCTTATATGCGTCTCTAGATCGGGAAATGACTGTTTCTACATTCTCCAAAAAAAGGGTTTCTGAACTGCTGCAAACACACATCAGTTTAACTCTGGAAGTTGAATACACACATTGACAACGATTCTGCTAGATAGCACCGTTTTGGTTTTAGAGCAAGGTATTTCTCTTTAAAGCCTGTTCTCCAATCCACTCTGGAATGTCCAAACGCAACTTTTACAAGAAAAGTGTTTCTACCTCGCTGAATGTAAACACAGATGCAACATCCTAAAAGGAACCAATTCACAGAAGATCAGTTTGTAGGAAGCGGGTTTTTTGTGATTTAAACGCATTCTTACTGCTGACACTTATATGCGTCTCTAGGGCTGGAAATGACTGTTTCTACATTCTCCAAAGAAACGGTTTCTGAACTGCTGCAAACACACATCAGTTTATCTCTGGAAGTTGAAAACACACATTGACAACCATTCTGCTAGATAGCTCCGTTTTGGTTTTAGAGCTAGATATTTCTCTTTACAGCCTGTTCTCCCTTAAACTCTGGAATTTCCAAACGCAGCTTTTAGAAGAAACGTGTTTCTACCTCGCTGAATCTAAACATAGATGCAACTTCCTAAAAGGTACCAACACACAGAAAATCTGTTTGTAGGAAGCGGGTTTCCTGTGTTTTAAACGCATTCTTAATGCTAACTCTTATATGCGTCTCTAGATCTGGAAATGACTGTTTCTACATTCCCCAAAGAGAGGGTTTCTAAACTGCTGCAAACACACATCAGTTTAACTCTAGAAGTTGAAAACACACATTGACAACCATTCTGCTAGATAGCTCCGTTTTGGTTTTAGAGCAAGATATTTCTCTTTACAGCCTGTTCTCTTTTCCACTCTGGAATGTCCAAACGCAGCTTTTAGAAGAAACGTGTTTCTACCTTGGTGAATCTAAACATAGATGCAACTTCCTAAAGGGAACCAACACACAGAAGATCAGTTTGTAGGAAGCGGGTTTTCTGTGTTTTAAACGCATTCCTACTGCTAACTCATATATGAGTCTCTAGATCTGGAAATGATTTTTTCTACATACTCCAAAGAAATGGTTTCTAAACTGCTGCAAACACACATCTGTTGAACTCTGGAAGTTGAAAACACACACTCACAACCATTCTGCTAGATAGCTCCTTTTTGGTTTTAGAGCAAGATATTTCTCTTTACAGCCTGTTCTCTTTTCCACTCTGGAATGTGCAAACGCAGCTTTTAGAAGAAACGTGTTTCTACCTTGGTGAATCTAAACATAGATGCAACTTCCTAAAGGGAACCAACACACAGAAGATCAGTTTGTAGGAAGCGGGTCTTCTGTGTTAAACGCATTCTTACTAACTCTTATATGCGTCTCTAGATCTGGAAATGACTGTTTCTACATTCTCCAAAGAAAGGGTTTCTGAACTGCTGCAAACACACATTAGTTTAACTCTGGAAGTTGAATATGCACATTGACAACCATTCTGCTAGATAGCTCCGTTTTGGTTTTAGAGCAAGGTATTTCTCTTTACAGCCTGTTCTCCCATCCAGTCTGGAATGTCCAAACCCAGCTTTTAGAAGAAACGTTTTTCTAACTCGCTGAATCTAAACTTAGGTGCAACTTTTTAAAAGGTACCATCACACAGAAAATCAGTTTGTAGGAAGCGGGTTTTTTGTGTTTTAAACGCATTCTTACTACTAACTCTTATATGCGTCTCTAGATCTGGAAATGACTCTTTCTACATTCTCCAAAGAAAGGGTTTCTGAACTGCTGCAAACACACATCAGTTTAACTCTGGAAGTTGAAAACACACATTGACAATCATTCTGCTAGATAGCTCCGTTTTGGTTTTAGAGCAAAATATTTCCCTTTAGAGCCTGTTCTCCCATAAACTCTGGAATGTCCAAACGCAGCTTTAAGAAGAAACGGGTTTCTACCTCGCTGAATGTAAACATAGATGCAACTTCCAAAAAGGAACCAACACACAGAAGATCAGTGTGTAGGAAGCGGGTCTTCTGTGTTTTAAACGAATTCTTACTGCTAACTCTTATATGCGTCTCTAGATCTGGAAATGACTGTTTCTACATTCTCCAAAGAAAGGGTTTCTGAACTGCTGAAAACACACATCAGTTTAACTCTGGAAGTTGAATAAACACATTGACAAACATTCTCCCAGATAGCTCCGTTTTGGTTTTAGAGCAAGGTATTTTTCTTTACAGCCTGTTTTCCCATCCACTCTGGAATGTCCAAACGCAGCTTTTAGAAGAAACGTGTTTCTACCTCGCTGAAACTAAACATAGATGCAACTTCCTAAAGAGAAACAACACACAGAAAATCAGTTTGTAGGAAGCGTGTCTTCTGTGTTTTATATGCATTCTTACTGCTAACTCTTATATGCGTCTCTAGATCGGGAAATGACTGTTTCTACATTCTCCAAAGAAAGGGTTTCTGAACTGCTGCAAACACACATCAGTTTAACTCTGGAAGTTGAATACACACATTGACAACGATTCTGCTAGATAGCACCGTTTTGGTTTTAGAGGAAGGTATTTCTCTTTACAGCCTGTTCTCCAATCCACTCTGGAATGTCCAAACGCAACTTTTAGAAAAAACGTGTTTCTACCTTGGTGAATCTAAACATAGATGCATCTACCTAAAGGAACCAACACAAAGCATATCAGTTTGTAGAAACGGGTTTTTTGTGTTTTAAACGCATTCTTACTGCTAACAATTATATGCGTCTCTAGGGCTGGAAATCACTGTTTCTACATTCTCCAAAGAAAGGGTTTCTGAACTGCTGCAAACACACATTAGTTTAACTCTGGAAGTTGAAAACACACATTGCCAACCATTCTGCTAGATAGCTCCGTTTTGGTTTTAGAGCAAGATATTTCTCTTTACAGCTTGTTTTCTTTTGCACTCTGGAATGTCCAAACGCAGCTTTTAGAAGAAACGTGTTTCTACCTTGGTGAATCTAAACATAGATGCAACTTCCTAAAGGGAACCAACACACATAATATCAGTTTGTAGGAAGCGGGTCTTCTGCGTTTTAAACGCATTCTTACTGCTAACTCTTATATGCGTCTCTAGATCTGGAAATGACTGTTTCTACATTCTCCAAAGAAAGGGTTTCTGAACTGCTGCAAACACACATCAGTTTAACTCTGGAAGTTGAATATGCACATGGACAACCATTGTGCTAGATAGCTCCGTTTTGGTTTTAGAGCAAGGTATTTCTCTTTACAGCCTGTTCTCCCATAAACTCTGGAATGTCCAAACGCAGCTTTAAGAAGAAACGTGTTTCTACCTCGCTGAATGTAAACATAGATGCAACTTCCAAAAAGGAACCAACACAGAGAAGATCAGTTTGTAGGAAGCGGGTTTTTTGTGTTTTAAATGCATTCTTACTGCTAACACTTATATGCGTCTCTAGGGCTCGAAATGACTGCTTCTACATTCTCCAAAGCAAGGGTTTCTGAACTGCTGCAAACACACATCAGTTTAACTCTGAAAGTTGAATAAACACATTGACAAACATACTCCCAGATAGCTCCGTTTTGGTTTTAGAGCAAGGTATTTTTCTTTACAGCCTGTTTTCCCATCCACTCTGGAATGTCCAAACGCAGCTTTTAGAAGAAACCTGTTTCTAACTCGCTGAATCTATACATAGATGCAACTTCCTAAAAGGAACCAACACACAGAAGATCAGTGTGTAGAAAGTGGGTCTTCTGTGTTTTAAACGCATTCTTACTGCTAACTCTTACATTCGTCTCTAGATCTGGAAATGACTGTTTCTACATTCTCCAAAGAAAGGGTTTCTGAACTGCTGCAAACACACATCAGTTTATATCTGGAAGTTGAATAAACACATTGACAAACATTCTCCCAGATAGCTCCGTTTTGGTTTTAGAGCAAGGTATTTTTCTTTACAGCCTGTTTTCCCATCCACTCTGGAATGTCCAAACGCAGCTTTTAGAAGAAACGTGTTTCTACCTCGCTGAAACTAAACATAGATGCAACATCCTAAAGGGAAACAACACACAGAAAATCAGTTTGTAGGAAGCGGGTCTTCTGTGTTTAAAAACGCATTCTTACTGCTAACTCTTATATGCGTCTCTAGATCAGGAAATGAATGTTTCTACATTCTCCAAGAAAAGGGTTTCTGAACTGCTGCAAACACACATCAGTTTAACTCTGGAAGTTGAATACACACATTGACAACGATTCTGCTAGATAGCACCGTTTTGGTTTTAGAGCAAGGTATTTCTCTTTACAGCCCGTTCTCCAATCCACTCTGGAATGTCCAAACGCAACTTTTAGAAGAAAAGTGTTTCTACCTCGCTGAATGTAAACACAGATGCAACATCCTAAAAGGAACCAATTCACAGAAGATCAGTTTGTAGGAAGCCGGTTTTTTGTGTTTTAAACGCATTCTTACTGCTAACACTTATATGCGTCTCTAGGGCTGGAAATGACTGTTTCTACATTCTCCAAAGAAAGGGTTTCTGAACTGCTGTAAACACACATCAGTTTATCTCTGGAAGTTGAAAACACACATTGACAACCATTCTGCTAGATAGCTCCGTTTTGGTTTTAGAGCTAGATATTTCTCTTTACAGCCTGTTCTCCCTTAAACTCTGGAATCTCCAAACGCAGCTTTTAGAAGAAACGTGTTTCTACCTCGCTGAATCTAAACATAGATGCAACTTCCTAAACGGTACCAACACACGGAAAATCTGTTTGTAGGAAGCGGGTTTTCTGTGTTTTAAACGCATTCTTAATGCTAACTCTTATATGCGTCTCTAGATCTGGAAATGACTGTTTCTACATTCCCCAAAGAGAGGGTTTCTAAACTGCTGCAAACACACATCAGTTTAAATCTAGAAGTTGAAAACACACATTGACAACCATTCTGCTAGATAGCTCCGTTTTGGTTTTAGAGCAAGGTAGTTCTCTTTACAGCCTGTTCTCCAATCCACTCTGGAATGTCCAAACGCAGCTTTTAGAAGAAACGTGTTTCTACCTCTCTGAATGTAAACACAGATGCAACATCCTAAAAGGAACCAATTCACAGAAGATCAGTTTGTAGGAAGCGGGTTTTTTGTGTTTTAAACGCATTCTTACTGCTAACACTTATATGCGTCTCTAGGGCTGGAAATGACTGTTTCTACATTCTCCAAAGAAAGGGTTTCTGGACTGCTGCAAACACACATCAGTTTATCTCTGGAAGTTGAAAACACACATTGACAACCATTCTGCTAGATAGCTCCGTTTTGGTTTTAGAGCAAGATATTTCTCTTTACAGCCTGTTCTCTTTTCCACTCTGGAATGTCCAAACGCAGCTTTTAGAAGAAACGTGTTTCTACCTTGGTGAATCTAAACATAGATGCAACTTCCTAAAGGGAACCAACACACAAAAGATCAGTTTGTAGGAAGCGGGTTTTCTGTGTTTTAAACGCATTCCTACTGCTAACTCTTATATGAGTCTCTAGGTCTGGAAATGATTGTTTCTACATTCTCCAAAGAAAGGGTTTCTGAGCTGCTGCAAACACACATCTGTTGAACTCTGGAAGTTGAAAACACACACTCACAACCATTCTGCTAGATAGCTCCTTTTTGGTTTTAGAGCAAGATATTTCTCTTTACAGCCTGTTCTCTTTTCCACTCTGGAATGTGCAAACGCAGCTTTTAGAAGAAACGTGTTTCTACCTTGGTGAATCTAAACATAGATGCAACTTCCTAAAGGGAACCAACACACAGAAGATCAGTTTGTAGGAAGCGGGTCTTCTGTGTTTTAAACGCATTCTTACTGCTAACTCTTATATGCGTCTCTAGATCTGGAAATTACTGCTTCTACATTCTCCAAAGAAAGGGTTTCTGAACTGCTGCAAACACACATCAGTTTAACTCTGGAAGTTGAAAACACACATTGACAATCATTTTGCTAGATAGCTCCGTTTTGGTTTTAGAGCAAGATATTTCTCTTTACACCCTGTTCTCCCTTCCACTCTGGAATGTCCAAATGCAGCTTTTAGAAGAAACGTGTTTCTACCTTGGTGAATCTAAACATAGATGCAACTTCCTAAAGAGAACCAACACACATAATATCAGTTTGTAGGAAGCGTGTCTTCTGTGTTTTAAACGCATTCTTACTGCTAACACTTATATGCGTCTCTAGATCTGGAAATGACTCTTTCTACATTCTCCAAAGAAAGGGTTTCTGAACTGCTGCAAACACACATCAGTTTAACTCTGGAAGTTGAATAAACACATTGACAAACATTCTCCCAGATAGCTCCGTTTTGGTTTTAGAGCAAGGTATTTTTCTTTACAGCCTGTTTTCCCATCCACTCTGGAATGTCCAAACGCAGCTTTTAGAAGAAACGTGTTTCTACCTCGCTGAAACTAAACATAGATGCAACTTCCTAAAGGGAAACAACAGACAGAAAATCAGTTTGTAGGAAGCGGGTCTTCTGTGTTTTAAACGCATTCTTACTGCTAACTCTTATATGCGTCTCTAGATCGGGAAATGACTGTTTCTACATTCTCCAAAGAAAGGGTTTCTGAACTGCTGCAAACACACATCAGTTTAACTCTGGAAGTTGAATACACACATTGACAACGATTCTGCTAGATAGCACCGTTTTGGTTTTAGAGCAAGGTATTTCTCTTTACAGCCTGTTCTCCAATCCACTCTGGAATGTCCAAACGCAGCTTTTAGAAGAAACGTGTTTCTACCTCTCTGAATGTAAACACAGATGCAACATCCTAAAAGGAACCAATTCACAGAAGATCAGTTTGTAGGAAGCGGGTTTTTTGTGTTTTAAACGCATTCTTACTGCTAACACTTACATGCGTCTCTAGGGCTGGAAATGACTGTTTCTACATTCTCCAAAGAAAGGGTTTCTGGACTGCTGCAAACACACATCAGTTTATCTCTGGAAGTTGAAAACACACATTGACAACCATTCTGCTAGATAGCTCCGTTTTGGTTTTAGAGCAAGATATTTCTCTTTACAGCCTGTTCTCTTTTCCACTCTGGAATGTCCAAACGCAGCTTTTAGAAGAAACGTGTTTCTACCTTGGTGAATCTAAACATAGATGCAACTTCCTAAAGGGAACCAACACACAAAAGATCAGTTTGTAGGAAGCGGGTTTTCTGTGTTTTAAACGCATTCCTACTGCTAACTCTTATATGAGTCTCTAGGTCTGGAAATGATTGTTTCTACATTCTCCAAAGAAAGGGTTTCTGAACTGCTGCAAACACACATCTGTTGAACTCTGGAAGTTGAAAACACACACTCACAACCATTCTGCTAGATAGCTCCTTTTTGGTTTTAGAGCAAGATATTTCTCTTTACAGCCTGTTCTCTTTTCCACTCTGGAATGTGCAAACGCAGCTTTTAGAAGAAACGTGTTTCTACCTTGGTGAATCTAAACATAGATGCAACTTCCTAAAGGGAACCAACACACAGAAGATCAGTTTGTAGGAAGCGGGTCTTCTGTGTTTTAAACGCATTCTTACTGCTAACTCTTATATGCGTCTCTAGATCTAGAAATTACTGCTTCTACATTCTCCAAAGAAAGGGTTTCTGAACTGCTGCAAACACACATCAGTTTAACTCTGGAAGTTGAAAACACACATTGACAATCATTCTGCTATATAGCTCCGTTTTGGTTTTAGAGCAAGATATTTCTCTTTACACCCTGTTCTCCCTTCCACTCTGGAATGTCCAAATGCAGCTTTTAGAAGAAACGTGTTTCTACCTTGGTGAATCTAAACATAGATGCAACTTCCTAAAGAGAACCAACACACATAATATCAGTTTGTAGGAAGCGTGTCTTCGGTGTTTTAAACGCATTCTTACTGCTAACACTTATATGCCTCTCTAGATCTGGAAATGACTCTTTCTACATTCTCCAAAGAAAGGGTTTCTGAACTGCTGCAAACACACATCAGTTTAACTCTGGAAGTTGAATAAACACATTGACAAACATTCTCCCAGATAGCTCCGTTTTGGTTTTAGAGCAAGGTATTTTTCTTTACAGCCTGTTTTCCCATCCACTCTGGAATGTCCAAACGCAGCTTTTAGAAGAAACGTGTTTCTACCTCGCTGAAACTAA
The DNA here is from genome assembly GCF_048565385.1 of Saimiri boliviensis. Classification (NCBI taxonomy): domain Eukaryota; kingdom Metazoa; phylum Chordata; class Mammalia; order Primates; family Cebidae; genus Saimiri; species Saimiri boliviensis. The sequence continues at coordinate 103,865,582 of NC_133455.1, forward strand.
ACATAGATGCAACTTCCTAAAGGGAAACAACACACAGAAAATCAGATTGTAGGAAGCGGGTCTTCAGTGTTTAAAACGCATTATTACTGCTAACTCTTACATGCGTCTCTAGATCTGGAAATGACTGTTTCTACATTCTCCAAAGAAAGGGTTTCTGAACTGCTGCAAACAGACATCAGTTTAACTCTGGAAGTTGAATCCACACATTGACAACGATTCTGCTAGATAGCACTGTTTTGGTTTTAGAGCAAGGTATTTCTCTTTACAGCCTGTTCTCCAATCCACTCTGGAATGTCCAAACGCAACTTTTAGAAGAAAAGTGTTTCTACCTCGCTGAATATAAACACAGATGCAACATCCTAAAAGGAACCAATTCACAGAAGGTCAGTTTGTAGGAAGCGGGTTTTTTGTGTTTTAAACGCATTCTTACTGCTAACACTTATATGCGTCTCTAGGGCTGGAAATGACTGTTTCTACATTCTCCAAAGAAAGGGTTTCTGAACTGCTGCAAACACACATCAGTTTATCTCTGGAAGTTGAAAACACACATTGACAACCATTCTGCTAGATAGCTCCGTTTTGGTTTTAGAGCTAGATATTTCTCTTTACAGCCTGTTCTCCCTTAAACTCTGGAATCTCCAAACGCAGCTTTTAGAAGAAACGTGTTTCTACCTCGCTGAATCTAAACATAGATGCAACTTCCTAAAAGGTACCAACACACAGAAAATCTGTTTGTAGGAAGCGGGTTTTCTGTGTTTTAAACGCATTCTTAATGCTAACTCTTATATGCGTCTCTAGATCTGGAAATGACTGTTTCTACATTCCCCAAAGAGAGGGTTTCTAAACTGCTGCAAACACACTTCAGTTTAACTCTAGAAGTTGAAAACACACATTGGCAACCATTCTGCTAGATAGCTCCGTTTTGGTTTTAGAGCAAGATATTTCTCTTTACAGCCTGTTCTCTTTTCCACTCTGGAATGTCCAAACGCAGCTTTTAGAAGAAACGTGTTTCTACCTCGCTGAATATAAACATAGATGCAACTTCCTAAAAGGAACCAATACACAGAAGATCAGTTTGTAGGATGCGGGTTTTTTGTGTTTTAAACGCATTCTTACTGCTAACACTTATAGGCGTCTCTAGGGCAGGAAATGACTGTTTCTACATTCTCCAAAGAAAGGGTTTCTGAACTCCTGCAAACACACATCAGTTTAACTCTGGAAGTTGAAAACACACATTGACAATCATTCTGCTAGATAGCTCCGTTTTTGTTTTAGAGCAAGATATTTCTCTTTACACCCTGTTCTCCCTTCCACTCTGGAATGTCCAAACGCAGGTTTTAGAAGAAACATGTTTCTACCTTGGTGAATCTAAACATAGATGCAACTTCCTAAAGGGAACCAACACACAGAAGTTCAGTTTGTAGGAAGCGGGTCTTCTGTTTTAAACGCATTCTTACTGCTTACTCTTATATGCGTCTCTAGATCTGGAAATTACTGCTTCTACATTCTCCAAAGAAAAGGTTTCTGAACTGCTGCAAACACACATTAGTTTAACTCTGGAAGTTGAATACACACATTGGCAACCATTCTGATAGATATCTCCGTTTTGGTTTTGAGCAAGGTATTTCTCTTTACAGCCTGTTCTCCCATGCACTCTGGAATGTATAAATGCAGCTTTTAGAAGAAACGTGTTTCTACCTCGCTGAATGTAAACATAGATGCAACTTCCTAAAAGGAACCAATACACAGAAGATCAGTTTGTAGGAAGCGGGTTTTTTGTGTTTTATACGCATTCTTACTGCTAACACTTATATGCGTCTCTAGGGCTGGAAATGACTGTTTCTACATTCCCCAAAGAGAGGGTTTCTAAACTGCTGCAAACACACATCAGTTTAACTCTAGAAGTTGAAAACACACATTGACAACCATTCTGCTAGATAGCTCCATTTTGGTTTTAGAGCAAGATATTTCTCTTTACAGCCTGTTCTGTTTTCCACTCTGGAATGTCCAAACGCAGCTTTTAGAAGAAACGTGTTTCTACCTTGGTGAATCTAAACATAGATGCATCTACCTAAAAGAACCAACACACAGAAGATCAGTTTGTAGAAAGCGGATTTTTTGTGTGTTAAACGCATTCTTACTGCTAACACTTATATGCGTCTCTAGGGCTGGAAATCACTGTTTCTACATTCTCCAAAGAAAGGGTTTCTGAACTGCTGCAAACACACATCAGTTTAACTCTGGAAGTTGAAAACACACGTTGCCAACCATTCTGCTAGATAGCTCCGTTTTGGTTTTAGAGCAAGATGTTTCTCTTTACAGCTTGTTCTCTTTTCCACTCTGGAATGTCCAAACGCAGCTTTTAGAAGAAACGTGTTTCTACCTTGGTGAATCTAAACATAGATGCAACTTCTTAAAGGGAACCAACACACATAATATCAGTTTGTAGGAAGCGGGTCTCCTGTCTTTTAAACGCATTCTTACTGCTAACTCTTATATGCGTCTCTAGATCTGGAATTGACTGTTTCTAAATTCTCCAAAGAAAGGGTTTCTGAACTGCTGCAAACACACATCAGTTTAACTCTGAAAGTTGAATATGCACATTGACAACCATTCTGCTAGATAGCTCCGTTTTGGTTTTAGAGCAAGGTATTTCTCTTTACAGCCTGTTCTCCCATCCAGTCTGGAATGTCCAAACGCAGCTTTTAGAAGAAATGTGTTTCTAACTCGCTGAATCAAAACTTAGGTGCAACTTCCTAAAAGGTACCGTCACACAGAAAATCAGTTTGTAGGAAGCGGGTTTTTTGTGTTTTAAACGCATTCTTACTACTAACTCTTATACGCGTCTCTAGATCTGGAAATGACTGTTTCTACTTTCTCCAAAGAAAGGGTTTCTGAACTGCTGCAAACACACATCAGTTTAACTCTGGAAGTTGAAAACACACATTGACAATCATTCTGCTAGATAGCTCCGTTTTGGTTTTAGAGCAAGATATTTCCCTTTAGAGCCTGTTCTCCCATAAACTCTGGAATGTCCAAACGCAGCTTTAAGAAGAAACGTGTTTCTACCTCGCTGAATGTAAACATAGATGCAACTTCCAAAAAGGAAACAACACACAGATGATCAGTTTGTAGGAAGCGGGTTTTCTGTGTTTTAAACGCATTCTTACTGCTAACACTTATATGCGTCTCTAGAGCGCGAAATGACTGCTTGTACATTCTCCAAAGAAAGGGTTTCTGAACTGCTGCAAACACACATCAGTTTAACTCTGGAAGTTGAAAACACACATTGACAACCATGCTGCTAGATAGCTCCGTTTTGGTTTTAGAGCTAGATATTTCTCTTTACAGCCTGTTTTCCCATACACTCTGGAATGTCCAAACGCAGCTTTTAGAAGAAACCTGCTTCTAACTCGCTGAATCTAAACATAGATGCAACTTCCTAAAAGCAACCAACACACAGAAGATCAGTGTGTGGGAAGAGGGTCTTCTGTGTTTTAAACGCATTCTTACTGCTAACTCTTATATGCGTCTCTAGATCTGGAAATGACTGTTTCTACATTCTCCAAAGAAAGGGTTTCTGAACTGCTGCAAACACACATCAGTTTAACTCTGGAAGTTGAATAAACACATTGACAAACATTCTCCCAGATAGCTCCGTTTTGGCTTTAGAGCAAGGTATTTTTCTTTACAGCCTGTTTTCCCATCCACTCTGGAATGTCCAAACGCAGTTTTTAGAAGAAACATGTTTCTACCTCGCTGAAACTATACATAGATGCAACTTCCTAAAAGGTACCAACACACAGAAAATCTGTTTGTAGGAAGCGGGTTTTTTGTGTTTTAAACGCATTCTTACTACTAACTCTTATATGCATCTCTAGGCCTAGAAATGACTGTTTCTACATTCTCCAAACAAAGGGTTTCTGAACTGCTGCAAAAACACATCAGTTTAACTCTGGAAGTTGAAAACACACATTGACAACCATTCTGCTAGATTGCTCCGTTTTGGTTTTAGAGCAAGATATTTCTCTTTACACCCTGTTCTCCCTCCCACTCTGGAATGTCCAAACGCAGATTTTAGAAGAAACGTGTTTCTACCTTGGTGAACCTAATCATAGATGCAACTTCCTAAAGGGAACCAACACACCGAAGATCAGTTTGTAAGATGCGGGTCTTCTGTGTTTTAAACGCATTCTTACTAAAAACTCTTACATGTGTCTCTAGATCTGGAAATGACTGTTTATACATTCTCCAAAGAAAGGGTTTCTGAACTGCTGCAAACACACATCAGTTTAACTCTGGAAGTTGAAAACACACATTGACAACCATTCTGCTAGAGAGCTCCGTTTTGGTTTTAGAGCTAGATATTTCTCTTTACAGCCTGTTCTCCCTTAAACTCTCGAATGTCCAAACGCAGCTTTTAGAAGAAACGTGTTTCTACCTCGCTGAATCTAAACATAGATGCAACTTCCTAAAAGGTACCAACACACTGAAAATCAGTTTGTAGGAAGCGGGTTTTCTATGTTTTAAACGCATTCTTACTGCTAACTCTTATATGCGTCTCTAGATCTGGAAATTACTGTTTCTACATTCTCCAAAGAAAGGGTTTCTGTCAGTTTAATTCTAGAAGTTGAAAACACACATTGACAACCATTCTGCTAGATAGCTCCGTTTTGGTTTTAGAGCAAGATATATCTCTTTACAACCTGTTCTCTTTTCCACTGTGGAATGTCCAAACGCAGCTTGTAGATGATACGTGTTTCTACCTTGATGAATCTAAACATAGATGCAATTTCCTAAAGGGAACCAACACACAGAAGATCAGTTTGTAGGAAGCGGGTCTTCTGTGTTTTAAACGCATTCTTACTGCTAACTCTTATATGTGTCTCTAGGGCTGGAAATGTCTGTTTCTACATTCTCCAGAGAAAGGGTTTCTGAACTGCTGCAAACACACATCAGTTTAACTCTGGAAGTTGAAAACACACATTGACAACCATTCTGCTAGATAGCTCCGTTTTGGTTTTAGAGCAAGATATTTCTCTTTACACCCTGTTCTCCCTTCCACTCTGGAATGTCCAAACGCAGCTTTTAGAAGAAACGTGTTTCTACATTGGTGAATCTATACAAAGATGCAACTTCCTAAAGGGAACCAACACACAGAAGATCAGTTTGTAGGAAGCGGGTCTTCTGTGTTTTAAACGCATTCTTACTGCTAACTCTTATATGCGTCTCTAGGGCTGTAAATTACTGTTTCTACATTCTCCAAAGAAAGGGTTTCTGAACTGCTGCAAACACACATCAGTTTATTTCTGGAAGTTGAATACACACATTGACAACCATTCTGCTAGATAGCTCCGTTTTGGTTTTAGAGCAAGGTATTTCTCTTTACATGCTGTTCTCCCATGCACTCTGGAATGTCCAAACGCAGCTTTTAGAAGAAACGTGTTTCTACCTCGCTGAATGTAAACATAGATGCAACTTCCTAAAAGGAAACAATACACAGAAGATCAGTTTGTAGGAAGCGGGTTTTTTGTGTTTTAAACGCATTCTTACTGCTAACTCTTATATGCGTCTATAGATCTGGAAGTGACTGTTTCTACATTCTCCAAAGAAAGGGTTTCTGAACTGCTGCAAACACATCAGTTTAACTCTGGAAGTTGAAAACACACATTGTCAACCATTCTGCTAGATAGCTCCGTACTGGTTTTAGAGCTAGATATTTCTCTTTAGAGCCTGTTCTCCCATCCACTCTGGAATGTCCAAACGCAGCTTTTATAGGAAACGTGTTTCTAACACGCTGAATCTAAACTTAGATGCAACTTCCTAAAAGGTACCAACACACAGAAGGTCAGTTTGTAGGAAGCGGGTTTTTTGTGTTTTAAACGCATTCTTACTACTAACTCTTATATGCATCTCTAGGCCTGGAAAAGACTGTTTCTACATTCTCCAATGAAAGGGTTTCTGAACTGCTGCAAACACACATCAGTTTAACTCTGGAAGTTGAAAACACACATTGACAACCATTCTGCTAGACAGCTCCGTTTTGGTTTTAGAGCAAGATATTTCTCTTTACACCCTGTTTTCCCTTCCACTCTGGAATGTCCAAACGCACCTTTTAGAAGAAACGTGTTTCTACCTTGGTGAACCTAATCATAGATGCAACTTCCTAAAGGGAACCAACACACAGAAGATCAGTTTGTAAGAAGCGGGTCTTCTGTGTTTTAAACGCATTCTTACTAATAACTCTTATATGTGTCTCTAGACCTGGAAATGACTGTTTCTACATTCTCCAAAGAAAGGGTTTCTGAACTGCTGCAAACACACATCAGTTTAACTCTGGAAGTTGAAAACACACATTGACAACTATTCTGCTAGATAGCTCCGTTTTGGTTTTAGAGCTAGATATTTCTCTTTACAGCCTGTTCTCCCTTAAACTCTGGAATGTCCAAACGCAGCTTTTAGAAGAAACGTGTTTCTACCTCGCTGAATCTAAACATAGATGCAACTTCCTAAAAGGTACCAACACACAGAAAATCAGTTTGTAGGAAGCGGGTTTTCTGTGTTTTAAACGCATTCCTACTGCTAACTCTTATATGCCTCTCTAGATCTGGAAATGACTGTTTCTACATTCTCCAAAGAAAGGGTTTCTGAACTGCTGCAAACACACATCAGTTTAATTGTAGAAGCTGAAAACACACATTGACAACCATTCTGCTAGTTAGCTCGGTTTTGGTTTTAGAGCAAGATATTTCTCTTTACAACCTGTTCTCTTTTCCACTCTGGAATGTCCAAACGCAGCTTTTAGATGAAACGTGTTTCTACCTCGCTGAATGTAAACATAGATGCAACTTCCTAAAAGGAACCAATACACAGAAGATCAGTTTGTAGGAAGCGGGTTTTCTGTGTTTTAAACGCATTTTTTCTGCTAACACTTATATGCGTCTCTAGGGCTGGAAATAACTGTTTCTACATTCTCCAAAGAAAGGGTTTCTGAACTGCTGCAAACACATCAGTTTAACTCTGGGAGTTGAAAACACACATTGACAACCATTCTGCTAGATAGCTCCGTTTTGGTTATAGAGCCAGATATTTCTCTTTACAGCCTGTTCTCCCATCCACTCTGGAATGTCCAAACGCAGCTTTTAGAGGAAACGTGTTTCTAACTCGCTGAATCTAAACTTAGATGCAACTTCCTAAAAGGTACCAACACACAGAAAATCAGTTTGTAGGAAGCGGGTTTTCTGTGTTTTAAACGCATTCCTACTGCTAACTCTTATATACGTCTCTAGATCTGGAAATGACTGTTTCTACATTCTCCAAAGAAAGGGTTTCTACACTGCTACAAACACACATCTGTTTAACTCTGAAGTTGAAAACACACATTGACAACCATTCTGCTAGTTAGCTCCGTTTTGGTTTTAGAGCTGGATATTTCTCTTTACAGCCTGTTCTCCCATCCACTCTGGAATGTCAAAACGCAGCTTTTAGAAGAAACCTGTTTCTACCTCGCTGAATCTAAACATAGATGCAACTTCCTAAAAGGTACCAACACAAAGAAAATCAGTTTGTAGGAAGCGGGTTTTCTGTGTTTTAAACGCATTCTTACTGCTAACTCTTATATGCGTCGCTAGATCTGGAAATGACTGTTTCTACGTTTTCCAAAGAAAGTGTTTCTGAACTGCTGCAAACACACATCAGTTTAACTCTTGAAGTTGAAAACACACACTCACAAACATTCTGCTAGATAGCTCCGTTTTGATTTTAGAGCAAGATATTTCTCTTTACATCCTGTTCTCTTTTCCACTCTGGAATGCCCAAACGCAGCTTTTAGAAGAAACGTGTTTCTACCTTGGTGAATCTAAACATAGATGCAACTTCCTAAAGGGAACCAACACACAGAAGATCAGTTTGTAGGAAGCGGGTCTTCTGTGTTTTAAACGCGTTCTTACTGCTAACTCTTATATGCGTCTCTAGATCTGGAAATGACTGTTTCTACATTCTCCAAAGAAAGGGTTCCTGAACTGCTGCAAACACACATCAGTTTAACTCTGGAAGTTGAAAACACGTTGACAACCATTCTGCTAGATAGCTCTGTTTTGGTTTTAGAGCAAGATATTTCTCTTTACACCCTTTTCTCCCTTCCACTCTGGAATGTCCAAACGCAGCTTTTAGAAGAAACGTGTTTCTACCTTGGTGAATCTATACAAAGATGCAACTTCCTAAAGGGAACCAACACACAGAAGATCAGTGTGTAGGAAGCGGGTCTTCTGTGTTTTAAACGCATTCTTACTGCTAACTCTTATATGCGTCTATAGATCTGGAAGTGACTGTTTCTACATTCTCCAAAGTAAGGGTTTCTGAACTGCTGCAAACACACATCAGTTTAACTCTGGAAGTTGAATACACCCATTGACAATCATTCTGCTAGATAGCTCCGTTTTGGTTTTAGAGCTAGATATTTCTCTTTACATGCTGTTCTCCCATGCACTCTGGAATGTCCAAACGCAGCTTTTAGACGAAACGTGTTTCTACCTCGCTGAATGTAAACATAGATGCAACTTCCTAAAAGGAAACAATACACAGAAGATCAGTTTGTAGGAAGAGGGATTTTTGTGTTTTAAACGCATTCTTACTGCTAACTCTTATATGCATCTCTAGGGATGGAAATGACTGTTTCTACATTCTCCACAGAAAGGGTTTCTGAACTGCTGCAAACACATCAGTTTAACTCTGGAAGTTGAAAACACACATTGACAACCATTCTGCTAGATAGCTCCGTTTTGGTTTTAGAGCTGGATATTTCTCTTTACAGCCTGTTCTCCCATCCACTCTGGAATGTCAAAACGCAGCTTTTAGAAGAAACGTGTTTCTACCTCGCTGAATCTAAACATAGATGCAACTTCCTAAAAGGTACCAACACAAAGAAAATCAGTTTGTAGGAAGCGGGTTTTCTGTGTTTTAAACGCTTTCTTACTGCTAACTCTTATATGCGTCGCTAGATCTGGAAATGACTGTTTCTACATTTTCCAAAGAAAGGGTTTCTGAACTGCTGCAAACACACATCAGTTTAACTCTGGAAGTTGAAAACACACACTCACAAACATTCTGCTAGATAGCTCCGTTTTGGTTTTAGAGCAAGATATTTCTCTTTACATCCTGTTCTCTTTTCCACTCTGGAATGTCCAAACGCAGCTTTTAGAAGAAACGTGTTTCTACCTTGGTGAATCTAAACATAGATGCAACTTCCTAAAGGGAACCAACACACAGAAGATCAGTTTGTAGGAAGCGGGTCTTCTGAGTTTTAAACGCGTTCTTACTGCTAACTCTTATATGCGTCTCTAGATCTGGAAATGACTGTTTCTACATTCTCCAAAGAAAGGGTTTCTGAACTGCTGCAAACACACATCAGTTTAATTCTAGAAGTTGAAAACACACATTGACAACCATTCTGCTAGATAGCTCCGTTTTGGTTTTAGAGCAAGATATTTCTCTTTACACCCTGTTTTTCCTTCCACTCTGGAATGTCCAAACGCAGCTTTTAGAAGAAACGTGTTTCTAACTTGGTGAACCTAATCATAGATGCAACTTCCTAAAGGGAACCAACACACAGAAGATCAGTTTGTAAGAAGCGGGTCTTCTGTGTTTTAAACGCATTCTTACTAATAACTCTTATATGTGTCTCTAGATCTGGAAATGACTGTTTCTAAATTCTCCAAAGAAATGGTTTCTGAACTGCTGCAAACACACATCAGTTTAACTCTGGAAGTTGAAAACACACGTTTACAACCATTCTGCTAGATAGCTCCGTTTTGGTTTTACAGCTAGATATTTCTCTTTACAGCTTTTTCTCCCTTAAACTCTGGAATGTCCAAACGCAGCTTTTAGAGGAAACGTGTTTCTACCTCGCTGAATCTAAACATAGATGCAACTTCCTAAAAGGTACCAACACACAGAAAATCAGTTTGTAGGAAGTGGGTTTTCTGTGTTTTAAACGCATTCCTACTGCTAACTCTTATATGCCTCTCTAGATCTGGAAATGACTGTTTCTACATTCTCCAAAGAAAGGGTTTCTGAACTGCTGCAAACACACATCAGTTTAATTCTAGAAGCTGAAAACACACATTGACAACCATTCTGCTAGTTAGCTCCGTTTTGGTTTTAGAGCAAGATATTTCTCTTTACAACCTGTTCTCTTTTCCACTCTGGAATGTCCAAACCCAGCTTTTAGATGAAACGTGTTTCTACCTTGGTGAATCTAAACATAGATGCAATTTCCTAAAGGGAACCGACGCACAGAAGATCAGTTTGTAGGAAGCGGGTCTTCTGTGTTTTAAACGCATTCTTACTGCTAACACTTATATGTGTCTCTAGGGCTGGAAATGACTGCTTCTACATTCTCCAAAGAAAGGGTTTCTGAACTGCTGCAAACACACATCAGTTTAACTCTGGAAGTTGAATACACACATTGACAACCATTCTGCTAGATAGCTCCGTTTTGGTTTTAGAGCAACGTACTTCTCTTTACAGCCTGTTCTCCCATGCACTCTGGAATGAATAAACGCAGCTTTTAGAAGAAACGTGTTTCTACCTCGCTGAATGTAAACATAGATGCAACTTCCTAAAAGGAACCAATACACAGAAGATCAGTTTGTAAAAAGCGGGTTTTCTGTGTTTTAAACGCATTCTTTCTGCTAACACTTATATGCGTCTCTAGGGCTGGAAATGACTGTTTCTACATTCTCCAAAGAAAGGGTTTCTGAACTGCTGCAAACACATCAGTTTAACTCTGGGAGTTGAAAACACACATTGACAACCATTCTGCTAGATAGCTCCGTTTTGGTTTTAGAGCTAGATATTTCTCTTTAGAGCCTGTTCTCCCATCCACTCTGGAATGTCCAAACGCAGCTTTTAGAGGAAACGTGTTTCTAACTCGCTGAATCTAAACTTAGATGCAACTTCCTAAAAGGTACCAACACACAGAAAATCAGTTTGTAGGAAGCGGGTTTTCTGTGTTTTAAACGCATTCCTACTGCTAACTCTTATATGCGTCTCTAGATCTGGAAATGACTGTTTCTACATTCTCCAAAGAAAGGGTTTCTAAACTGCTACAAACACACATCAGTTTAACTCTGAAGTTGAAAACACACATTGACAACCATTCTGCTAGTTAGCTCCGTTTTGGTTTTAGAGCTGGATATTTCTCTTTACAGCCTGTTCTCCCATCCACTCTGGAATGTCAAAACGCAGCTTTTAGAAGAAACGTGTTTCTTCCTCGCTGAATCTAAACATAGATGCAACTTCCTAATAGGTACCAACACAAAGAAAATCAATTTGTAGGAAGCGGGTTTTCTGTGTTTTAAACGCATTCTTACTGCTAACTCTTATATGCGTCGCTAGATCTGGAAATGACTGTTTCTATATTTTCCAAAGAAAGGGTTTCTGAACTGCTGCAAACACACATCAGTTTAACTCTGGAAGTTGAAAACACACACTCACAAACATTCTGCTAGATAGCTCCGTTTTGGTTTTAGAGCAAGATATTTCTCTTTACATCCTGTTCTCTTTTCCACTCTGGAATGTCCAAACGCAGCTTTTAGAGGAAACGTGTTTCTACCTTGGTGAATCTAAACATAGATGCAACTTCCTAAAGGGAACCAACACACAGAAGATCAGTTTGTAGGAAGCGGGTCTTCTGTGTTTTAAACGCGTTCTTACTGCTAACTCTTATATGCGTCTCAAGATCTGGAAATGACTGTTTCTACATTCTCCAAAGAAAGGGTTTCTAAACTGCTGCAAACACACATCAGTTTAATTCTAGAAGTTGAAAACACACATTGACAACCATTCTTCTAGATAGCTCCGTTTTGGTTTTAGAGCAAGATATTTCTCTTTACACCCTGTTTTCCCTTCCACTCTGGAATGTCCAAACGCACCTTTTAGAAGAAACGTGTTTCTAACTTGGTGAACCTAATCATAGATGCAACTTCCTAAAGGGAACCAACACACAGAAGATCAGTTTGTAAGAAGCGGGTCTTCTGTGTTTTAAACGCATTCTTACTAATAACTCTTATATGTGTCTCTAGATCTGGAAATGACTGTTTCTACATTCTCCAAAGAAATGGTTTCTGAACTGCTGCAAACACACATCAGTTTAACTCTGGAAGTTGAAAACACACATTGACAACCATTCTGCTAGATAGCTCCGTTTTGGTTTTAGAGCTAGATATTTCTCTTTACAGCCTGTTCTCCCTTAAACTCTGGAATGTCCAAACGCAGCTTTTAGAAGAAATGTGTTTCTACCTCGCTGAATCTAAACATAGATGCAACTTCGTAAAAGGTACCAACACACAGAAAATCAGTTTGTAGGAAGCGGGTTTTCTTTGTTTTAAACGCATTCCTACTGCAAACTCTTATATGCCTCTCTAGATCTGGAAATGACTGTTTCTACATTCTCCAAAGAAAGGGTTTCTGAACTGCTGCAAACACACATCAGTTTAATTCTAGAAGCTGAAAACACACATTGACAACCATTCTGCTAGTTAGCTCCGTTTTGGTTTTAGAGCAAGATATTTCTCTTTACAACCTGTTCTCTTTTCCACTCTGGAATGTCCAAACGCAGCTTTTAAATGAAACGTGTTTCTACCTTGGTGAATCTAAACATAGATGCAATTTCCTAAAGGGAACCAACGCACAGAAGATCAGTTTGTAGGAAGCGGGTCTTCAGTGTTTTAAACGGATTCTTACTAATAACTCTTATATGCGTCTCTAGATCTGGAAATGACTGTTTCTACATTCTCCAAAGAAAGGGTTTCTGAACTGCTGCAAACACACATCAGTTTAACTCTGGAAGTTGAAAACACACATTGACAACCATTCTGCTAGATAGCTCCGTTTTGCTTTTAGAGCAAGATATTTCTCTTTACAGCCTGTTCTGCCTTCCACTCTGGAATGTCCAAACGCAGCTTTTAGAAGAAACGTGTTTCTAACTCGCTGAATCTAAACATAGATGCAACTTCCTAAAGGGAACCAACACACAGAATATCAGTTTGTAGGAAGCGGGTCTTCTGTGTTTTAAACGCATTCTTACTGCTAACTCTCATATGCGTCTTTAGATCTGGAAATGACTGCTTCTACATTCTCCAAAGAAAGGGTTTCTGAACTGCTTCAAACACACATCAGTTTAACTCTGGAAGTTGAATACACACATTGACAACCATTCTGCTAGAAAGCTCCGTTTTGGTTTTAGAGCAACGTACTTCTCTTTACAGCCTGTTCTCCCATGCACTCTGGAATGTATAAACGCAGCTTTTAGAAGAAACGTGTTTCTACCTCCCTGAATGTAAACATAGATGCAACTTCCTAAAAGGAACCAACACACAGAAGATCAGTTTGTAGGAAGCGGGTCTTCTGTGTTTTAAACGCATTCTTACTGCTAAATCTTATATGTGTCTCTAGGGCTGGAAATGTCTGTTTCTACATTCTCCAGAGAAAGGGTTAATGAACTGCTGCAAACACACTTCAGTTTAACTCTGGAAGTTGAAAACACACATTGACAACCATTCTGCTAGATAGCTCCGTTTTGGTTTTAGAGCAAGGTATTTCTCTTTACATGCTGTTCTCCCATGCACTCTGGAATGTCCAAACGCAGCTTTTAGAAGAAACGTGTTTCTACCTCGCTGAATGTAAACGTACATGCAGGTTCCTAAAAGGAAACAATACACAGAAGATCAGTTTTTAGGAAGCGGGTTTTTTGTGTTTTAAACGCATTCTTACTGCTAACACTTATATGCGTCTCTAGGGCTGGAAATGACTGTTTTTACATTCTGCAAAGAAAGGGCTTCTGAACTGCTGCAAACACACATCAGTTTATCTCTCGAAATTGAAAACACACATTGACAACCATTCTGCTAGATAGCTCCGTTTTGGTTTTAGAGCTAGATATTTCTCTTTACAGCCTGTTCTCCCATCCACTCTGGAATGTCCAAACGCAGCTTTTAGAGGAAACGTGTTTCTAACTCGCTGAATCTAAACTTAGATGCAGCTTCCTAAAAGGTACCAACACACAGAAGATCAGTTTGTAGGAAGCGGGTTTTTTGTGTTTTAAACGCATTCTTACTACTAACTCTTATATGCATCTCTAGGCCTAGAAATGACTGTTTCTACATTCTCCAAACAAAGGGTTTCTGAACTGCTGCAAAAACACATCAGTTTAACTCTGGAAGTTGAAAACACACATTGACAACCATTCTGCTAGATTGCTCCGTTTTGGTTTTAGAGCAAGATATTTCTCTTTACACCCTGTTCTCCCTCCCACTCTGGAATGTCCAAACGCAGCTTTTAGAAGAAACGTGTTTCTACCTTGGTGAACCTAATCATAGATGCAACTTCCTAAAGGGAACCAACACACCGAAGATCAGTTTGTTAGATGCGGGTCTACTGTGTTTTAAACGCATTCTTACTAATAACACTTACATGTGTCTCTAGATCTGGAAATGACTGTTTCTACATTCTCGAAAGAAAGGGTTTCTGAACTGCTGCAAACACACATCAGTTTAACTCTGGAAGTTGAAAACACACATTGACAACCATTCTGCTAGAGAGCTCCGTTTTGGTTTTAGAGCTAGATATTTCTCTTTACAGCCTGTTCTCCCTGAAACTCTCGAATGTCCAAACGCAGCTTTTAGAAGAAACGTGTTTCTACCTCTCTGAATGTAAACACAGATGCAACATCCTAAAAGGAACCAATTCACAGAAGATCAGTTTGTAGGAAGCGGGTTTTTTGTGTTTTAAACGCATTCTTACTGCTAACACTTATATGCGTCTCTAGGGCTGGAAATGACTGTTTCTACATTCCCCAAAGAGAGGGTTTCTAAACTGCTGCAAACACACATCAGTTTAACTCTGGAAGTTGAATACACACATTGGCAACCATTCTGCTAGATAGCTCCGTTTTGGTTTTAGAGCAAGGTATTTCTCTTTACAGCCTGTTCTCCCATGCAATCTGGAATGTATAAACGCAGCTTTTAGAAGAAACGTGTTTCTACCTCGCTGAATGTAAACATAGATGCAGCTTCCTAAAAGGAACCAATACAGAGAAGATCAGTTTGTAGGAAGCGGGTTTTTTGTGTTTTAAACGCATTCTTACTGCTAACGCTTATATGCGTCTCTAGGGCTGGAAATGACTGTTTCTACATTCTCCAAAGAAAGGGTTTCTGAACTGCTGCAAACACATCAGTTTAACTCTGGAAGTTGAAAACACACATTGTCAACCATTCTGCTATATAGCTCCGTATTGGTTTTAGAGCTAGATATTTCTCTTTACACCCTGTTCTCCCATCCACTCTGGAATGTCCAAACGCAGCTTTTAGAGGAAACGTGTTTCTAACTCGCTGAATCTAAACTTAGATGCAACTTCCTAAAAGGTACCAACACACAGAAGATCAGTTTGTAGGAAGCGGGTTTTTTGTGTTTTAAACGCATTCTTACTACTAACTCTTATATGCATCTCTAGGCCTGGAAATGACTGTTTCTACATTCTCCAAAGAAAGGGTTTCTGAACTGCTGCAAACACACATCAGTTTAACTCTGGAAGTTGAAAACACACATTGACAACCATTCTGCTAGATAGCTCCGTTTTGGTTTTAGAGCAAGATATTTCTCTTTACACCCTGTTTTCCCTTCCACTCTGGAATGTCCAAACGCAGCTTTTAGAAGAAACGTGTTTCTCCCTTGGTGAACCTAATCATAGATGCAACTTCCTAAAGGGAACCAACACACAGAAGATCAGTTTGTAAGAAGCGGGTCTTCTGTGTTTTAAACGCATTCTTCCTAATAACTCTTATATGTGTCTCTAGATCTGGAAATGAGTGTTTCTACATTCTCCAAATAAAGGGTTTCTGAACTGCTGCAAACACACATCAGTTTAACTCTGGAAGTTGAAAACACACATTGACAACCATTCTGCTAGATAGCTCCGTTTTGGTTTTAGAGCTAGATATTTCTCTTTACAGCCTGTTCTCCCTTAAACTCTGGAATGTCCAAACGCAGCTTTTAGAAGAAACGTGTTTCTACCTCGCTGAATCTAAACATAGATGCAACTTCCTAAAAGGTACCAACACACAGAAAATCAGTTTGTAGGAAGCGGGTTTTCTGTGTTTTAAACGCATTCCTACTGCTAACTCTTATATGCCTCTCTAGATCTGGAAATGACTGTTTCTACATTCTCCAAAGAAAGGGTTTCTGAACTGCTGCAAACACACATCAGTTTAATTCTAGAAGCTGAAAACACACATTGACAAATATTCTGCTAGTTAGTTCCATTTTGGTTTTAGAGCAAGATATTTCTCTTTACAACCTGTTCCCTTTTCCACTCTGGAATGTCCAAACGCAGCTTTTAGATGAAACGTGTTTCTACCTTGGTGAATCTAAACATAGATGCAATTTCCTATAGGGAACCAACACACAGAAGATCAGTTTGTAGGAAGCGGGTCTTCTGTGTTTTAAACGCATTCTTATTGCTAACTCTTATATGTGTCTCTAGGGCTGGAAATGTCTGTTTCTACATTCTCCAGAGAAAGGGTTTCTGAACTGCTGCAAACACACATCAGTTTAACTCTGGAAGTTGAAAACACATTGACAACCATTCTGCTAGATAGCTCCGTTTTGGTTTTAGAGCAAGATATTTCTCTTTACACCCTGTTCTCCCTTCCACTCTGGAATGTCCAAACGCAGCTTTTAGAAGAAACGTGTTTCTACCTTGGTGAATCTATACAAAGATGCAACTTCCTAAAGGGAACCAACACACAGAAAATCAGTTTGTACGAAGCGGGTCTTCTGTGTTTTAAACGCATTCTTAATGCTTACTCCTATATGCGTCTATAGATCTGGAAGTGACTGTTTCTACATTCTCCAAAGAAAGGGTTTCTGAACTGCTGCAAACACACATCAGTGTATCTCTGGAAGTTGAATACACCCATTGACAACCATTCTGCAAGATAGCTCCGTTTTGGTTTTAGAGCATGGAATTTCTCTTTACATGCTGTTCTCCCATGCACTCTGGAATGTCCAAACGCAGCTTTTAGAAGAAACGTGTTTCTACCTCGCTGAATGTAAACATAGATGCAACTTCCTAAAAGGAAACAATACACAGAAGATCAGTTTGTAGGAAGTGGGATTTTTGTGTTTTAAACGCATTCTTACTGCTAACACTTATATGCGTCTCTAGGGCTGGAAATGACTGTTTCTACATTCTCCAAAGAAAGGGTTTCTGAACTGCTGCAAACTCACATCAGTTTAATTCTAGAAGTTGAAAACACACATTGACAACCATTCTGCTAGATAGCTCCGTTTTGGTTTTAGAGCAAGATATTTCTCTTTACAACCTGTTCTCTTTTCCACTCTGGAATGTCCAAACGCAGCTTTTAGATGAAACGTGTTTCTACCTTGATGAATCTAAACATAGATGCAATTTTCTAAAGGGAACCAACACACAGAAGATCAGTTTGTAGGAAGCGGGTCTTCTGTGTTTTAAACGCATTCTTACTGCTAACTCTTATATGTGTCTCTAGGGCTGGAAATGTCTGTTTCTACATTCTCCAGAGAAAGGGTTTCTGAACTGCTGCAAACACACATCAGTTTAACTCTGGAAGTTGAAAACACACATTGACAACCATTCTGCTAGATAGCTCCGTTTTGGTTTTAGAGCAAGATATTTCTCTTTACACCCTGTTCTCCCTTCCACTCTGGAATGTCCAAACGCAGCTTTTAGAAGAAACGTGTTTCTACCTTGGTGAATCTATACAAAGATGCAGCTTCCTAAAGGGAACCAACACACAAAAGATCAGTTTGTAGGAAGCGGGTCTTCTGTGTTTTAAACGCATTCTTACTGCTAACTCTTATATGCGTCTCTAGATCTGGAAGTGACTGTTTCTACATTCTCAAAGAAAGGGTTTCTGAACTGCTGCAAACACACATCAGTTTAACTCTGGAAGTTGAATACACACATTGACAACCATTCTGCTAGATAGCTCCGTTTTGGTTTTAGAGCAAGGTATTTCTCTTTACATGCTGTTCTCCCATGCACTCTGGAATGTCCAAACGCAGCTTTTAGTAGAAACGTGTTTCTACCTCGCTGAATGGAAACATAGATGCAACTTCCTAAAAGGAAACAATACACAGAAGATCAGTTTGTAGGAAGCGGGTTTTTTGTGTTTTAAACGCATTCTTACTGCTAACACTTATATGCGTCTCTAGGGCTGGAAATGACTGTTTCTACATTCTCCAAAGAAAGGGTTTCTGAACTGCTGCAAACACATCCGTTTAACTCTGGAAGTTGAAAACACACATTGGCAACCATTCTGCTAGATAGCTCCGTTTTGGTTTTAGAGCTTGATATTTCTCTTTACAGCCTGTTCTCCCATCCACTCTGTAATGTCCAAACGCAGCTTTTAGAGGAAACGTGTTTCTAACTCGCTGAATGTAAACTTAGATGCAACTTCCTAAAATGTACCAAAACACAGAAGATCAGTTTGTAGGAAGCTGGTTTTTTGTGTTTTAAACGCCTTCTTACTACTAACTCTTATATGCGTCTCTAGGGCTCGAAATGACTGTTTCTACATTCTCCAAAGAAAGGGTTTCTGAACTGCTGCAAACACACATCAGTTTAGCTCTGGAAGTTGAAAACACACATTGACAACCATTCTGCTAGATAGCTCCGTTTTGGTTTTAGAGCAAGATATTTCTCTTTACACCCTGTTCTCCCTTAAACTCTGGAATGTCCAAACGCAGCTTTTAGAAGAAACGTGTTTCTACCTCGCTGAATGTAAACATAGATGCAACTTCCTAAAAGCAAACAATACACAGAAGATCAGTTTGTAGGAAGCGGGTCTTCTGTGTTTTAAACGCATTCTTACTGCTAACTCTTATATGCGTCTATAGATCTGGAAGTGACTGTTTCTACATTCTCCAAAGAAAGTGTTTCTGAACTGCTGCAAACACACATCAGTTTAACTCTGGAAGTTGAAAACACACATTGACAACCATTCTGCTAGAGAGCTCCGTTTTGGTTTTAGAGCTAGATATTTCTCTTTACATGCTGTTCTCCCATACACTCTGGAATGTCCAAACGCAGCTTTTAGATGAAACGTGTTTCTACCTCGCTGAATCTAAACATAGATGAAACTTCCTAAAAGGAAACAATACACAGAAGATCAGTTTGTAGGAATCGGGATTTTTGTGTTTTAAACGCATTCTTACTGCTAACACTTATATGCATCTCTAGGGATGGAAATGACTGTTTCTACATTCTCCAAAGAAAGGGTTTCTGAACTGCTGCAAACACATCAGTTTAACTCTGGAAGTTGAAAACACACATTGACAACCATTCTGCTAGATAGTTCCGTTTTGGTTTTAGAGCTGGATATTTCTCTTTACAGCCTGTTCTCCCATCCACTCTGGAATGTCCAAACGCAGCTTTTAGAAGAAACGTGTTTCTACCTCGCTGAATCTAAACATAAATGCAACTTCCTAAAAGGTACCAAACACAAAGAAAATCAGTTTGTAGAAAGCGGGTTTTCTGTGTTTTAAACGCGTTCTTACTGCTAACTCTTATAAGCGTCGCAAGATCTGGAAATGACTGTTTCTACATTTTCCAAAGAAAGGGTTTCTGAACTGCTGCAAACACACATCAGTTTAACTCTGGAAGTTGAAAACACACACTCACAAACATTCTGCTAGATAGCTCCGTTTTGGTTTTAGAGCAAGATATTTCTCTTTACATCCTGTTCTCTTTTCCACTCTGGAATGTCCAAACGCAGCTTTTAGAAGAAACGTGTTTCTACCTTGGTGAATCTAAACATAGATGCAACTACCTAAAGAGAACCAACACACAGAAGATCAGTTTGTAGGAAGCGGGTCTACTGTGTTTTAAACGCGTTCTTACTGCGAACTCTTATATGCGTCTCTAGATCTGGAAATGACTGTTTCTACATTCTCCAAAGAAAGGGTTTCTGAACTGCTGCAAACACACATCAGTTTAATTCTAGAAGTTGAAAACACACATTGACAACCATTCTGCTAGATAGCTCCGTTTTGGTTTTAGAGCAAGATATTTCTCTTTACACCCTGTTTTCCCTTCAACTCTGGAATGTCCAAACGCAGCTTTTAAAAGAAACGTGTTTCTAACTTGGTGAACCTAATCATAGATGCAACTTCCTAAAGGGAACCAACACGCAGAAGATCAGTTTGTAAGAAGCGGGTCTTCTGTGTTTTAAACGCATTCTTACTAATAACTCTTATATGTGTCTCTAGATCTGGAAATGACTGTTTCTACATTCTCCAAAGAAATGGTTTCTGAACTGCTGCAAACACACATCAGTTTAACTCTGGAAGTTGAAAACACACATTGACAACCATTCTGCTAGATAGCTCCGTTTTGGTTTTAGAGCTAGATATTTCTCTTTACAGCCTGTTCTCCCTTAAACTCTGGAATGTCCAAACGCAGCTTTTAGAAGAAACGTGTTTCTACCTCGCTGAATCTAAACATAGATGCAACTTCCTAAAAGGTACCAACACACAGAAAATCAGTTTGTAGGAAGCGGGTTTTCTGTGTTATAAACGCATTCCTACTGCTAACTCTTATATGCCTCTCTAGATCTGGAAATGACTGTTTCTACATTCTCCAAAGAAAGGGTTTCTGAACTGCTGCAAACACACATCAGTTTAATTCTAGAAGCTGAAAACACACATTGACAACCATTCTGCTAGTTAGCTCCGTTTTGGTTTTAGAGCAAGATATTTCTCTTTACAACCTGTTCTCTTTTCCACTCTGGAATGTCCAAACGCAGCTTTTAGATGAAACGTGTTTCTACCTTGGTGAATCTAAACATAGATGCAATTTCCTAAAGGGAACCAACGCACAGAAGATCAGTTTGTAGGAAGCGGGTCTTCTGTGTTTTAAACGCATTCTTACTGCTAACTCTTATATGTGTCTCTAGGGCTGGAAATGACTGCTTCTACATTCTCCAAAGAAAGGGTTTCTGAACTGCTGCAAACACACATCAGTTTAACTCTGGAAGTTGAATACACACATTGACAACCATTCTGCTAGATAGCTCCGTTTTGGTTTTAGAGCAACGTACTTCTCTTTACAGCCTGTTCTCCCATGCACTCTGGAATGTATAAACGCAGCTTTTAGAAGAAACGTGTTTCTACCTCGCTGTATGTAAACATAGATGCAACTTCCTAAAAGGAACCAATACACAGAAGATCAGTTTGTAAAAAGCGGGTTTTCTGTGTTTTAAACGCATTCTTTCTGCTAACACTTATATGCGTCTCTAGGGCTGGAAATGACTGTTTCTACATTCTCCAAAGAAAGGGTTTCTGAACTGCTGCAAACACATCAGTTTAACTCTGGGAGTTGAAAACACACATTGACAACCATTCTGCTAGATAGCTCCGTTTTGGTTTTAGAGCTAGATATTTCTCTTTACAGCCTGTTCTCCCATCCACTCTGGAATGTCCAAACGCAGCTTTTAGAGGAAACGTGTTTCTAACTCGCTGAATCTAAACTTAGATGCAACTTCCTAAAAGGTACCAACACACAGAAAATCAGTTTGTAGGAAGCGGGTTTTCTGTGTTTTAAACGCATTCCTACTGCTAACTCTTATATGCGTCTCTAGATCTGGAAATGACTGTTTCTACATACTCCAAAGAAAGGGTTTCTAAACTGCTACAAACACACATCAGTTTAACTCTGAAGTTGAAAACACACATTGACAACCATTCTGCTAGTTAGCTCCGTTTTGGTTTTAGAGCTGGATATTTCTCTTTACAGCCTGTTCTCCCATCCACTCTGGAATGTCAAAACGCAGCTTTTAGAGGAAACGTGTTTCTTCCTCGCTGAATCTAAACATAGATGCAACTTCTTAAAGGGTACCAACACAAAGAAGATCAGTTTGTAGGATGCGGGTTTTCTGTGTTTTAAACGCGTTCTTACTGCTAACTCTTATATGCGTCGCTAGATCTGGAAATGACTGTTTCTACATTTTCCAAAGAAAGGGTTTCTGAACTGCTGCAAACACACATCAGTTTAACTCTGGAAGTTGAAAACATACACTCACAAACATTCTGCTAGATAGCTCCGTTTTGGTTTTAGAGCAAGATATTTCTCTTTACATCCTGTTCTCTTTTCCTCTCTGGAATGTCCAAACGCAGCTTTTAGAGGAAACGTGTTTCTACCTTGGTGAATCTAAACGTAGATGCAACTTCCTAAAGGGAACCAACACACAGAAGATCAGTTTGTCGGAAGCGGGTCTTCTGTGTTTTAAACGCGTTCTTACTGCTAACTCTTATATATGTCTCTAGATCTGGAAATGACTGTTTCTACATTCTCCAAAGAAACGGTTTCTGAACTGCTGCAAACACACATCAGTTTAACTCTGGAAGTTGAAAACACACATTGACAACCATTCTGCTAGATAGCTCCATTTTGGTTTTAGAGCTAGATATTTCTCTTTACAGCCTGTTCTCCCTTAAACTCTGGAATGTCCAAACGCAGCTTTTAGAAGAAACGTGTTTCTACCTCGCTGAATCTAAACATAGATGCAACTTCCTAAAAGGTACCAACACACAGAAAATCAGTTTGTAGGAAGCGGGTTTTCTGTGTTTTAAACGCATTCCTACTGCTAACTCTTATATGCCTCTCTAGATCTGGAAATGACTGTTTCTACATTCTCCAAAGAAAGGGTTTCTGAACTGCTGCAAACACACATCAGTTTAATTCTTGAAGCTGAAAACACACATTGACAACCATTCTGCTAGTTAGCTCCGTTTTGGTTTTAGAGCAAGATATTTCTCTTTACAACCTGTTCTCTTTTTCACTCTGGAATGTCCAAACGCAGCTTTTAGATGAAACGTGTTTCTACCTTGGTGAATCTAAACATAGATGCAATTTCCTAAAGGGAACCAACGCACAGAAGATCAGTTTGTAGGAAGCGGGTCTTCTGTGTTTTAAACGCATTCTTACTGCTAACTCTTATATGTGTCTCTAGGGCTGGAAATGTCTGTTTCTACATTCTCCAGAGAAAGGGTTTCTGAACTGCTGCAAACACACATCAGTTTAACTCTGGAAGTTGAAAACACACATTGACAACCATTCTGCTAGATAGCTCCGTTTTGGTTTTAGAGCAAGATATTTCTCTTTACACCCTGTTCTCCCTTCCACTCTGGAATGTCCAAACGCAGCTTTTAGAAGAAACGTGTTTCTACCTTGGTGAATCTATACAAAGATGCAGCTTCCTAAAGGGAACCAACACACAAAAGATCAGTTTGTAGGAAGCGGGTCTTCTGTGTTTTAAACGCATTCTTACTGCTAACTCTTATATGCGTCTCTAGATCTGGAAGTGACTGTTTCTACATTCTCAAAGAAAGGGTTTCTGAACTGCTGCAAACACACATCAGTTTATCTCTGGAAGTTGAATACACACATTGACAACCATTCTGCTAGATAGCTCCGTTTTGGTTTTAGAGCAAGGTATTTCTCTTTACATGCTGTTCTCCCATGCACTCTGGAATGTCCAAACGCAGCTTTTAGTAGAAACGTGTTTCTACCTCGCTGAATATAAACATAGATGCAACTTCCTAAAAGGAAACAATACACAGAAGATCAGTTTGTAGGAAGCGGGTTTTTTGTGTTTTAAACGCATTCTTACTGCTAACACTTATATGCGTCTCTAGGGCTGGAAATGACTGTTTCTACATTCTCCAAAGAAAGGGTTTCTGAACTGCTGCAAACACATCAGTTTAACTCTGGAAGTTGAAAACACACATTGGTAACCATTCTGCTAGATAGCTCCGTTTTGGTTTTAGAGCTTGATATTTCTCTTTACAGCCTGTTCTCCCATCCACTCTGTAATGTCCAAACGCAGCTTTTAGAGGAAACGTGTTTCTAACTCGCTGAATGTAAACTTAGATGCAACTTCCTAAAATGTACCAAAACACAGAAGATCAGTTTGTAGGAAGCTGGTTTTTTGTGTTTTAAACGCCTTCTTACTACTAACTCTTATATGCGTCTCTAGGGCTCGAAATGACTGTTTCTACATTCTCCAAAGAAAGGGTTTCTGAACTGCTGCAAACACACATCAGTTTAACTCTGGAAGTTGAAAACACACATTGACAACCATTCTGGTAGATAGCTCCGTTTTGGTTTTAGAGCAAGATATTTCTCTTTACACCCTGTTCTCCCTTAAACTCTGGAATGTCCAAACGCAGCTTTTAGAAGAAACGTGTTTCTACCTCGCTGAATGTAAACATAGATGCAACTTCCTAAAAGCAAACAATACACAGAAGATCAGTTTGTAGAAAGCGGGTCTTCTGTGTTTTAAACGCATTCTTACTGCTAACTCTTATATGCGTCTATAGATCTGGAAGTGACTGTTTCTACATTCTCCAAAGAAAGTGTTTCTGAACTGCTGCAAACACACATCAGTTTAACTCTGGAAGTTGAAAACACACATTGACAACCATTCTGCTAGAGAGCTCCGTTTTGGTTTTAGAGCTAGATATTTCTCTTTACATGCTGTTCTCCCATACACTCTGGAATGTCCAAACGCAGCTTTTAGATGAAACGTGTTTCTACCTCGCTGAATCTAAACATAGATGAAACTTCCTAAAAGGAAACAATACACAGAAGATCAGTTTGTAGGAATCGGGATTTTTGTGTTTTAAACGCATTCTTACTGCTAACACTTATATGCATCTCTAGGGATGGAAATGACTGTTTCTACATTCTCCAAAGAAAGGGTTTCTGCACTGCTGCAAACACATCAGTTTAACTCTGGAAGTTGAAAACACACATTGACAACCATTCTGCTAGATAGCTCCGTTTTGGTTTTAGAGCTGGATATTTCTCTTTACAGCCTGTTCTCCCATCCACTCTGGAATGTCAAAACGCAGCTTTTAGAAGAAACGTGTATCTACCTCGCTGAATCTAAACATAGATGCAACTTCCTAAAAGGTACCAACACAAAGAAAATCAGTTTGTAGGAAGCGGGTTTTCTGTGTTTTAAACGCGTTCTTACTGCTAACTCTTATATGCGTCGCTAGATCTGGAAATGACTGTTTCTACATTTTCCAAAGAAAGGGTTTCTGAACTGCTGCAAACACACATCAGTTTAACTCTGGAAGTTGAAAACACACACTCACAAACATTCTGCTAGATAGCTCCGTTTTGGTTTTAGAGCAAGATATTTCTTTTACATCCTGTTCTCTTTTCCACTCTGGAATGTCCAAACGCAGCTTTTAGAAGAAACGTGTTTCTACCTTGGTGAATCTAAACATAGATGCAACTTCCTAAAGGGAACCAACACACAGAAGATCAGTTTGTAGGAAGCGGGTCTTCTGTGTTTTAAACGCGTTCTTACTGCTAACTCTTATATGCGTCTCTAGATCTCGAAATGACTGTTTCTACATTCTCCAAAGAAAGGGTTTCTGAACTGCTGCAAACACACATCAGTTTAATTCTAGAAGTTGAAAACACACATTGACAACCATTCTGCTAGATAGCTCCGTTTTGGTTTTAGAGCAAGATATTTCTCTTTACACCCTGTTTTCCCTTCAACTCTGGAATGTCCAAACGCAGCTTTCAGAAGAAACGTGTTTCTAACTTGGTGAACCTAATCATAGATGCAACTTCCTAAAGGGAACCAACACACAGAAGATCAGTTTGTAAGAAGCGGGTCTTCTGTGTTTTAAACGCATTCTTACTAATAACTCTTATATGTGTCTCTAGATCTGGAAATGAGTGTTTCTACATTCTCCAAATAAAGGGTTTCTGAACTGCTGCAAACACACATCAGTTTAACTCTGGAAGTTGAAAACACACATTGACAACCATTCTGCTAGATAGCTCCGTTTTGGTTTTAGAGCTAGATATTTCTCTTTACAGCCTGTTCTCCCTTAAACTCTGGAATGTCCAAACGCAGCTTTTAGAAGAAACGTGTTTCTACCTCGCTGAATCTAAATATAGATGCAACTTCCTAAAAGGTACCAACACACAGAAAATCAGTTTGTAGGAAGCGGGTTTTCTGTGTTATAAACGCATTCCTACTGCTAACTCTTATATGCCTCTCTAGATCTGGAAATGACTGTTTCTACATTCTCCAAAGAAAGGGTTTCTGAACTGCTGCAAACACACATCAGTTTAATTCTAGAAGCTGAAAACACACATTGACAACCATTCTGCTAGTTAGCTCCGTTTTGGTTTTAGAGCAAGATATTTCTCTTTACAACCTGTTCTCTTTTCCACTCTGGAATGTCCAAACGCAGCTTTTAGATGAAACGTGTTTCTACCTTGGTGAATCTAAACATAGATGCAATTTCCTAAAGGGAACCAACGCACAGAAGATCAGTTTGTAGGAAGCGGGTCTTCTGTGTTTTAAACGCATTCTTACTGCTAACTCTTATATGTGTCTCTAGGGCTGGAAATGACTGCTTCTACGTTCTCCAAAGAAAGGGTTTCTGAACTGCTGCAAACACACATCAGTTTAACTCTGGAAGTTGAATACACACATTGACAACCATTCTGCTAGATAGCTCCGTTTTGGTTTTAGATCAACGTACTTCTCTTTACAGCCTGTTCTCCCATGCACTCTGGAATGTATAAACGCAGCTTTTAGAAGAAACGTGTTTCTACCTCGCTGAATGTAAACATAGATGCAACTTCCTAAACGGAACCAATACACAGAAGATCAGTTTGTAAAAAGCGGGTTTTCTGTGTTTTAAACGCATTCTTTCTGCTAACACTTATATGCGTCTCTAGGGCTGGAAATGACTGTTTCTACATTCTCCAAAGAAAGGGTTTCTGAACTGCTGCAAACACATCAGTTTAACTCTGGGAGTTGAAAACACACATTGACAACCATTCTGCTAGATAGCTCCGTTTTGGTTTTAGAGCTAGATATTTCTCTTTACAGCCTGTTCTCCCATCCACTCTGGAATGTCCAAACGCAGCTTTTAGAGGAAACGTGTTTCTAACTCGCTGAATCTAAACTTAGATGCAACTTCCTAAAAGGTACCAACACACAGAAAATCAGTTTGTAGGAAGCGGGTTTTCTGTGTTTTAAACGCATTCCTACTGCTAACTCTTATATGCGTCTCTAGATCTGGAAATGACTGTTTCTACATTCTCCAAAGAAAGGGTTTCTAAACTGCTACAAACACACATCAGTTTAACTCTGAAGTTGAAAACACACATTGACAACCATTCTGCTAGTTAGCTCCGTTTTGGTTTTAGAGCTGGATATTTCTCTTTACAGCCTGTTCTCCCATCCACTCTGGAATGTCAAAACGCAGCTTTTAGAGGAAACGTGTTTCTTCCTCGCTGAATCTAAACATAGATGCAACTTCCTAAAGGGAACCAACACAGAGAAGATCAGTTTGTAGGAAGCGGGTCTTCTGTGTTTTAAACGCATTCTTACTGCTAAATCTTATATGTGTCTCTAGGGCTGGAAATGTCTGTTTCTTCATTCTCCAGAGAAAGGGTTTCTGAACTGCTGCAAACTCACTTCAGTTTAACTCTTGAAGTTGAAAACACACATTGACAACCATTCTGCTAGATAGCTCCGTTTTGGTTTTAGAGCAAGATATTTCTCTTTACATGCTGTTCTCCCATGCACTCTGGAATGTCCAAACGCAGTTTTTAGAAGAAACGTGTTTATACCTCGCTGAATGTAAACATAGATGCAACTTCCTAAAAGGAACCAATACACAGAAGATCAGTTTGTAGGAAGCGGGTTTCTTGTGTTTTAAACGCATTCTTACTGCTAACACTTACATGCGTCTCTAGGGCTGGAAATGACTGTTTCCACATTCTGCAAAGAAATGGTTTCTGAACTGCTGCAAACACACATCAGTTTATCTCTGGAAGTTGAAAACACACATTGACAACCATTCTGCTAGATAGCTCCGTTTTGGTTTTAGAGGTAAATATTTCTCTTTACAGCCTGTTCTCCCATCCAATCTGGAATGTCCAAACGCAGCTTTTAGAAGAAACGTGTTTCTAACTCCCTGAATCTAAACTTAGATGCAACTTCCTAAAAGGTACCAACACACAGAAAATCAGTTTGTAGGAAGCGGGTTTTTTGTGTTTTAAACGCATTCTTACTACTAACTCTTATATACGTCTCTAGATCTGGAAATGACTGTTTCTACATTCTCCAAAGAAAGGGTTTCTGAACTGCTGCAAACACACATCAGTTTAACTCTGGAAGTTGAAAACACACATTGACAACCATTCTGCTAGATAGCTCCGTTTTGGTTTTAGAGCAAGATATTTCTCTTTACACCCTGTTCTCCCTTCCACTCTGGAATGTCCAAACGCAGGTTTTAGAAGAAACGTGTTTCTACCTCGCTGAATCTAAACATAGATGCAACTTCCTAAAAGGTACCAACACACAGAAAATCAGTTTGTAGGAAGCGGGTTTTCTGTGTTTTAAACGCATTCCTACTGCTAACTCTTATATGCCTCTCTAGATCTGGAAATGACTGTTTCTACATTCTCCAAAGAAAGGGTTTCTGAACTGCTGCAAACACACATCAGTTTAATTCTTGAAGCTGAAAACACACATTGACAACCATTCTGCTAGTTAGCTCCGTTTTGGTTTTAGAGCAAGATATTTCTCTTTACAACCTGTTCTCTTTTTCACTCTGGAATGTCCAAACGCAGCTTTTAGATGAAACGTGTTTCTACCTTGGTGAATCTAAACATAGATGCAATTTCCTAAAGGGAACCAACGCACAGAAGATCAGTTTGTAGGAAGCGGGTCTTCTGTGTTTTAAACGCATTCTTACTGCTAACTCTTATATGTGTCTCTAGGGCTGGAAATGTCTGTTTCTACATTCTCCAGAGAAAGGGTTTCTGAACTGCTGCAAACACACATCAGTTTAACTCTGGAAGTTGAAAACACACATTGACAACCATTCTGCTAGATAGCTCCGTTTTGGTTTTAGAGCAAGATATTTCTCTTTACACCCTGTTCTCCCTTCCACTCTGGAATGTCCAAACGCAGCTTTTAGAAGAAACGTGTTTCTACCTTGGTGAATCTATACAAAGATGCAGCTTCCTAAAGGGAACCAACACACAAAAGATCAGTTTGTAGGAAGCGGGTCTTCTGTGTTTTAAACGCATTCTTACTGCTAACTCTTATATGCGTCTCTAGATCTGGAAGTGACTGTTTCTACATTCTCAAAGAAAGGGTTTCTGAACTGCTGCAAACACACATCAGTTTATCTCTGGAAGTTGAATACACACATTGACAACCATTCTGCTAGATAGCTCCGTTTTGGTTTTAGAGCAAGGTATTTCTCTTTACATGCTGTTCTCCCATGCACTCTGGAATGTCCAAACGCAGCTTTTAGTAGAAACGTGTTTCTACCTCGCTGAATGTAAACATAGATGCAACTTCCTAAAAGGAAACAATACACAGAAGATCAGTTTGTAGGAAGCGGGTTTTTTGTGTTTTAAACGCATTCTTACTGCTAACACTTATATGCGTCTCTAGGGCTGGAAATGACTGTTTCTACATTCTCCAAAGAAAGGGTTTCTGAACTGCTGCAAACACATCAGTTTAACTCTGGAAGTTGAAAACACACATTGGCAACCATTCTGCTAGATAGCTCCGTTTTGGTTTTAGAGCTTGATATTTCTCTTTACAGCCTGTTCTCCCATCCACTCTGTAATGTCCAAACGCAGCTTTTAGAGGAAACGTGTTTCTAACTCGCTGAATGTAAACTTAGATGCAACTTCCTAAAATGTACCAAAACACAGAAGATCAGTTTGTAGGAAGCTGGTTTTTTGTGTTTTAAACGCCTTCTTACTACTAACTCTTATATGCGTCTCTAGGGCTCGAAATGACTGTTTCTACATTCTCCAAAGAAAGGGTTTCTGAACTGCTGCAAACACACATCAGTTTAACTCTGGAAGTTGAAAACACACATTGACAACCATTCTGCTAGATAGCTCCGTTTTGGTTTTAGAGCTAGATATTTCTCTTTACAGCCTGTTCTCCCTTAAACTCTGGAATGTCCAAACGCAGCTTTTAGAAGAAACGTGTTTCTACCTCGCTGAATGTAAACATAGATGCAACTTCCTAAAAGCAAACAATACACAGAAGATCAGTTTGTAGGAAGCGGGTCTTCTGTGTTTTAAACGCATTCTTACTGCTAACTCTTATATGCGTCTATAGATCTGGAAGTGACTGTTTCTACATTCTCCAAAGAAAGGGTTTCTGAACTGCTGCAAACACATCAGTTTAACTCTGGAAGTTGAAAACACACATTGACAACCATTCTGCTAGATAGCTCCGTTTTGGTTTTAGAGCTGGATATTTCTCTTTACAGCCTGTTCTCCCATCCACTCTGGAATGTCAAAACGCAGCTTTTAGAAGAAACGTGTATCTACCTCGCTGAATCTAAACATAGATGCAACTTCCTAAAAGGTACCAACACAAAGAAAATCAGTTTGTAGGAAGCGGGTTTTCTGTGTTTTAAACGCGTTCTTACTGCTAACTCTTATATGCGTCGCTAGATCTGGAAATGACTGTTTCTACATTTTCCAAAGAAAGGGTTTCTGAACTGCTGCAAACACACATCAGTTTAACTCTGGATGTTGAAAACACACACTCACAAACATTCTGCTAGATAGCTCCGTTTTGGTTTTAGAGCAAGATATTTCTTTTACATCCTGTTCTCTTTTCCACTCTGGAATGTCCAAACGCAGCTTTTAGAAGAAACGTGTTTCAACCTTGGTGAATCTAAACATAGATGCAACTTCCTAAAGGGAACCAACACACAGAAGATCAGTTTGTAGGAAGCGGGTCTTCTGTGTTTTAAATGCGTTCTTACTGCTAACTCTTATATGCGTCTCTAGATCTCGAAATGACTGTTTCTACATTCTCCAAAGAAAGGGTTTCTGAACTGCTGCAAACACACATCAGTTTAATTCTAGAAGTTGAAAACACACATTGACAACCATTCTGCTAGATAGCTCCGTTTTGGTTTTAGAGCAAGATATTTCTCTTTACACCCTGTTTTCCCTTCAACTCTGGAATGTCCAAACGCAGCTTTTAGAAGAAACGTGTTTCTAACTTGGTGAACCTAATCATAGATGCAACTTCCTAAAGGGAACCAACACACAGAAGATCAGTTTGTAAGAAGCGGGTCTTCTGTGTTTTAAACGCATTCTTACTAATAACTCTTATATGTGTCTCTAGATCTGGAAATGACTGTTTCTACATTCTCCAAAGAAATGGTTTCTGAACTGCTGCAAACACACATCAGTTTAACTCTGGAAGTTGAAAACACACATTGACAACCATTCTGCTAGATAGCTCCGTTTTGGTTTTAGAGCTAGATATTTCTCTTTACAGCCTGTTCTCCCTTAAACTCTGGAATGTCCAAACGCAGCTTTTAGAAGAAACGTGTTTCTACCTCGCTGAGTCTAAATATAGATGCAACTTCCTAAAAGGTACCAACACACAGAAAATCAGTTTGTAGGAAGCGGGTTTTCTGTGTTATAAACGCATTCCTACTGCTAACTCTTATATGCCTCTCTAGATCTGGAAATGACTGTTTCTACATTCTCCAAAGAAAGGGTTTCTGAACTGCTGCAAACACACATCAGTTTAATTCTAGAAGCTGAAAACACACATTGACAACCATTCTGCTAGTTAGCTCCGTTTTGGTTTTAGAGCAAGATATTTCTCTTTACAACCTGTTCTCTTTTCCACTCTGGAATGTCCAAACGCAGCTTTTAGATGAAACGTGTTTCTACCTTGGTGAATCTAAACATAGATGCAATTTCCTAAAGGGAACCAACGCACAGAAGATCAGTTTGTAGGAAGCGGGTCTTCTGTGTTTTAAACGCATTGTTACTGCTAACTCTTATATGTGTCTCTAGGGCTGGAAATGACTGCTTCTACATTCTCCAAAGAAAGGGTTTCTGAACTGCTGCAAACACACATCAGTTTAACTCTGGAAGTTGAATACACACATTGACAACCATTCTGCTAGATAGCTCCGTTTTGGTTTTAGATCAACGTACTTCTCTTTACAGCCTGTTCTCCCATGCACTCTGGAATGTATAAACGCAGCTTTTAGAAGAAACGTGTTTCTACCTCGCTGAATGTAAACATAGATGCAACTTCCTAAACGGAACCAATACACAGAAGATCAGTTTGTAAAAAGCGGGTTTTCTGTGTTTTAAACGCATTCTTTCTGCTAACACTTATATGCGTCTCTAGGGCTGGAAATGACTGTTTCTACATTCTCCAAAGAAAGGGTTTCTGAACTGCTGCAAACACATCAGTTTAACTCTGGGAGTTGAAAACACACATTGACAACCATTCTGCTAGATAACTCCGTTTTGGTTTTAGAGCTAGATATTTCTCTTTACAGCCTGTTCTCCCATCCACTCTGGAATGTCCAAACGCAGCTTTTAGAGGAAACGTGTTTCTAACTCGCTGAATCTAAACTTAGATGCAACTTCCTAAAAGGTACCAACACACAGAAAATCAGTTTGTAGGAAGCTGGTTTTCTGTGTTTTAAACGCATTCCTACTGCTAACTCTTATATGCGTCTCTAGATCTGGAAATGACTGTTTCTACATTCTCCAAAGAAAGGGTTTCTAAACTGCTACAAACACACATCAGTTTAACTCTTAAGTTGAAAACACACTTTGACAACCATTCTGCTAGTTAGCTCCGTTTTGGTTTTAGAGCTGGATATTTCTCTTTACAGCCTGTTCTCCCATCCACTCTGGAATGTCAAAACGCAGCTTTTAGAGGAAACGTGTTTCTTCCTCGCTGAATCTAAACATAGATGCAACTTCCTAAAGGGAACCAACACAGAGAAGATCAGTTTGTAGGAAGCGGGTCTTCTGTGTTTTAAACGCATTCTTACTGCTAAATCTTATATGTGTCTCTAGGGCTGGAAATGTCTGTTTCTTCATTCTCCAGAGAAAGGGTTTCTGAACTGCTGCAAACTCACTTCAGTTTAACTCTGGAAGTTGAAAACACACATTGACAACCATTCTGCTAGATAGCTCCGTTTTGGTTTTAGAGCAAGATATTTCTCTTTACATGCTGTTCTCCCATGCACTCTGGAATGTCCAAACGCAGCTTTTAGAAGAAACGTGTTTATACCTCGCTGAATGTAAACATAGATGCAACTTCCTAAAAGGAACCAATACACAGAAGATCAGTTTGTAGGAAGCGGGTTTTTTGTGTTTTAAACGCATTCTTACTGCTAACACTTACATGCGTCTCTAGGGCTGGAAATGACTGTTTCCACATTCTGCAAAGAAATGGTTTCTGAACTGCTGCAAACACACATCAGTTTATCTCTGGAAGTTGAAAACACACATTGACAACCATTCTGCTAGATAGCTCCGTTTTGGTTTTAGAGGTAAATATTTCTCTTTACAGCCTGTTCTCCCATCCAATCTGGAATGTCCAAACGCAGCTTTTAGAAGAAACGTGTTTCTAACTCCCTGAATCTAAACTTAGATGCAACCTCCTAAAAGGTACCAACACACATTAAATCAGTTTGTAGGAAGCGGGTTTTTTGTGTTTTAAACGCATTCTTACTACTAACTCTTATATGCGTCTCTAGATCTGGAAATGACTGTTTCTACATTCTCCAAAGAAAGGGTTTCTGAACTGCTGCAAACACACATCAGTTTAACTCTGGAAGTTGAAAACACACATTGACAACCATTCTGCTAGATAGCTCCGTTTTGGTTTTAGAGCAAGATATTTCTCTTTACACCCTGTTCTCCCTTCCACTCTGGAATGTCCAAACGCAGGTTTTAGAAGAAACGTGTTTCTACCTCGCTGAATCTAAACATAGATGCAACTTCCTAAAAGGTACCAACACACAGAAAATCAGTTTGTAGGAAGCGGGTATTCTGTGTTTTAAACGCATTCTTACTGCTAACTCTTATATGCGTCTCTAGATCTGGAAATGACTACATTCTCCAAAGAAAGGGTTTCTGAACTGCTGCAAACACACATTAGTTTAATTCTAGAAGTTGAAAACACACATTGACAACCATTCTGCTAGATAGCTCCGTTTTGGTTTTAGAGCAAGATATTTCTCTTTACACCCTGTTCTCTTTTCCACTCTGGAATGTAAAAACGCAGCTTTTAGATGAAACGTGTTTCTACCTTGGTGAATCTAAACATAGTTGCAACTTCCTAAAGGGAACCAACACACAGAAGATCAGTTTGTAGGAAGCGGGTCTTCTGTGTTTTAAACGCATTCTTACTGCTAAATCTTATATGTGTCTCTAGGGCTGGAAATGTCTGTTTCTACATTCTCCAGAGAAAGGGTTTCTGAACTGCTGCAAACTCACTTCAGTTTAACTCTGGAAGTTGAAAACACACATTGACAACCATTGTGCTAGATAGCTCCGTTTTGGTTTTAGAGCAAGATATTTCTCTTTACATGCTGTTCTCCCATGCACTCTGGAATGTCCAAACGCAGCTTTTAGAAGAAACGTGTTTATACCTCGCTGAATGTAAACATAGATGCAACTTCCTAAAAGGAACCAATACACAGAAGATCAGTTTGTAGGAAGCGGGTTTTTTGTGTTTTAAACGCATTCTTACTGCTAACACTTACATGCGTCTCTAGGGCTGGAAATGACTGTTTCCACATTCTGCAAAGAAATGGTTTCTGAACTGCTGCAAACACACATCAGTTTATCTCTGGAAGTTGAAAACACACATTGACAACCATTCTGCTAGATAGCTCCGTTTTGGTTTTAGAGCAAGATATTTCTCTTTACATGCTGTTCTCCCATGCACTCTGGAATGTCCAAACGCAGCTTTTAGAAGAAACGTGTTTATACCTCGCTGAATGTAAACATAGATGCAACTTCCTAAAAGGAACCAATACACAGAAGATCAGTTTGTAGGAAGCGGGTTTTTTGTGTTTTAAACGCATTCTTACTGCTAACACTTACATGCGTATCTAGGGCTGGAAATGACTGTTTCTACAGTATCCAAAGAAAGGGTTTCTGAACTGCTGCAAACACACATCAGTTTAACTCTGGAAGTTGAATACACACATTGAAAACCATTCTGCTAGATAGCTCCGTTTTGGTTTTTTAGCTAGATATTTCTCTTTACAGCCTGTTCTCCATCCACTCTGGAATGTCCAAACGCAGCTTTTAGAAGAAACGTGTTTCTAACTCGCTGAATCTAAACATAGATGCAACTTCCTAAAAGGTACCAACACAAGGAATATCAGTTTGTAGGAAGCTGGTTTTTTGTGTTTTAAACACATTCTTACTACTAACTGTTATCTGCGTCTCTAGGGCTGGAAATGACTGTTTCTACATTCTCCAAAGAAAGGGTTTCTGAACTGCTGCAAACACACATCAGTTTAATTCTAGAAGTTGAAAACACACATTGCCAACCATTCTGCTAGATAGCTCCGTTTTGGTTTTAGAGCAAGATATTTCTCTTTACAACCTGTTCTCTTTTCCACTCTGGAATGTCCAAACGCAGCTTTTAGATGAAACGTGTTTCTACCTTGATGAATCTAAACATAGATGCAATTTCCTAAAGGGAACCAACACACAGAAGATCAGTTTGTAGGAAGCGGGTCTTCTGTGTTTTAAACGCATTCTTACTGCTAACTCTTATTTGTGTCTCTAGGGCTGGAAATGTCTGTTTCTACATTCTCCAGAGAAAGGGTTTCTGAACTGCTGCAAACACACATCAGTTTAACTCTGGAAGTTGAAAAGACACATTGACAACCATTCGGCTAGATAGCTCCGTTTTGGTTTTAGAGCAAGATATTTCTCTTTACACCCTGTTCTCCCTTCCACTCTGGAATGTCCAAACGCAGCTTTTAGAAGAAACGTGTTTCTACCTTGGTGAATCTATACAAAGATGCAACTTCCTAAAGGGAACCAACACACAGAATATCAGTTTGTAGGGAGCGGGTCTTCTGTGTTTCAAACGCATTCTTACTGCTAACTCTTATATGCGTCTCTAGATCTGGAAGTGACTGTTTCTACATTCTCCAAAGAAAGGGTTTCTGAACTGCTGCAAACACACACCAGTTTAACTCTGGAAGTTGAAAACACACATTGACAACCATTCTGCTAGTTAGCTCCGTTTTGGTTTTAGAGCAAGATATTTCTCTTTACAGCCTGTTCTCCCTTCCACTCTGGAATGTCCAAACGCAGCTTTTAGAAGAAACGTGTTTCTACCTTGGTGAACCTAATCATAGATGCAACTTCCTAAAGGGAACCAACACACAGAAGATCAGTTTGTAAGAAGCGGGTCTTCTGTGTTTTAAACGCATTCTTACTAATAACTCTTATATGCGTCTCTAGATCTGGAAATGACTGTTTCTACATTCTCCAAAGAAAGGGTTTCTGAACTGCTGCAAACACACATCACTTTAACTCTGGAAGTTGAATACACACATTGACAACCATTCTGCTAGATAGCTCCGTTTTGGTTTTAGAGCTAGATCTTTGTCTTTACAGCCTGTTCTCACATCCACTCTGGAATGTCCAAACGCAGCTTTTAGAAGAAACGTGTTTCTACCTCGCTGAATTTAAACATAGATGCAACTTCCTAAAAGGTACCAACACACAGAAAATCAGTTTGTAGGAAGCGGTTTTACTGTGTTTTAAACGCATTCCTACTGCTAAATCTTATATGCGTCTCTAGATCAGGAAATGACTGTTCGTACATTCTCCAAAGAAAGGTTTTCTTAACTGCTGCAAACTCACATCAGTTTAACTCTGGAAGTTGAAAACACACATTGACAACCATTCTGCTAGATAGCTCCGTTTTGGTTTTAGAGCACGATATTTCTCTTTACACCCTGTTCTCCCTTCCACTCTGGAATGTCCAAACGCAGCTTTTAGAAGAAACGTGTTTCTACCTCGCTGAATCTAAACATAGATGCAACTTCCTAAAAGGTACCAACACACAGAAAATCAGTTTGTAGGAAGCGGGTCTTCTGTGTTTTAAACGCATTCTTACTGCTAACTCTTATATGCGTCTCTAGATCTGGAAATGACTAAATTCTCCAAAGAAAGGGTTTCTGAACTGCTGCAAACACACATTAGTTTAATTCTAGAAGTTGAAAACACACATTGACAACCATTCTGCTAGATAGCTCCGTTTTGGTTTCAGAGCAAGATATTTCTCTTTACAACCTGTTCTCTTTTCCACTGTGGAATGTAAAAACGCAGCTTTTAGATGAAACGTGTTTCTTCCTTGGTGAATCTAAACATAGATGCAACTTCCTAAAGGGAACCAACACACAGAAGATCAGTTTGTAGGAAGCGGGTCTTCTGTGCTTTAAACGCATTCTTACTGCTAAATCTTATATGTGTCTCTAGGGCTGGAAATGTCTGTTTCTACATTCTCCAGAGAAAGGGTTTCTGAACTGCTGCAAACACACATCAGTTTAACTCTGGAAGTTGAAAACACACATTGACAACCATTCTACTAGATAGCTCCGTTTTGGTTTTAGAGCAAGTTATTTCTCTTTACATGCTGTTCTCCCATGCACTCTGGAATGTCCAAAAGCAGCTTTTAGAGGAAACGTGTTTATACCTAGCTGAATGTAAACATAGATGCAACTTCCTAAAAGGAACCAATACACAGAAGATCAGTTTGTAGGAAGCGGGTTTTTTGTGTTTTAAACGCATTCTTACTGCTAACACTTACATGCGTCTCTAGGGCTGGAAATGACTGTTTCCACATTCTGCAAAGAAAGGGTTTCTGAACTGCTGCAAACACACATCAGTTTATCTCTGGAAGTTGAAAACACACATTGACAACCATTCTGCTAGATAGCTCCGTTTTGGTTTTAGAGGTAAATATTTCTCTTTACAGCCTGTTCTCCCATCCAATCTGGAATGTCCAAACGCAGCTTTTAGAAGAAACGTGTTTCTACCTCGCTGAATCTAAACATAGATGCAACTTCCTAAAAGGTACCAACACACGGAAAATCAGTTTGTAGGAAGCGGGTCTTCTGTGTTTTAAACGCATTCTTCCTGCTAACTCTCATATGCATCTCTAGATCTGGAAATGACTGTTTCTATATTCTCCAAAGAAAGGGTTTCTGAACGGCTGCAAAAACACATCAGTTTAACCCTGGAAGTTGAAAACACACATTGACAACCATTCTGCTAGATAGCTCCGTTTTGGTTTTAGAGAAAGATATTTCTCTTTACACCCTGTTCTCCCTTCCACTCTGGAATGTCCAAACGCAGCTTTTAGAAGAAACGTGTTTCTACCTCGCTGAATCTAAACATAGATGCAAATTCCTAAAAGGTACCAACACACGGAAAATCAGTTTGTAGGAAGCGGGTCTTCTGTGTTTTAAACGCATTCTTCCTGCTAACTCTCATATGCGTCTCTAAGGCTGGAAATGACTCTGTCTACATTCTCCAGAGAAAGGGTTTCTGAACTGCTGCAAACACACATCAGTTTAACTCTGGAAGTTGAATACACACATTGAAAACCATTCTGCTAGATAGCTCCGTTTTGGTTTTTTAGCTAGATATTTCTCTTTACAGCCTGTTCTCCATCCACTCTGGAATATCCAAACGCAGCTTTTAGAAGAAACGTGTTTCTAACTCGCTGAATCTAAACATAGATGCAACTTCCTAAAAGGTACCAACACAAGGAATATCAGTTTGTAGGGAGCGGGTCTTCTGTGTTTCAAACGCATTCTTACTGCTAACTCTTATATGCGTCTCTAGATCTGGAAGTGACTGTTTCTACATTCTCCAAAGAAAGGGTTTCTGAACTGCTGCAAACACACACCAGTTTAACTCTGGAAGTTGAAAACACACATTGACAACCATTCTGCTAGATAGCTCCGTTATGGTTTTAGAGCAAGATATTTCTCTTTACAGCCTGTTCTCCCTTCCACTCTGGAATGTCCAAACGCAGCTTTTAGAAGAAACGTGTTTCTACATCGGTGAACCTAATCATAGATGCAACTTCCTAAAGGGAACCAACACACAGAAGATCAGTTTGTAAGAAGCGGGTCTTCTGTGTTTTAAACGCATTCTTACTAATAACTCTTATATGCGTCTCTAGATCTGGAAATGACTGTTTCTACATTCTCCAAAGAAAGGGTTTCTGAACTGCTGCAAACACACATCAGTTTAACTCTGGAAGTTGAAAAGACACATTGACAACCATTCTGCTAGATAGCTCCGTTTTGATTTTAGAGCAAGATATTTCTCTTTACACCCTGTTCTCCCTTCCACTCTGGAATGTCCAAACGCAGCTTTTAGAAGAAACGTGTTTCTACCTTGGTGAATCTAAACATAGATGCAACTTCCTAAAGGGAACCAACACACAGAAGACCAGTTTGTAGGAAGCGGGTCTTTTGTGTTTTAAACGCATTCTTACTGCTAAGTCTCTTATGCCTCTCTAGATCTGGAAATGACTGTTTCTACATTCTCCAAAGAAAGGGTTTCTGAACTGCTGTAAACACACATCAGTTTAATTCTGGAAGTTGAATACACACGTTGACAACCATTCTGCTAGATAGCTCCGTTTTGGTTTTAGAGCAAGGTATTTCTCTTTATAGCCTGTTCTCCCTTAAACTCTGTAATGTCCAAACGCAGCTTTTAGAAGAAACGTGTTTCTACCTCGCTGAATCTAAACTTAGATGCAACTTCCTAAAGGGAACCAACACACAGAAGATCAGTTGGTAGGAAGCGGGTCTCTTGTGTTTTAAACGCATTCTTACTGCTAACTCTTTTATGCGACTCTAGGGCTGGAAATGACTGTTTCTACATTCTCCAACGAAAGGGTTTCTGAACTGCTGCAAGCACACATCAGTTTAACTCTGGAAGTTGAATAAACACATTGACAACCATTCTGCCAGATAGCTCCGTTTTGGTTTTAGAACAAGGTATTTCTCTTTACACTGTTCTTCCATCCACTCTGGAATGTCCAAACGCAGCTTTTAGAAGAAGCGTGTTTCTACCTCGCGGAATGTAAACATAGATGCAACTTCCTAAAAGGAACCAACACACAGAAGATCAGTTTGTAGGAAGCGGTTCTTCTGTGTTTTAAACGCATTCTTACTGCGAACTCTTATACGCGTCTCTAGGGCTGGAAATGACTGTTTCTACATTCTCCAAAGAAAGGATTTCTGAACTACTGCAAACACATATCAGTTTAACTCTGGAAGTTGAAAACACACATTGACAACCATTCTGCTAGATAGCTCCTTTTTGGTTTTCGAGCAAGATGTTTCTCTTTACAGCCTGTTCTCCCATCCACTCTGGAATGTCCAAACGCAGCTTTTAGAAGAATCGTGTTTCTAACTCGCTGAATCTAAACTTAGATGCAACATTCTAAAAGGTACCAATACACAGAAAATCAGTTTGTAGGAAGCGGGTTTTTTGTGTTTTAAACGCATTCTTACTACTAACTCTTATTGGCGTCTCTAGACCTGGAAATGACTGTTTCTACATTCTCCAAAGAAAGGGTTTCTGAACTGCTGCAAACACACATCAGTTTAACTCTGGAAGTTGAAAACACACATTGACAAACATTCTGCTAGATAGCTACGTTTTGGTTTTAGAGCAAGATATTTCTCTTTTTTTTTTTTTTTTTTTTTTTACTTTTTTTTTTTTTATTGCATTTTAGGTTTTGGGGTGCATGTGATGAACATGCAAGATTGTTGCATAGGTACACACATGGCAGTGTGCTTTGCTGCCTTCCGTCCCCTCACCTGTATCTGTCATTTCTCCCCATGCTATCTCTTCCCACCTCCCCACCCCCCGCCCCTCCCCCATTTCCCCCCAACAGACCCCAGTGTGTAGTGCTCCCCTCCCTGTGTCCATGTGTTCTCATTGTTCAACACCCGCCTATGAGCGAGAATATACGGTGTTTGATTTTCTGCTCTTGTGTCAGTTTGCTGAGAATGATGGTTTCCAGGTTCATCCATGTCCCTATAAAGGACGTGAACTCATCGTTTTTGATGGCTGCATAATATTCCATGGTGTATATGTACCACATTTTCCCTATCCAGTCTATCATCGTTGGGCATTTGGGTTGGTTCTAGGTCTTTGCTATTGTAAACAGTGCTGCAATGAACATTCGTGTGCACGTGTCCTTGTAGTAGAATGATTTATAATCCTTTGAATATATACCCAGTAATGGGATTGCTGGGTCAAATGGGATTTCTATTTTTAAGTCCTTGAGGAATCGCCACACTATCTTCCACAATGGTTGAATTAATTTACATTCCCACCAACAGTGTAAAAGTGTTCCTATTTCTCCACATCCTCTCCAGCATCTGTTGTTTCCCGATTTTTTAATGATCGCCATTCTTATTGGTGTGAGATGGTATCTCAACATGGTTTTGATTTGCATTTCTCTGATGACCAGTGATGATGAGCATTTTTTCATATGTTTGTTGGCCTCCTGTATGTCTTCTTTTGTAAAGTATCTGTTCATATCCTTTGCCCATTTTTGAATGGGCTTGTTTGTTTTTTTCTTGTAGATCTGCTTTAGTTCTTTGTAAATTCTGGATATCAGCCCCTTGTCAGATGGGTAGACTGCAAAAATTTTTTCCCATTCTGTTGGTAGCCGATTCACTCTACTGACTGTTTCTTTTGCCGTGCTGAAGCTGTGGAGTTTGATTAGGTCCCATTTGTCTATTTTGGCTTTTGTTGCCATTGCTTTTGGCGTTTTGGTCATGAAGTCCTTGCCTACACCTATGTCCTGAATGGTTTTGCCTAGATTTTCTTCTAAGGTTTTTATGGTATTAGGTCTGATGTTTAAGTCTTTAATCCATCTGGAGTTAATTTTGGTGTAAGGTGTCAGGAAGGGGTCCTGTTTCTGCTTTCTGCACATGGCTAGCCAGTTTTCCCAACACCATTTATTAAACAGGGAGTCCTTTCCCCATTGCTTGTTTTTGTCAGGTTTGTCGAAGATCAGATGGTTGTGGGTATGTTGTATTTCCTGTGAGGCCTCTGTTCTGTTCCATTGGTCTATATCTCTGTTTTGGTACCAGTACCATGCTGTTTTGATTACTGTAGCCTTGTAGTATAGTTTGAAGTCCGGTAGTGTGATGCCTCCCACTTTGTTCTTTTTGCTTAGAATTGACTTGGCTATGCGGGCTCTCTTTTGGTTCCATATGAAGTTTAAGGTGTTTTTTTCCAGTTCTGTGAAGAAGGTCATTGGTAGCTTGATGGGAATAGCATTGAATCTGTAAATTACTTTGGGCAGTATGGCCATTTTCACGATGTTGATTCTTCCTAACCATGAACATGGAATGTTTCTCCATCTGTTTGTATCCTCTCTTATTTCGTTGAGCAATGGCTTGTAGTTCTCCTTGAAGAGGTCCTTTACGTTCCTTGTTAGTTGTATTCCTAGGTACTTTATTCTCTTTGTAGCAATTGTGAATGGCAGTTCGTTCTTGATTTGGCTCTCTTGAAGTCTATTACTGGTGTATAGGAATGCTTGTGATTTTTGCACGTTGATTTTGTATCCTGAAACTTTGCTGAAGTTGTTTATCAGTTTCAGGAGATTTTGGGCTGAGATGATGGGGTCTTCCAGATATACAATCATGTCATCTGCAAATAGAGACAATTTGATTTCCTCCTTTCCAATTTGGATACCCTTTATTTCTTTTTCTTGCCTGATTGCTCTGGCTAGAACTTCCAGTACTATATTGAATAGGAGTGGTGAGAGAGGGCATCCTTGTCTAGTGCCAGATTTCAAAGGGAATGCTTCCAGTTTTTGCCCATTCAGTATGATATTGGCTGTTGGTTTGTCGTAAATAGCTTTTATTGTTTTGAGATACGTTCCGTCAATACCTAGTTTATTGAGGGTTTTTAGCATAAAGGGTTGTTGAATTTTGTCAAAAGCCTTCTCTGCATCAATCGAGATAATCATGTGGTTTTTGTCTTTGGTTCTGTTTATGTGGTGAATTACGTTTATGGACTTGCGTATGTTGAACCAGCCTTGCATCCCCAGGATGAATCCTACTTGATCATGGTGGATGAGATTTTTGATATGCTGTTGCAATCGGTTTGCCAGTATTTTATTGAAGATTTTTGCATCTATGTTCATCATGGATATTGGCCTGAAATTTTCTTTTCTTGTTGAGTCTCTGCCGGGTTTTGGTATCAGGATGATGTTTGTCTTGTAAAATGATTTGGGAAGGATTCCCTCTTTTTGGATTGTCTGGAATAGTTTCAGAAGGAATGGTATCAGCTCCTCCTTGTATGTCTGGTAGAATTCAGCTGTGAACCCATCTGGACCTGGGCTTTTTTTGGGTGGTAGGCTCTTTATTGCTGCCTCGACTTCAGACCATGTTATTGGTCTATTCAGGGTTTCGGCTTCTTCCAGGTTTAGGCTTGGGAGGTTGCAGGTGTCCAGGAATTTATCCATTTCTTCCAGGTTTACTAGTTTATGTGCATAGAGTTGTTTGTAATAATCTCTGATGATGGTTTGGATTTCTGTGGAATCTGTGGTGATATCCCCTTTATCGTTTTTTATTGCATCAATTTGGTTATTCTCTCTTTTCTTTTTTATTAATCTGGCTAGTGGTCTGTCTATTTTGTTGATCTTTTCAAAAAACCAGCTCCTGGATTTATTGATTTTTTGAAGAGTTTTTTGTGTCTCTATTTCCTTCAGTTCTGCTCTGATCTTAGTTATTTCCTGTCTTCTGCTAGGTTTTGAGTTTTTTTGATCTTGCTCCTCTAGCTCTTTCAATTTTGATGATAGGGTGTCAATTTTAGATCTCTCCTTTCTTCTCATGTGGGCACTCATTGCTATATATTTTCCTCTAGAGACTGCTTTAAATGTGTCCCAGAGATTCTGGTATGTTGTGTCTTCGTTCTCATTGGTTTCG
Source organism: Saimiri boliviensis (assembly GCF_048565385.1). NCBI lineage: Eukaryota > Metazoa > Chordata > Mammalia > Primates > Cebidae > Saimiri > Saimiri boliviensis. The sequence continues at coordinate 103,909,505 of NC_133455.1, forward strand.
AAGAACATCTTTATTTCTGCCTTCATTTCATTGTTTATCCAGTCAACATTCAAGAGCAAGTTGTTCAGTTTCCATGAAGCTGTGCGGTTCTGAGTTAGTTTCTGCATTCTGAGTTCTAACTCGATTGCACTGTGGTCTGAGAGACTGTTTGTTATGATTTCTGTTCTTTTGCATTTGCTGAGGAGTGATTTATTGCCAATTATGTGGTCAATTTTAGAGTAGGTGTGATGTGGTGCTGAGAAGAATGTATATTCTGTGGATTTGGGGTGGAGAGTTCTGTAAATGTCTATTAGGTTTGCTCGTTCCAGGTCTGTGTTCAGGTCCTGGATATCCTTGTTGATTTTCTGTCTGGTTGATCTGTCTAATATTGACAATGGGGTGTTAAAGTCTCCCACTATTATTGTGTGGGAGTCTAAGTCTCTTTGTAAGTCATTAAGAACTTGCCTTATGTATCTGGGTGCTCCTGTATTGGGTGCATATATATTTAGGATCGTTAGCTCTTCTTGTTGCAGTGATCCTTTTACCATTATGTAATGTCCTTCTTTGTCTCTTTTGATCTTTGTTGCTTTAAAGTCTATTTTATCAGAGATGAGAATTGCAACTCCTGCCTTTTTTTGCTCTCCATTTGCTTGGTAGATCTTCCTCCATCCCTTTATTTTGAGCCTTTGTGTATCCTTGCATGTAAGATGGGTTTCCTGGATACAGCACACTGATGGGTTTTGGCTTTTTATCCAATTTGCCAGTCTGTGTCTTTTGATTGGGGCATTTAGTCCATTGACATTTAGGGATAGTATTGTTATGTGTGAATTTGATGCTGTCATTTTGATGCTTCCTGGCTGTTTTGTTGGTTAGTTGATGCAGATTCTTGATTGTGTTGCTGCTTTTTTACAATTTGGTGTGTTTTTGGAGTGGGCTGGTACTGGTTGTTCCTTTATATGTGTAGAGCCTCTTTCAGGAGTTCTTGTAGAGCAGGTTTGGTGGTGATGAAATCTCTGAGTGCTTGCTTGTTCACAAAGGATTTTAATTTTCCTTCACTTATGAAGCTGAGTTTGGCTGGATAGGAGATTCTGGGTTGAAAGTTCTTTTCTTTAAGGATGTTGAATATTGGCCCCCAGTCTCTTCTGGCTTGTAGGGTTTCTGCTGAGAGATCTGCTGTGAGTCTAATGGGCTTCCCTTGGTGGGTAACCCGACCTTTCTCTCTGGCTGCCCTTAGCATTTTCTCTTTCATTTCAACCCTGGTGAATCTGACGATTATGTGCCTTGGGGTTGCTCTTCTTGAGGAATATCTCTGTGGTGTTCTCTGTATTTCCTGGATTTGAATATTGGTCTGCCTTGCTAGGTTGGGGAAGTTTTCCTGGATAATATCCTGAAGAGTATTTTCCAGCTTGGATTCATTCTCTTCATCACATTCAGGTACACCTATCAGACGTAGATTAGGTCTTTTTACATAGTCCCACATTTCTTGAAGATTTTGTTCATTCCTTTTTGCGCTTTTTTCTCTGTTCTTGCCTTCTCTTTTTATTTCATTGAGTTGGTCTTCGACCTCTGATATCCTTTCTTCTGCTTGGTCAATTCGGCTGTTGAAGCTTGTGCATGCTTCACGAAGGTCTCGTGTTGCGTTTTTCAGCTCCATCAATTCACTTATCTCCTCTCTATGCTGTCCATTCTCGTCAGCAGTTCGTCCAATCTTTTTTCAAGGTTCCTATTTTCTTTGCGATGGGTTAGAACATGTTCTTTTAGCTCATTGTAGTTTCTTACTACCCATCTTCTGAAGTCTGCTTCTGTCATTTCATCACCCTCCTTCTCCATCCGGTCTGGTTCCCTTGCTGGTGAGGAGTTGTGATCACTTTTAGGAGGAGAGGTGTTCTGGTTTCGGGAGTTTTCATCCTTTTTACGCTGGTTTCTACCCATTTTTGTGGGTTTATCCACCTGTTGTCTGTCTCTGTCCCAGGGAGTTGGAGCTTTATGAGTTTCCGTTGCACTACTGCCTTTTTTGATTTTTTTTTTTCAGGTCGGACCCGCCCAGCTAGCAGCACGCCTAGCCTCTGCCTGCCCGCAGGGGCTTTGCTGAGCTGCTCAAGATATTTCTCTTTACACCCTGTTCTGCCTTCCACTCTGGAATGTCCAAACGCAGCTTTTAGAAGAAACGTGTTTCTACCTTGCTGATTCTAAACATAGATGAAACTTCCTAAAAGGTACCAACACACAGAAAATCAGTTTGTAGGAAGCGGGTTTTCTGTGTTTTAAACGCATTCTTACTGCTAACTCTTATATGCGTCTCTAGATTTGGAAATGACTGTTTCTACATTCTCCAGAGAAAGGGTTTCTGAACTGCTGCAAAGACACATCAGTTTAACTCCGGAAGTTGAAAACACGCATTGACAACCATTCTGCTAGATAGCTCCGTTTTGGTTTTAGAGCAAGGTATTTCTCTTTACAGCCTGTTCTCCTATCCACTCTGGAATGTCCAAACGCAGCTTTTAGAAGAAACGTGTTTCTACCTCGCTGAATGTAAACACAGATGCAACTTCCTAAAAAGAACCAATGCACAGAAGATCAGTTGGTAGCAGGCGGGTTTTTGGGGTTTTAATCGCATTCTTACTGCTAACACTTATATGCGTCTCTAGGGCTGGAAATGACTGCTTCTACATTCTCCAAAGAAAGGGTTTCTGAACTGCTGCAAACACACATCACTTTAACTCTGGAAGTTGAAAGCACACATTGACAACCATTCTGCTTGATAGCTCCTTTTTGGTTTTAGAGCAAGATATTTCTCTTTACAGCCTGTTCTGCCATCCACTCTGGAATGTCCAAACGCAGCTTTTAGAAGAATCGTGTTTCTACCTCGCTGAATCTAAACATAGATGAAACTCCCTAAAAGGTACCAACACACAGAAAATCAGTTTGTAGGAAGCGGGTTTTCTGTGTTTTAAACGCATTCTTACTGCTAACTCTTATATGCGTCTCTAGATCTGCAAATGACTTTTTCTACATTCTCCAAAGAAAGGATTTCTGAACTGCTGCAAAGACACATCAGTTTAACTCTGGAAGTTGAATAAACACATTGACAAACATTCTGCGAGATAGCTCCGTTTTGGTTTTAGAACAAGGTATTTCTCTTTACACTGTTCTCCCATCCACTCTGGAATGTCCAAACGCAGCTTTTAGAAGAAATGTGTTTCTACCTTGGTTAATCTAAACATACATGCAACTTCCTAAAGGGAACCAACACACAGAAGATCAGTTTGTAGGAAGCGGGTCTTCTGTGTTTTAAACGCATTCTTACTGCTAACTCTTATATGCGTCTCTAGGGCTGGAAATGACTGTTTCTACATTCTCCAAAGAAAGGGTTTCTGAACTGCTGCAAACACACATCAGTTTAACTCTGGATGTTGAAAACACACATTGACAACCATTCTGCTAGATAGCTCCTTTTTGGTTTTCGAGCAAGATGTTTCTCTTTACAGACTGTTCTCCTATCCACTCTGGAATGTCCAAACGCAGCTTTTAGAAGATTCGTGTTTCTAACACGCTGAATCTAAACTTAGATGCAACATTCTAAAAGGTACCAATACACAGAAAATCAGTTTGTAGGAAGCGGGTTTTTTGTGTTTTAAACGCATTCTTACTACTAACTCTTATTGCCGTCTCTAGACCTGGAAATGACTGTTTCTACATTCTCCAAAGAAAGGGTTTCTGAACTGCTGCAAACACACATCAGTTTAACTCTGGAAGTTGAAAACACACATTGACAAACATTCTGCTAGATAGCTCCGTTTTGGTTTTAGAGCAAGATATTTCTCTTTACACCCTGTTCTCCCTTCCACTCTGGAATGTCCAAACGCAGCTTTTAGAAGAAACGTGTTTCTACCTTGCTGATTCTAAACATAGATGAAACTTCCTAAAAGGTACCAACACTCAGAAAATCAGTTTGTAGGAAGCGGGTTTTCTGTGCTTTAAACGCATTCTTACTGCTAACTCTTATAAGCGTCTCTAGATTTGGAAATGGCTGTTTCTACATTCTCCAGAGAAAGGGTTTCTGAACTGCTGCAAAGACACATCAGTTTAACTCTGAAAGTTGAAAACACGCATTGACACCCATTCTGCTAGATAGCTCCGTTTTGGTTTTAGAGCAAGGTATTTCTCTTTACAGCCTGTTCTCCCATCCACTCTGGAATGTCCAAACGCAGCTTTTAGAAGAAACGTGTTTCTACCTCGCTGAATGTAAACACAGATGCAACTTCCTAAAAAGAACCAATGCACAGAAGATCAGTTTGTTGCAGGTGGGTTTTTGGGGTTTTAAACGCATTCTTACTGCTAACACTTATATGCGTCTCTAGGGCTGGAAATGACTGTTTCTACATTCTCCAAAGAAAGGGTTTCTGAACTGCTGCAAACACACATCACTTTAACTCTGGAAGTTGAAAACACACATTGACAACCATTCTGCTTGATAGCTCCTTTTTGGTTTTAGAGCAAGATATTTCTCTTTACAGCCTGTTCACCCATCCACTCTGGAATGTCCAAACGCAGCTTTTAGAAGAATCGTGTTTCTAACTCGTTGAATCTAAACTTAGATGCAACTTTCGAAAAGGTACCAATACACAGAAAATCAGTTTGTAGGAAGCGGGTTTTTTGTGTTTTAAACGCATTCTTACTACTAACTCTTATATGCGTCTCTAGATCTGGAAATGACTGTTTCTACATTCTCAAAAGAAAGGGTTTCTGAACTGCTGCAAAGACACATCAGTTTAACTCTGGAAGTTGAAAACACACGTTGACAAACATTCTGCTAGATAGCTCCGTTTTGGTTTTAGAGCAAGATATTTCTCATTACACCCTGTTCTCCCTTCCACTCTGGAATGTCCAAAAGCAGCTTTTAGAAGAAACGTGTTTCTACCTTGCTGATTCTAAACATAGATGAAACTTCCTAAAAGGTACCAACACACAGAAAATCACTTTGTAGGAAGCGGATTTTCTGTGTTTTAAACGCATTCTTACTGCTAACTCTTATATGCGTCTCTAGATCTGGAAATGACTGTTTCTACATTCTCCAGATAAAGGGTTTCTGAACTGCTGCAAACGCACATCAGTTTATCTCTGAAAGTTGAAAACACACATTGACAACCATTCTGCTGGATAGCTCCATTTTGGTTTTAGAGCAAGATATTTCTCTTTACACCCTGTTCTCCCTTTCACTCTGGAATGTCCAAACGCAGCTTTTAGAAGAAACGTGTTTCTACCTTGGTGAATCTAAACATAGATGCAACTTCCTAAAGGGAACCAACACACAGAAGATCAGTTTGTAGGAAGCGGGTCTTCTGTGTTTTAAATGCATTCTTACTGCTAAATCTTATATGCGTCTCTAGGGCTGGAAATGACTGTTTCTACATTCTCCAGAGAAAGGGATTCTGAACTGCTGCAAACACACATCAGTTTAACTCTGGAAGTTGAAAACACACATTGACAAACATTCTGCTAGACAGCTCCGTTTTGGTTTTAGAGCATGGTATTTCTCTTACAGCCTGTTCTCCCATCCACTCTGGAATGTCCAAACGCAGCTTTTAGAAGAAACGTGTTTCTACCTCGGTGAATCTAAACATAGATGAAACTCCCTAAAAGGTACCAACACACAGAAAATCAGTTTGTAGGAAGAGGGTTATCTGTGTTTTAATCGCATTCTTACTGCTAACTTTTATATGCGTCTCTAGATCTGGAAATGACTGTTTCTACATTCTCCAAAGAAGGGGTTTCTGAACTGCTGCAAACACACATCAGTTTAACTCTGGAAGTTAAAAACACGCATTGACAACCATTCTGCCGGATATCTCCGTTTTGGTTTTAGAACAAGGTATTTCTCTTTACACTGTTCTCCCATCCACTCTGGAATGTCCAAACGCAGCTTTTAGAAGAAACGTGTTTCTACCTTGGTGAATCTAAACATAGATGCAACTTCCTAAAGGGAACCAACACACAGAAGATCAGTTTCTGGAAGCGGTTCTTCTGTGTTTTAAACGCATTCTTACTGCTAACTCTTATATGCGTCTCTAGGGCTGGAAATGACTGTTTCTACATTCTCCAAAGAAAGTGTTTCTGAAATGCTGCAAACACACATCAGTTTACCTCTGGAAGTTAAATACACACATTGACAACCATTCTGCTAGATAACAACGTTTTGGTTTTAGAGAAAGGTATTTCTCTTTACAGCCTGTTCTCCCATCCACTCTGGAATGCCCAAACACAGCTTTTAAAAGAAACGTATTTCTACCTTGATGAATCTAAACATAGATGCAACTTCCTAAAGGGAACCAACACACAGAAGATCAGTTTGTAGGAAGCGGGACTTCTGTGTTTTAAACGCATTATTACTGCTAACTCTTATGTGCGTCTCTAGGGCTGGAAATGACTGTTTCTACATTCTCCAAAGAAAGGGTTTCTGAACTGCTGCAAACACACATCAGTTTAACTCTGGAAGTTGAATACACACATTGACAACCATTCTGCTAGATAGCACCGTTTTGGTTTTAGAGCAAGGTATTTCTCTTTACAGCCTGTTCTCCCATCCACTCTGGAATGTCCAAACGCAGCTTTTAGAGGAAACGTGTTTCTACCTCGCTGAATGTAAACACAGATGCACCTTCCTAAAAGGAACCAATAGAGAGAAGATCAGTTTGTAGGAAGCGGGTTTTTTGTGTTTTAAACGCATTCTTACTGCTAACACTTATATGCGTCTCTAGGGCTGGAAATGACTGTTTCTACATTCTCCAAAGAAAGGGTTTCTGAACTGCTGCAAACACACAGCAGTTTAACTCTGGAAGTTGAAAACACACATTGACAAACACTCTGCTAGATAGCTCCATTTTGGTTTTAGAGCTAGATATTTCTCTTTACAGCCTGTTCTCCCATCCACTCTGGAATGTCCAAACGCAGCTTTTAGAAGAAACGTGTTTCTACATTGGTGAATCTAAACATAGATGCAACTTCCTAATAGGAACCAACACACAGAAGATCAGTTTGTAGGAAGCGGGTCTTCTGTGTTTTAAACCCATTCTTACTGCTAACTCCTATATGCGTCTTTAGGGCTGGAAATGACTGTTTTTACATTATCCAAAGAAAGGGTTTTTGAACTGCTGCAAACACACGTCAGTTTAACTCTGGAAGTTGAAAACACACTTTGACAACCATTCTGCTAGATAGCTCCGTTTTGGTTTTAGAGCAAGTTATTTCTCTATACAGCCTGTTCTCCCATCCACTCTGGAATGTCCAAACGCAGCTTTTAGAAGAAACGTGTTTCTACCTTGGTGAATCTAAACATAGCTGCAACTTCTTAAAGGGAACCCACACACAGAAGATCAGTTTGTAGGAAGCGGGTCTTCTGGGTTTTAAACGCTTTCTTACTGCTAACTCTTATATGCGTCTCTAGGGCTGGAAATGACTGTTTCTTCATTCTCCAGAGACAGGGTTTCTGAACTGCTGCAAACACACCTCACTTTAACTCTGGAAGTTGAAAACACACATTGACAACCATTCTGCTAGATAGCTCCGTTTTGGTTTTAGAGCTAGATATTTCTCTTTACAGCCTGTTCTCTTTTCCACTCTGGAATGTCCAAACGCAGCTTTTAGAAGAAACGTGTTTCTACCTTGGTGAATCTAAACATAGATGCAACTTCCTAAAGGGAACCAACTAACAGAAGATCAGTTTGTAGGAAGCGGGTCTTCTGTGTTTTAAACGTATTCTTACTGATAACTCTTATATGCGTCTCTAGGGCTGGAAATGACTGTTTCTACATTCTCCAAAGAAAGGGTTTCTGAACTGCTGCAAACACACACCAGTTTAACTCTGGAAGTTGAATACACACGTTGACAACCATTCTGCTAGATAGCTCCGTTTTGGTTTTAGAGCAACGTATTTCTCTTTACAGCCTGTTCTCCCATCCACTATGGAATGTCCAAACGCAGCCTTTCGAAGAAACGTGTTTCTACCTCGCTGAATCTAAACATAGATCCAACTTCCTAAATGGTACCAACACACAGAAAATCAGTTTGTAGGAAGCGGGTCTTCTGTGTTTTAAACGCATTCCTACTGCTAACTCTTATATGCGTCTCTAGATCTGGAAATGACTGTTTCTACATTCTCCAAAGAAAGGATTTCTGAACTGCTGCAAAGACACATCAGTTTAACTCTGGAAGTTGAAAACACACATTGACAACCATTCTGCTAGATAGCTCCATTTTGGTTTTCGAGCAAGATGTTTCTCTTTACAGACTGTTCTCCTATCCACTCTGGAATGTCCAAACGCAGCTTTTAGAAGATTCGTGTTTCTAACACGCTGAATCTAAACTTAGATGCAACATTCTAAAAGGTACCAATACACAGAAAATCAGTTTGTAGGAAGCGGGTTTTTTGTGTTTTAAACGCATTCTTACTACTAACTCTTATTGCCGTCTCTAGACCTGGAAATGACTGTTTCTACATTCTCCAAAGAAAGGGTTTCAGAACTGCTGCTAACACACATCAGTTTAACTCTGGAAGTTGAAAACACGCATTGACAAACATTCTGCTAGATAGCTCCGTTTTGGTTTTAGAGCAAGATATTTCTCTTTACACCCTGTTCTCCCTTCCACTCTGGAATGTCCAAACGCAGCTTTTAGAAGAAACGTGTTTCTACCTTGGTGAATCTAAACATAGATGCAACTTCCTAAAGGGAACCAACACACAGAAGATCAGTTTGTAGGAAGCGGGTCTTCTGTGTTTTAAATACATTCTTACTGCTAAATCTTATATGCGTCTCTAGGGCTGGAAATGACTGTTTCTACATTCTCCAGAGAAAGGGATTCTGAACTGATGCAGACACACATCAGTTTAACTCTGGAAGTTGAAAACACACATTGACAAACATTCTGCTAGACAGCTCCGTTTTGGTTTTAGAGCATGGTATTTCTCTTACAGCCTGTTCTCCCATCCACTCTGGAATGTCCAAACGCAGCTTTTAGAAGAAACGTGTTTCTACCTCGGTGAATCTAAACATAGATGAAACTCCCTAAAAGGTACCAACACACAGAAAATCAGTTTGTAGGAAGAGGGTTATCTGTGTTTTAATCGCATTCTTACTGCTAACTTTTATATGCGTCTCTAGATCTGGAAATGACTGTTTCTACATTCTCCAAAGAAGGGGTTTCTGAACTGCTGCAAAAACACATCAGTTTAACTCTGGAAGTTAAAAACACGCATTGACAACCATTCTGCCAGATATCTCCGTTTTGGTTTTAGAACAAGGTATTTCTCTTTACACTGTTCTCCCATCCACTCTGGAATGTCCAAACGCAGCTTTTAGAAGAAACGTGTTTCTACCTTGGTGAATCTAAACATAGATGCAACTTCCTAAAGGGAACCAACACACAGAAGATCAGTTTCTGGAAGCGGTTCTTCTGTGTTTTAAACGCATTCTTACTGCTAACTCTTATACGCGTCTCTAGGGCTGGAAATGACTGTTTCTACATTCTCCAAAGAAAGTTTTTCTGAAATGCTGCAAACACACATCAGTTTACCTCTGGAAGTTAAATACACACATTGACAACCATTCTGCTAGATAACACCGTTTTGGTTTTAGACAAAGGTATTTCTCTTTACAGCCTGTTCTCCCATCCACTCTGGAATGCCCAAACGCAGCTTTTAAAAGAAACGTATTTCTACCTTGATGAATCTAAACATAGATGCAACTTCCTAAAGGGAACCAACACACAGAAGATCAGTTTGTAGGAAGCGGGACTTCTGTGTTTTAAACGCATTATTACTGCTAACTCTTATATGCGTCTCTAGGGCTGGAAATGACTGTTTCTACATTCTCCAAAGAAAGGGTTTCTGAACTGCTGCAAACACACATCAGTTTAACTCTGGAAGTTGAATACACACATTGACAACCATTCTGCTAGATAGCACCGTTTTGGTTTTAGAGCAAGGTATTTCTCTTTACAGCCTGTTCTCCCATCCACTCTGGAATGTCCAAACGCAGCTTTTAGAGGAAACGTGTTTCTACCTCGCTGAATGTAAACACAGATGCACCTTCCTAAAAGGAACCAATAGAGAGAAGATCAGTTTGTAGGAAGCGGGTTTTTTGTGTTTTAAACGCATTCTTACTGCTAACACTTATATGCATCTCTAGGGCTGGAAATGACTGTTTCTACATTCTCCAAAGAAAGGGTTTCTGAACTGCTGCAAACACACAGCAGTTTAACTCTGGAAGTTGAAAACACACATTGACAAACACTCTGCTAGATAGCTCCATTTTGGTTTTAGAGCTAGATATTTCTCTTTACAGCCTGTTCTCCCATCCACTCTGGAATGTCCAAACGCAGCTTTTAGAAGAAACCTGTTTCTACATTGGTGAATCTAAACATAGATGCAACTTCCTAATAGGAACCAACACACAGAAGATCAGATTGTAGGAAGCGGGTCTTCTGTGTTTTAAACCCATTCTTACTGCTAACTCCTATATGCGTCTTTAGGGCTGGAAATGACTGTTTTTACATTATCCAAAGAAAGGGTTTTTGAACTGCTGCAAACACACGTCAGTTTAACTCTGGAAGTTGAAAACACACATTGACAACCATTCTGCTAGATAGCTCCGTTTTGGTTTTAGAGCAAGTTATTTCTCTATACAGCCTGTTCTCCCATCCACTCTGGAATGTCCAAACGCAGCTTTTAGAAGAAACGTGTTTCTACCTTGGTGAATCTAAACATACATGCAACTTCCTAAAGGGAACCAACACACAGAAGATCAGTTTGTAGGAAGCGGGTCTTCTGGGTTTTAAACGCATTCTTACTGCTAACTCTTATATGCGTCTCTAGGGCTGGAAATGACTGTTTCTACATTCTCCAAAGATAGGGTTTCTGAACTGCTGCAAACACACATCAGTTTAACTCTGGAAGTTGAAAACACACATTGACAACCATTCTGCTAGATAGCTCCTTTTTGGTTTTCGAGCAAGATGTTTCTCTTTACAGACTGTTCTCCTATCCATTCTGGAATGTCCAAACGCAGCTTTTAGAAGATTCTTGTTTCTAACACGCTGAATCTAAACTTAGATGCAACATTCTAAAAGGGACCAATACACAGAAAATCAGTTTGTAGGAAGCGGGTTTTTTGTGTTTTAAACGCATTCTTACTACTAACTCTTATTGGCGTCTCTAGACCTGGAAATGACTGTTTCTACATTCTCCAAGGAAAGGGTTTCTGAACTGCTGCAAACACACATCAGTTTAACTCTGGAATTTGAAAACACACATTGACAAACATTCTGCTAGATAGCTCCGTTTTGGTTTTAGAGCAAGATATTTCTCTTTACACCCTGTTCTCCCTTCCACTCTGGAATGTTCAAACGCAGCTTTTAGAAGAAACGTGTTTCTACCTTGCTGATTCTAAACATAGATGAAACTTCCTAAAAGGTACCAACACACAGAAAATCAGTTTGTAGGAAGCGGGTTTTCTGTGCTTTAAACGCATTCTTACTGCTAACTCTTATAAGCGTCTCTAGATTTGGAAATGACTGTTTCTACATTCTCCAGAGAAAGGGTTTCTGAACTGCTGCAAAGACACATCAGTTTATCTCTGAAAGTTGAAAACACGCATTGACACCCATTCTGCTAGATAGCTCCGTTTTGGTTTTAGAGCAAGGTATTTCTCTTTACAGCCTGTTCTCCCATCCACTCTGGAATGTCCAAACGCAGCTTTTAGAAGAAACGTGTTTCTACCTCGCTGAATGTAAACACAGATGCAACTTCCTAAAAAGAACCAATGCACAGAAGATCAGTTTGTTGCAGGCGGGTTTTTGGGGTTTTAAACGCATTCTTACTGCTAACACTTATATGCGTCTCTAGGGCTGGAAATGACTGTTTCTACATTCTCCAAAGAAAGGGTTTCTGAGCTGCTGCAAACACACATCACTTTAACTCTGGAAGTTGAAAACACACATTGACAACCATTCTGCTTGATAGCTCCTTTTTGGTTTTAGAGCAAGATATTTCTCTTTACAGCCTGTTCACCCATCCACTCTGGAATGTCCAAATGCAGCTTTTAGAAGAATCGTGTTTCTAACTCGCTGAATCTAAACTTAGATGCAACTTTCTAAAAGGTACCAATACACAGAAAATCAGTTTGTAGGAAGCGGGTTTTTTGTGTTTTAAACGCATTCTTACTACTAACTCTTATATGCGTCTCTAGATCTGGAAATGACTGTTTATACATTCTCAAAAGAAAGGGTTTCTGAACTGCTGCAAACACACATCACTTTAACTCTGGAAGTTGAGAACACACGTTGACAAACATTCTGCTAGATAGCTCCGTTTTGGTTTTAGAGCAAGATATTTCTCTTTACACCCTGTTCTCCCTTCCACTCTGGAATGTCCAAACGCAGCTTTTAGAAGAAACGTGTTTCTACCTTGCTGATTCTAAACATAGATGAAACTTCCTAAAAGGTACCAACACACAGAAAATCACTTTGTAGGAAGCGGATTTTCTGTGTTTCAAACGCATTCTTATTGCTAACTCTTATATGCGTCTCTAGATCTGGAAATGACTGTTTCTACATTCTCCAGAGAAAGGGTTTCTGAACTGCTGCAAACACACATCAGTTTATCTCTGGAAGTTGAAAACACACATTGACAACCATTCTGCTGGATAGCTCCATTTTGGTTTTAGAGCAAGATATTTCTCTTTACACCCTGTTTTCCCTTCCACTCTGGAATGTCCAAACGCAGCTTTTAGAAGAAACGTGTTTCTACCTTGGTGAATCTAAACATAGATGCAACTTCCTAAAGGGAACCAACACACAGAAGATCAGTTTGTAGGAAGCGGGTCTTCTGTGTTTTAAATGCATTCTTACTGCTAAATCTTATATGCGTCTCTAGGGCTGGAAATGACTGTTTCTACATTCTCCAGAGAAAGGGATTCTGAACTGCTGCAAACACACATCAGTTTAACTCTGGAAGTTGAAAACACACATTGACAAACATTCTGCTAGACAGCTCCGTTTTGGTTTTAGAGCATGGTATTTCTCTTACAGCCTGTTCTCCCATCCACTCTGGAATGTCCAAACGCAGCTTTTAGAAGAAACGTGTTTCTACCTTGGTGAATCTAAACATAGATGCAACTTCCTAAAGGGAACCAACACACAGAAGATTAGTTTCTGGAAGCGGTTCTTCTGTGTTTTAAACGCATTCTTACTGCTAACTCTTATATGTGTCTCTAGGGCTGGAAATGACTGTTTCTACATTCTCCAAAGAAAGTGTTTCTGAAATGCTGCAAACACACCTCAGTTTAACTCTGGAAGTTAAATACACACATTGACAACCATTCTGCTGGATCACACCGTTTTGGTTTTAGAGAAAGGTATTTCTCTTTACAGCCTGTTCTCCCATCCACTCTGGAATGCCCAAACGCAGCTTTTAAAAGAAACGTATTTCTACATTGATGAATCTAAACAATGATGCAACTTCCTAAAGGGAACCAACACACAGAAGATCAGTTTGTAGGAAGCGGGACTTCTGTGTTTTAAACGCATTCTTACTGCTAACTCTTATATGCGTCTCTAGATCTGCAAATGACTTTTTCTACATTCTCCAAAGAAAGGATTTTTGAACTGCTGCAAAGACACATCAGTTTAACTCTGGAAGTTGAATAAACACATTGACAAACATTCTGCGAGATAGCTCCGTTTTGGTTTTAGAGCAAGTTATTTCTCTATACAGCCTCTTCTCCCATCCACTCTGGAATGTCCAAACGCAGCTTTTAGAAGAAACGTGTTTCTACCTTGGTGAATCTAAACATAGCTGCAACTTCTTAAAGGGAACCCACACACAGAAGATCAGTTTGTAGGAAGCGGGTCTTCTGGGTTTTAAACGCTTTCTTACTGCTAACTCTTATATGCGTCTCTAGGGCTGGAAATGACTGTTTCTTCATTCTCCAGAGACAGGGTTTCTGAACTGCTGCAAACACACCTCACTTTAACTCTGGAAGTTGAAAACACACATTGACAACCATTCTGCTAGATAGCTCCGTTTTGGTTTTAGAGCTAGATATTTCTCTTTACAGCCTGTTCTCTTTTCCACTCTGGAATGTCCAAACGCAGCTTTTAGAAGAAACGTGTTTCTACCTTGGTGAATCTAAACATAGATGCAACTTCCTAAAGGGAACCAACTAACAGAAGATCAGTTTGTAGGAAGCGGGTCTTCTGTGTTTTAAACGTATTCTTACTGATAACTCTTATATGCGTCTCTAGGGCTGGAAATGACTGTTTCTACATTCTCCAAAGAAAGGGTTTCTGAACTGCTGCAAACACACACCAGTTTAACTCTGGAAGTTGAATACACACGTTGACAACCATTCTGCTAGATAGCTCCGTTTTGGTTTTAGAGCAACGTATTTCTCTTTACAGCCTGTTCTCCCATCCACTATGGAATGTCCAAACGCAGCCTTTCGAAGAAACGTGTTTCTACCTCGCTGAATCTAAACATAGATCCAACTTCCTAAATGGTACCAACACACAGAAAATCAGTTTGTAGGAAGCGGGTCTTCTGTGTTTTAAACGCATTCCTACTGCTAACTCTTATATGCGTCTCTAGATCTGGAAATGACTGTTTCTACATTCTCCAAAGAAAGGATTTCTGAACTGCTGCAAAGACACATCAGTTTAACTCTGGAAGTTGAAAACACACATTGACAACCATTCTGCTAGATAGCTCCATTTTGGTTTTCGAGCAAGATGTTTCTCTTTACAGACTGTTCTCCTATCCACTCTGGAATGTCCAAACGCAGCTTTTAGAAGATTCGTGTTTCTAACACGCTGAATCTAAACTTAGATGCAACATTCTAAAAGGTACCAATACACAGAAAATCAGTTTGTAGGAAGCGGGTTTTTTGTGTTTTAAACGCATTCTTACTACTAACTCTTATTGCCGTCTCTAGACCTGGAAATGACTGTTTCTACATTCTCCAAAGAAAGGGTTTCAGAACTGCTGCTAACACACATCAGTTTAACTCTGGAAGTTGAAAACACACATTGACAAACATTCTGCTAGATAGCTCCGTTTTGGTTTTAGAGCAAGATATTTCTCTTTACACCCTGTTCTCCCTTCCACTCTGGAATGTCCAAACGCAGCTTTTAGAAGAAACGTGTTTCTACCTTGCTGATTCTAAACATAGATGAAACTTCCTAAAAGGTACCAACACTCAGAAAATCAGTTTGTAGGAAGCGGGTTTTCTGTGCTTTAAACGCATTCTTACTGCTAACTCTTATAAGCTTCTCTAGATTTGGAAATGACTGTTTCTACATTCTCCAGAGAAAGGGTTTCTGAACTGCTGCAAAGACACATCAGTTTAACTCTGAAAGTTGAAAACACGCATTGACACCCATTCTGCTAGATAGCTCCGTTTTGGTTTTAGAGCAAGGTATTTCTCTTTACAGCCTGTTCTCCCATCCACTCTGGAATGTCCAAACGCAGCTTTTAGAAGAAACGTGTTTCTACCTCGCTGAATGTAAACACAGATGCAACTTCCTAAAAAGAACCAATGCACAGAAGATCAGTTTGTTGCAGGCGGGTTTTTGGGGTTTTAAACGCATTCTTACTGCTAACACTTATATGCGTCTCTAGGGCTGGAAATGACTGTTTCTACATTCTCCAGAGAAAGGGTTTCTGAACTGCTGCAAACACACATCAGTTTATCTCTGGAAGTTGAAAACACACATTGACAACCATTCTGCTGGATAGCTCCATTTTGGTTTTAGAGCAAGATATTTCTCTTTACACCCTGTTCTCCCTTCCACTCTGGAATGTCCAAACGCAGCTTTTAGAAGAAACGTGTTTCTACCTTGGTGAATCTAAACATAGATGCAACTTCCTAAAGGGAAGCAACACACAGAAGATCAGTTTGTAGGAAGCGGGTCTTCTGTGTTTTAAATACATTCTTACTGCTAAATCTTATATGCGTCTCTAGGGCTGGAAATGACTGTTTCTACATTCTCCAGAGAAAGGGATTCTGAACTGATGCAGACACACATCAGTTTAACTCTGGAAGTTGAAAACACACATTGACAAACATTCTGCTAGACAGCTCCGTTTTGGTTTTAGAGCATGGTATTTCTCTTACAGCCTGTTCTCCCATCCACTCTGGAATGTCCAAACGCAGCTTTTAGAAGAAACGTGTTTCTACCTCGGTGAATCTAAACATAGATGAAACTCCCTAAAAGGTACCAACACACAGAAAATCAGTTTGTAGGAAGAGGGTTATCTGTGTTTTAATCGCATTCTTACTGCTAACTTTTATATGCGTCTCTAGATCTGGAAATGACTGTTTCTACATTCTCCAAAGAAGGGGTTTCTGAACTGCTGCAAAAACACATCAGTTTAACTCTGGAAGTTAAAAACACGCATTGACAACCATTCTGCCAGATATCTCCGTTTTGGTTTTAGAACAAGGTATTTCTCTTTACACTGTTCTCCCATCCACTCTGGAATGTCCAAACGCAGCTTTTAGAAGAAACGTGTTTCTACCTTGGTGAATCTAAACATAGATGCAACTTCCTAAAGGGAACCAACACACAGAAGATCAGTTTCTGGAAGCGGTTCTTCTGTGTTTTAAACGCATTCTTACTGCTAACTCTTATACGCGTCTCTAGGGCTGGAAATGACTGTTTCTACATTCTCCAAAGAAAGTTTTTCTGAAATGCTGCAAACACACATCAGTTTACCTCTGGAAGTTAAATACACACATTGACAACCATTCTGCTAGATAACACCGTTTTGGTTTTAGACAAAGGTATTTCTCTTTACAGCCTGTTCTCCCATCCACTCTGGAATGCCCAAACGCAGCTTTTAAAAGAAACGTATTTCTACCTTGATGAATCTAAACATAGATGCAACTTCCTAAAGGGAACCAACACACAGAAGATCAGTTTGTAGGAAGCGGGACTTCTGTGTTTTAAACGCATTATTACTGCTAACTCTTATATGCGTCTCTAGGGCTGGAAATGACTGTTTCTACATTCTCCAAAGAAAGGGTTTCTGAACTGCTGCAAACACACATCAGTTTAACTCTGGAAGTTGAATACACACATTGACAACCATTCTGCTAGATAGCACCGTTTTGGTTTTAGAGCAAGGTATTTCTCTTTACAGCCTGTTCTCCCATCCACTCTGGAATGTCCAAACGCAGCTTTTAGAGGAAACGTGTTTCTACCTCGCTGAATGTAAACACAGATGCACCTTCCTAAAAGGAACCAATAGAGAGAAGATCAGTTTGTAGGAAGCGGGTTTTTTGTGTTTTAAACGCATTCTTACTGCTAACACTTATATGCATCTCTAGGGCTGGAAATGACTGTTTCTACATTCTCCAAAGAAAGGGTTTCTGAACTGCTGCAAACACACAGCAGTTTAACTCTGGAAGTTGAAAACACACATTGACAAACACTCTGCTAGATAGCTCCATTTTGGTTTTAGAGCTAGATATTTCTCTTTACAGCCTGTTCTCCCATCCACTCTGGAATGTCCAAACGCAGCTTTTAGAAGAAACCTGTTTCTACATTGGTGAATCTAAACATAGATGCAACTTCCTAATAGGAACCAACACACAGAAGATCAGATTGTAGGAAGCGGGTCTTCTGTGTTTTAAACCCATTCTTACTGCTAACTCCTATATGCGTCTTTAGGGCTGGAAATGACTGTTTTTACATTATCCAAAGAAAGGGTTTTTGAACTGCTGCAAACACACGTCAGTTTAACTCTGGAAGTTGAAAACACACATTGACAACCATTCTGCTAGATAGCTCCGTTTTGGTTTTAGAGCAAGTTATTTCTCTATACAGCCTGTTCTCCCATCCACTCTGGAATGTCCAAACGCAGCTTTTAGAAGAAACGTGTTTCTACCTTGGTGAATCTAAACATACATGCAACTTCCTAAAGGGAACCAACACACAGAAGATCAGTTTGTAGGAAGCGGGTCTTCTGGGTTTTAAACGCATTCTTACTGCTAACTCTTATATGCGTCTCTAGGGCTGGAAATGACTGTTTCTACATTCTCCAAAGATAGGGTTTCTGAACTGCTGCAAACACACATCAGTTTAACTCTGGAAGTTGAAAACACACATTGACAACCATTCTGCTAGATAGCTCCTTTTTGGTTTTCGAGCAAGATGTTTCTCTTTACAGACTGTTCTCCTATCCATTCTGGAATGTCCAAACGCAGCTTTTAGAAGATTCTTGTTTCTAACACGCTGAATCTAAACTTAGATGCAACATTCTAAAAGGGACCAATACACAGAAAATCAGTTTGTAGGAAGCGGGTTTTTTGTGTTTTAAACGCATTCTTACTACTAACTCTTATTGGCGTCTCTAGACCTGGAAATGACTGTTTCTACATTCTCCAAGGAAAGGGTTTCTGAACTGCTGCAAACACACATCAGTTTAACTCTGGAATTTGAAAACACACATTGACAAACATTCTGCTAGATAGCTCCGTTTTGGTTTTAGAGCAAGATATTTCTCTTTACACCCTGTTCTCCCTTCCACTCTGGAATGTCCAAACGCAGCTTTTAGAAGAAACGTGTTTCTACCTTGCTGATTCTAAACATAGATGAAACTTCCTAAAAGGTACCAACACACAGAAAATCAGTTTGTAGGAAGCGGGTTTTCTGTGCTTTAAACGCATTCTTACTGCTAACTCTTATAAGCGTCTCTAGATTTGGAAATGACTGTTTCTACATTCTCCAGAGAAAGGGTTTCTGAACTGCTGCAAAGACACATCAGTTTATCTCTGAAAGTTGAAAACACGCATTGACACCCATTCTGCTAGATAGCTCCGTTTTGGTTTTAGAGCAAGGTATTTCTCTTTACAGCCTGTTCTCCCATCCACTCTGGAATGTCCAAACGCAGCTTTTAGAAGAAACGTGTTTCTACCTCGCTGAATGTAAACACAGATGCAACTTCCTAAAAAGAACCAATGCACAGAAGATCAGTTTGTTGCAGGCGGGTTTTTGGGGTTTTAAACGCATTCTTACTGCTAACACTTATATGCGTCTCTAGGGCTGGAAATGACTGTTTCTACATTCTCCAAAGAAAGGGTTTCTGAGCTGCTGCAAACACACATCACTTTAACTCTGGAAGTTGAAAACACACATTGACAACCATTCTGCTTGATAGCTCCTTTTTGGTTTTAGAGCAAGATATTTCTCTTTACAGCCTGTTCACCCATCCACTCTGGAATGTCCAAATGCAGCTTTTAGAAGAATCGTGTTTCTAACTCGCTGAATCTAAACTTAGATGCAACTTTCTAAAAGGTACCAATACACAGAAAATCAGTTTGTAGGAAGCGGGTTTTTTGTGTTTTAAACGCATTCTTACTACTAACTCTTATATGCGTCTCTAGATCTGGAAATGACTGTTTATACATTCTCAAAAGAAAGGGTTTCTGAACTGCTGCAAACACACATCACTTTAACTCTGGAAGTTGAGAACACACGTTGACAAACATTCTGCTAGATAGCTCCGTTTTGGTTTTAGAGCAAGATATTTCTCTTTACACCCTGTTCTCCCTTCCACTCTGGAATGTCCAAACGCAGCTTTTAGAAGAAACGTGTTTCTACCTTGCTGATTCTAAACATAGATGAAACTTCCTAAAAGGTACCAACACACAGAAAATCACTTTGTAGGAAGCGGATTTTCTGTGTTTCAAACGCATTCTTACTGCTAACTCTTATATGCGTCTCTAGATCTGGAAATGACTGTTTCTACATTCTCCAGAGAAAGGGTTTCTGAACTGCTGCAAACACACATCAGTTTATCTCTGGAAGTTGAAAACACACATTGACAACCATTCTGCTGGATAGCTCCATTTTGGTTTTAGAGCAAGATATTTCTCTTTACACCCTGTTTTCCCTTCCACTCTGGAATGTCCAAACGCAGCTTTTAGAAGAAACGTGTTTCTACCTTGGTGAATCTAAACATAGATGCAACTTCCTAAAGGGAACCAACACACAGAAGATCAGTTTGTAGGAAGCGGGTCTTCTGTGTTTTAAATGCATTCTTACTGCTAAATCTTATATGCGTCTCTAGGGCTGGAAATGACTGTTTCTACATTCTCCAGAGAAAGGGATTCTGAACTGCTGCAAACACACATCAGTTTAACTCTGGAAGTTGAAAACACACATTGACAAACATTCTGCTAGACAGCTCCGTTTTGGTTTTAGAGCATGGTATTTCTCTTACAGCCTGTTCTCCCATCCACTCTGGAATGTCCAAACGCAGCTTTTAGAAGAAACGTGTTTCTACCTTGGTGAATCTAAACATAGATGCAACTTCCTAAAGGGAACCAACACACAGAAGATTAGTTTCTGGAAGCGGTTCTTCTGTGTTTTAAACGCATTCTTACTGCTAACTCTTATATGTGTCTCTAGGGCTGGAAATGACTGTTTCTACATTCTCCAAAGAAAGTGTTTCTGAAATGCTGCAAACACACCTCAGTTTAACTCTGGAAGTTAAATACACACATTGACAACCATTCTGCTGGATCACACCGTTTTGGTTTTAGAGAAAGGTATTTCTCTTTACAGCCTGTTCTCCCATCCACTCTGGAATGCCCAAACGCAGCTTTTAAAAGAAACGTATTTCTACATTGATGAATCTAAACAATGATGCAACTTCCTAAAGGGAACCAACACACAGAAGATCAGTTTGTAGGAAGCGGGACTTCTGTGTTTTAAACGCATTCTTACTGCTAACTCTTATATGCGTCTCTAGATCTGCAAATGACTTTTTCTACATTCTCCAAAGAAAGGATTTTTGAACTGCTGCAAAGACACATCAGTTTAACTCTGGAAGTTGAATAAACACATTGACAAACATTCTGCGAGATAGCTCCGTTTTGGTTTTAGAGCAAGTTATTTCTCTATACAGCCTGTTCTCCCATCCACTCTGGAATGTCCAAACGCAGCTTTTAGAAGAAACGTGTTTCTACCTTGGTGAATCTAAACATAGCTGCAACTTCTTAAAGGGAACCCACACACAGAAGATCAGTTTGTAGGAAGCGGGTCTTCTGGGTTTTAAACGCTTTCTTACTGCTAACTCTTATATGCGTCTCTAGGGCTGGAAATGACTGTTTCTTCATTCTCCAGAGACAGGGTTTCTGAACTGCTGCAAACACACCTCACTTTAACTCTGGAAGTTGAAAACACACATTGACAACCATTCTG
Source organism: Saimiri boliviensis (assembly GCF_048565385.1). Classification (NCBI taxonomy): domain Eukaryota; kingdom Metazoa; phylum Chordata; class Mammalia; order Primates; family Cebidae; genus Saimiri; species Saimiri boliviensis. Next base: position 103,930,745 of record NC_133455.1, read on the forward strand.
CTAGATAGCTCCGTTTTGGTTTTAGAGCTAGATATTTCTCTTTACAGCCTGTTCTCTTTTCCACTCTGGAATGTCCAAACGCAGCTTTTAGAAGAAACGTGTTTCTACCTTGGTGAATCTAAACATAGATGCAACTTCCTAAAGGGAACCAACTAACAGAAGATCAGTTTGTAGGAAGCGGGTCTTCTGTGTTTTAAACGTATTCTTACTGATAACTCTTATATGCGTCTCTAGGGCTGGAAATGACTGTTTCTACATTCTCCAAAGAAAGGGTTTCTGAACTGCTGCAAACACACACCAGTTTAACTCTGGAAGTTGAATACACACGTTGACAACCATTCTGCTAGATAGCTCCGTTTTGGTTTTAGAGCAACGTATTTCTCTTTACAGCCTGTTCTCCCATCCACTATGGAATGTCCAAACGCAGCCTTTCGAAGAAACGTGTTTCTACCTCGCTGAATCTAAACATAGATCCAACTTCCTAAATGGTACCAACACACAGAAAATCAGTTTGTAGGAAGCGGGTCTTCTGTGTTTTAAACGCATTCCTACTGCTAACTCTTATATGCGTCTCTAGATCTGGAAATGACTGTTTCTACATTCTCCAAAGAAAGGATTTCTGAACTGCTGCAAAGACACATCAGTTTAACTCTGGAAGTTGAAAACACACATTGACAACCATTCTGCTAGATAGCTCCATTTTGGTTTTCGAGCAAGATGTTTCTCTTTACAGACTGTTCTCCTATCCACTCTGGAATGTCCAAACGCAGCTTTTAGAGGATTCGTGTTTCTAACACGCTGAATCTAAACTTAGATGCAACATTCTAAAAGGTACCAATACACAGAAAATCAGTTTGTAGGAAGCGGGTTTTTTGTGTTTTAAACGCATTCTTACTACTAACTCTTATTGCCGTCTCTAGACCTGGAAATGACTGTTTCTACATTCTCCAAAGAAAGGGTTTCAGAACTGCTGCTAACACACATCAGTTTAACTCTGGAAGTTGAAAACACACATTGACAAACATTCTGCTAGATAGCTCCGTTTTGGTTTTAGAGCAAGATATTTCTCTTTACACCCTGTTCTCCCTTCCACTCTGGAATGTCCAAACGCAGCTTTTAGAAGAAACGTGTTTCTACCTTGCTGATTCTAAACATAGATGAAACTTCCTAAAAGGTACCAACACTCAGAAAATCAGTTTGTAGGAAGCGGGTTTTCTGTGCTTTAAACGCATTCTTACTGCTAACTCTTATAAGCTTCTCTAGATTTGGAAATGACTGTTTCTACATTCTCCAGAGAAAGGGTTTCTGAACTGCTGCAAAGACACATCAGTTTAACTCTGAAAGTTGAAAACACGCATTGACACCCATTCTGCTAGATAGCTCCGTTTTGGTTTTAGAGCAAGGTATTTCTCTTTACAGCCTGTTCTCCCATCCACTCTGGAATGTCCAAACGCAGCTTTTAGAAGAAACGTGTTTCTACCTCGCTGAATGTAAACACAGATGCAACTTCCTAAAAAGAACCAATGCACAGAAGATCAGTTTGTGGCAGGCGGGTTTTTGGGGTTTTAAACGCATTCTTACTGCTAACACTTATATGCGTCTCTAGGGCTGGAAATGACTGTTTCTACATTCTCCAGAGAAAGGGTTTCTGAACTGCTGCAAACACACATCAGTTTATCTCTGGAAGTTGAAAACACACATTGACAACCATTCTGCTGGATAGCTCCATTTTGGTTTTAGAGCAAGATATTTCTCTTTACACCCTGTTCTCCCTTCCACTCTGGAATGTCCAAACGCAGCTTTTAGAAGAAACGTGTTTCTACCTTGGTGAATCTAAACATAGATGCAACTTCCTAAAGGGAACCAACACACAGAAGATCAGTTTGTAGGAAGCGGGTCTTCTGTGTTTTAAATACATTCTTACTGCTAAATCTTATATGCGTCTCTAGGGCTGGAAATGACTGTTTCTACATTCTCCAGAGAAAGGGATTCTGAACTGATGCAGACACACATCAGTTTAACTCTGGAAGTTGAAAACACACATTGACAAACATTCTGCTAGACAGCTCCGTTTTGGTTTTAGAGCATGGTATTTCTCTTACAGCCTGTTCTCCCATCCACTCTGGAATGTCCAAACGCAGCTTTTAGAAGAAACGTGTTTCTACCTCGGTGAATCTAAACATAGATGAAACTCCCTAAAAGGTACCAACACACAGAAAATCAGTTTGTAGGAAGAGGGTTATCTGTGTTTTAATCGCATTCTTACTGCTAACTTTTATATGCGTCTCTAGATCTGGAAATGACTGTTTCTACATTCTCCAAAGAAGGGGTTTCTGAACTGCTGCAAAAACACATCAGTTTAACTCTGGAAGTTAAAAACACGCATTGACAACCATTCTGCCAGATATCTCCGTTTTGGTTTTAGAACAAGGTATTTCTCTTTACACTGTTCTCCCATCCACTCTGGAATGTCCAAACGCAGCTTTTAGAAGAAACGTGTTTCTACCTTGGTGAATCTAAACATAGATGCAACTTCCTAAAGGGAACCAACACACAGAAGATCAGTTTCTGGAAGCGGTTCTTCTGTGTTTTAAACGCATTCTTACTGCTAACTCTTATACGCGTCTCTAGGGCTGGAAATGACTGTTTCTACATTCTCCAAAGAAAGTTTTTCTGAAATGCTGCAAACACACATCAGTTTACCTCTGGAAGTTAAATACACACATTGACAACCATTCTGCTAGATAACACCGTTTTGGTTTTAGACAAAGGTATTTCTCTTTACAGCCTGTTCTCCCATCCACTCTGGAATGCCCAAACGCAGCTTTTAAAAGAAACGTATTTCTACCTTGATGAATCTAAACATAGATGCAACTTCCTAAAGGGAACCAACACACAGAAGATCAGTTTGTAGGAAGCGGGAATTCTGTGTTTTAAACGCATTATTACTGCTAACTCTTATATGCGTCTCTAGGGCTGGAAATGACTGTTTCTACATTCTCCAAAGAAAGGGTTTCTGAACTGCTGCAAACACACATCAGTTTAACTCTGGAAGTTGAATACACACATTGACAACCATTCTGCTAGATAGCACCGTTTTGGTTTTAGAGCAAGGTATTTCTCTTTACAGCCTGTTCTCCCATCCACTCTGGAATGTCCAAACGCAGCTTTTAGAGGAAACGTGTTTCTACCTCGCTGAATGTAAACACAGATGCACCTTCCTAAAAGGAACCAATAGAGAGAAGATCAGTTTGTAGGAAGCGGGTTTTTTGTGTTTTAAACGCATTCTTACTGCTAACACTTATATGCATCTCTAGGGCTGGAAATGACTGTTTCTACATTCTCCAAAGAAAGGGTTTCTGAACTGCTGCAAACACACAGCAGTTTAACTCTGGAAGTTGAAAACACACATTGACAAACACTCTGCTAGATAGCTCCATTTTGGTTTTAGAGCTAGATATTTCTCTTTACAGCCTGTTCTCCCATCCACTCTGGAATGTCCAAACGCAGCTTTTAGAAGAAACCTGTTTCTACATTGGTGAATCTAAACATAGATGCAACTTCCTAATAGGAACCAACACACAGAAGATCAGATTGTAGGAAGCGGGTCTTCTGTGTTTTAAACCCATTCTTACTGCTAACTCCTATATGCGTCTTTAGGGCTGGAAATGACTGTTTTTACATTATCCAAAGAAAGGGTTTTTGAACTGCTGCAAACACACGTCAGTTTAACTCTGGAAGTTGAAAACACACATTGACAACCATTCTGCTAGATAGCTCCGTTTTGGTTTTAGAGCAAGTTATTTCTCTATACAGCCTGTTCTCCCATCCACTCTGGAATGTCCAAACGCAGCTTTTAGAAGAAACGTGTTTCTACCTTGGTGAATCTAAACATACATGCAACTTCCTAAAGGGAACCAACACACAGAAGATCAGTTTGTAGGAAGCGGGTCTTCTGGGTTTTAAACGCATTCTTACTGCTAACTCTTATATGCGTCTCTAGGGCTGGAAATGACTGTTTCTACATTCTCCAAAGATAGGGTTTCTGAACTGCTGCAAACACACATCAGTTTAACTCTGGAAGTTGAAAACACACATTGACAACCATTCTGCTAGATAGCTCCTTTTTGGTTTTCGAGCAAGATGTTTCTCTTTACAGACTGTTCTCCTATCCATTCTGGAATGTCCAAAAGCAGCTTTTAGAAGATTCTTGTTTCTAACACGCTGAATCTAAACTTAGATGCAACATTCTAAAAGGGACCAATACACAGAAAATCAGTTTGTAGGAAGCGGGTTTTTTGTGTTTTAAACGCATTCTTACTACTAACTCTTATTGGCGTCTCTAGACCTGGAAATGACTGTTTCTACATTCTCCAAGGAAAGGGTTTCTGAACTGCTGCAAACACACATCAGTTTAACTCTGGAATTTGAAAACACACATTGACAAACATTCTGCTAGATAGCTCCGTTTTGGTTTTAGAGCAAGATATTTCTCTTTACACCCTGTTCTCCCTTCCACTCTGGAATGTCCAAACGCAGCTTTTAGAAGAAACGTGTTTCTACCTTGCTGATTCTAAACATAGATGAAACTTCCTAAAAGGTACCAACACACAGAAAATCAGTTTGTAGGAAGCGGGTTTTCTGTGCTTTAAACGCATTCTTACTGCTAACTCTTATAAGCGTCTCTAGATTTGGAAATGACTGTTTCTACATTCTCCAGAGAAAGGGTTTCTGAACTCCTGCAAAGACACATCAGTTTATCTCTGAAAGTTGAAAACACGCATTGACACCCATTCTGCTAGATAGCTCCGTTTTGGTTTTAGAGCAAGGTATTTCTCTTTACAGCCTGTTCTCCCATCCACTCTGGAATGTCCAAACGCAGCTTTTAGAAGAAACGTGTTTCTACCTCGCTGAATGTAAACACAGATGCAACTTCCTAAAAAGAACCAATGCACAGAAGATCAGTTTGTTGCAGGCGGGTTTTTGGGGTTTTAAACGCATTCTTACTGCTAACACTTATATGCGTCTCTAGGGCTGGAAATGACTGTTTCTACATTCTCCAAAGAAAGGGTTTCTGAGCTGCTGCAAACACACATCACTTTAACTCTGGAAGTTGAAAACACACATTGACAACCATTCTGCTTGATAGCTCCTTTTTGGTTTTAGAGCAAGATATTTCTCTTTACAGCCTGTTCACCCATCCACTCTGGAATGTCCAAATGCAGCTTTTAGAAGAATCGTGTTTCTAACTCGCTGAATCTAAACTTAGATGCAACTTTCTAAAAGGTACCAATACACAGAAAATCAGTTTGTAGGAAGCGGGTTTTTTGTGTTTTAAACGCATTCTTACTACTAACTCTTATATGCGTCTCTAGATCTGGAAATGACTGTTTATACATTCTCAAAAGAAAGGGTTTCTGAACTGCTGCAAACACACATCACTTTAACTCTGGAAGTTGAGAACACACGTTGACAAACATTCTGCTAGATAGCTCCGTTTTGGTTTTAGAGCAAGATATTTCTCTTTACACCCTGTTCTCCCTTCCACTCTGGAATGTCCAAACGCAGCTTTTAGAAGAAACGTGTTTCTACCTTGCTGATTCTAAACATAGATGAAACTTCCTAAAAGGTACCAACACACAGAAAATCACTTTGTAGGAAGCGGATTTTCTGTGTTTCAAACGCATTCTTACTGCTAACTCTTATATGCGTCTCTAGATCTGGAAATGACTGTTTCTACATTCTCCAGAGAAAGGGTTTCTGAACTGCTGCAAACACACATCAGTTTATCTCTGGAAGTTGAAAACACACATTGACAACCATTCTGCTGGATAGCTCCATTTTGGTTTTAGAGCAAGATATTTCTCTTTACACCCTGTTTTCCCTTCCACTCTGGAATGTCCAAACGCAGCTTTTAGAAGAAACGTGTTTCTACCTTGGTGAATCTAAACATAGATGCAACTTCCTAAAGGGAACCAACACACAGAAGATCAGTTTGTAGGAAGCGGGTCTTCTGTGTTTTAAATGCATTCTTACTGCTAAATCTTATATGCGTCTCTAGGGCTGGAAATGACTGTTTCTACATTCTCCAGAGAAAGGGATTCTGAACTGCTGCAAACACACATCAGTTTAACTCTGGAAGTTGAAAACACACATTGACAAACATTCTGCTAGACAGCTCCGTTTTGGTTTTAGAGCATGGTATTTCTCTTACAGCCTGTTCTCCCATCCACTCTGGAATGTCCAAACGCAGCTTTTAGAAGAAACGTGTTTCTACCTTGGTGAATCTAAACATAGATGCAACTTCCTAAAGGGAACCAACACACAGAAGATTAGTTTCTGGAAGCGGTTCTTCTGTGTTTTAAACGCATTCTTACTGCTAACTCTTATATGTGTCTCTAGGGCTGGAAATGACTGTTTCTACATTCTCCAAAGAAAGTGTTTCTGAAATGCTGCAAACACACCTCAGTTTAACTCTGGAAGTTAAATACACACATTGACAACCATTCTGCTGGATCACACCGTTTTGGTTTTAGAGAAAGGTATTTCTCTTTACAGCCTGTTCTCCCATCCACTCTGGAATGCCCAAACGCAGCTTTTAAAAGAAACGTATTTCTACATTGATGAATCTAAACATAGATGCAACTTCCTAAAGGCAACCAACACACAGAAGATCAGATTGTAGGAAGCGGGACTTCTGTGTTTTAAACGCATTCTTACTGCTAACTCTTATATGCGTCTCTAGATCTGCAAATGACTTTTTCTACATTCTCCAAAGAAAGGATTTTTGAACTGCTGCAAAGACACATCAGTTTAACTCTGGAAGTTGAATAAACACATTGACAAACATTCTGCGAGATAGCTCCGTTTTGGTTTTAGAACAAGGTATTTCTCTTTACACTGTTCTCCCATCCACTCTGGAATGTCAAAACGCAGCTTTTAGAAGAAACGTGTTTCTACCTTTGTTAATCTAAACATACATGCAACTTCCTAAAGGGAACCAACACACAGAAGATCAGTTTGTAGGAAGCGGGTCTTCTGGGTTTTAAACGCATTCTTACTGCTAACTCTTATATGCGTCTCTAGGGCTGGAAATGACTGTTTCTACATTCTCCAAAGAAAGGGATTCTGAACTGCTGCAAACACACATCAGTTTAACTCTGGAAGTTTAATACACACACTGACAACCATTCTGCTAGATACCACCGTTTTGGTTTTAGAGCAAGGTATTTATCTTTACAACCTGTTCCCCCATCCAGTCTGGAATGTCCAAACGCAGCTTTTAGAAGAAACGTGTTTCCACCTCGCTGAATGTAAACACAGATGCAACTTCCTAAAAGGAACCGATACACAGAAGATCAATTTGTAGGAGGTGGGTTATTTGTGTTTTAAACGCATTCTTACTGCTAACACTTATATGCGTCTCTAGGGCTGGAAATGACTGTTTCTACATTCTCCAAAGAAAGGGTTTCTGAACTGCTGCAAACACACATCAGTTTAACTCTGGAAGTTGAAAACACACATTGACAACCATTCTGCTAGATAGCTCCGTTTTGGTTTTAGAGCTAGATAATTCTCTTTACAGCCTGTTCTCTTTTCCACTCTGGAATGTCCAAACGCAGCTTTTAGAAGAAACGTGTTTCTACCTTGGTGAATCTAAACATAGAGGCAACATCCTGAATGGAACCAACACACAGAAGATCAGTTTGTAGGAAGCGGGTTTTCTGCGTTTTAAACGCATTCTTACTGCTAACTCTTATATGCGTCTCTAGATCTGCAAATGACTGTTTCTACATTCTCCAAAGAAAGGGTTTCTGAACTGCTGCAAACACACATCACTTTAACTCTGGAAGTTGAATACACACATTGACAACCATTCTGCTAGATAGCTCCGTTTTGATTTTAGAGCAAGATATTTCTCTTTACACCCTGTTCCCCCTTCCACTCTGGAATGTCCAAACGCAGCTTTTAGAAGAAACGTGTTTCTACCTTCGTGAATCTAAACATAGATGCAACTTCCTTAAGGGAACCAACACACAGAAGATCAGTTTGTAAGAAGCGGGTCTTTTGTGTTTTAAACGCATTCTTACTGCTAACTCTTATATGCCTCTCTAGATCTGGAAATGACTGTTACTACATTCTCCAAAGAAAGGGTTTCTGAACTGCTGTAAACACACATCAGTTTAATTCTGGAAGTTGAATACACACGTTGACAACCATTCTGCTAGATAGCTCCATTTTGGTTTTAGAGCAAGGTATTTCTCTTTACAGCCTGTTCTCCCTTAAACTCTGGAATGTCCAAACGCAGCTTTTAGAAGAAACGTGTTTCTACATCGCTGCATCTAAACTTAGATGCAACTTCCTAAAATGAACCAATACACAGAAGATCAGTTTGTAGGAAGCAGGCTTTTTGAGTTTTAAACGCATTCTTACTACTTACTCTTATATGCGTCTCTAGATCTGGAAATGACTGTTTCTACATTCTCCAAAGAAATGGTTTCTGAACTGTTGCAAACACACATCAGTTTAACTCTGGAAGTTGAATACACCCGTTGACAACCATTCTGCTAGATAGCTCCGTTTTGGTTTCAGAGCAAGGTATTTCTCTTTACAGCCTGTTCTCCCATCCACTCTGGAATGTCCAAACGCAGCTTAGAGAAGAAACGTGTTTCTACCTCGCTGAATCTAAACATAGATGCAACTTCCTAAAAGGTACCAACAGACAGATAATCAGTTTGTAGGAAGCGGGTTTTCTGTGTTTTAAACGCATTCCTACTGCTAACTCTTATATGCGTCTCTAGATCTGGAAATGACTGTTTCTACATTCTTTAAAGAAAGGGTTTCTAAACTGCTGCAAACACACATCAGTTTAAATCTGGAAGTTGAAAACACACATTGACAACCATTCTGCTAGATAGCTTCGTTTTGGTTTTAGAGCAAGATATTTCTCTTTACAGCCTGTTCTCTTCTCCACTCTGGAATGTCGAAACGCAGATTTAGAAGAAACGTGTTTCTACCTTGGTGAATCTAAATATAGATGCAACTTCCTAAAGGGAACCAACACACAGAAGATCAGTTTGTAGGAAGCGGTCTTCTGTGTTTTAAACGCATTCTTACTGCTAACATTTATATGCGTCTCTAAGGCTGGAAATCACTTTTTCTACATTCTCCAGAGAAAGGGTTTTTGAACTGCTGCAAACACACATCAGTTAAACTCTGGAAGTTGAAAACACACATTGACAACCATTCTGCTATATAGCTCCGTTTTGGTTTTAGAGCAAGGTATTTCTCTATACAGCCTATTCTCCCATCCACTCTGGAATGTCCAAACGCAGCTTTTAGAAGAAACGTGTTTCTACCTCGCTGAATCTAAACATAGATGAAACTCCCTAAAAGGTACCAACACACAGAAAATCAGTTTGTAGGAAGCGGGTTTTTTGTGTTTTAAACGCATTCTTACTGCTAACTCTTATATGCGTCTCTAGATCTGGAAATGACTGTTTCTACATTCTCCAAAGAAAGGGTTTCTGAACTGCTACAAAGACACATCAGTTTAACTCTGGAAGTTGAATAAACACATTGACAACCATTCTGCCAGATAGCTCCGTTTTGGTTTTAGAACAGGGTATTTCTCTTTACACTGTACTCCCATCCACTCTGGAATGTCCACACGCAGCTTTTAGAAGAAACATATTTCTACCTTGATGAATCTAAACATAGATGCAACTTCCTAAAGGGAACCAACACACAGAAGATCAGTTTGTAGGAAGCGGGACTTCTGTGTTTTAAACGCATTCTTACTGCTAACTCTTATATGCGTCTCTAGGGCTGGAAATGACTGTTTCTACATTCTCCAAAGAAAGGGTTTCTGAACTGCTGCAAACACACATCAGTTTAACTCTGGAAGTTGAATACACACGTTGACAACCATTCTGCTAGATAGCTCCGTTTTGGTTTTAGAGCAAGGTATTTCTCTTTACAGCCTGTTTTCCCTTAAACTCTGGAATGTCCAAACGCAGCTTTTAGAAGAAACGTGTTTCTACCTCGCTGCATCTAAACTTAGATGCAACTTCCTAAAACGAACCAATACACAGAAGATCAGTTTGTAGGAAGCGGGTTTTTTGAGTTTTAATCGCATTCTTACTACTTACTCTTATATGCGTCTCTAGATCTGGAAATGACTGTCTCTACATTCTCCAAAGAAAGGGTTTCTGAACTGCTGCAAACACACATCAGTTTAACTCTGGAAGTTGAAAGCACACATTGACAACCATTCTGCTAGATAGCTCCATTTTGGTTTTAGAGCAAGATATTTCTCTTTACAGCCTGTTCTCTTCTCCACTCTGGAATGTCGAAACGCAGATTTAGAAGAAACGTGTTTCTACCTTGGTGAATCTAAATATAGATGCAACTTCCTAAAGGGAACCAACACACAGAAGATCAGTTTGTAGGAAGCGGTCTTCTGTGTTTTAAACGCATTCTTACTGCTAACATTTATATGCGTCTCTAAGGCTGGAAATCACTGTTTCTACATTCTCCAGAGAAAGGGTTTCTGAACTGCTGCAAACACACATCAGTTAAACTCTGGAAGTTGAAAACACACATTGACAACCATTCTGCTATATAGCTCCGTTTTGGTTTTAGAGCAAGGTATTTCTCTATACAGCCTATTCTCCCATCCACTCTGGAATGTCCAAACGCAGCTTTTAGAAGAAACGTGTTTCTACCTCGCTGAATCTAAACATAGATGAAACTCCCTAAAAGGTACCAACACACAGAAAATCAGTTTGTAGGAAGCGGGTTTTTTGTGTTTTAAACGCATTCTTACTGCTAACTCTTATATGCGTCTCTAGATCTGGAAATGACTGTTTCTACATTCTCCAAAGAAAGGGTTTCTGAACTGCTACAAAGACACATCAGTTTAACTCTGGAAGTTGAATAAACACATTGACAACCATTCTGCCAGATAGCTCCGTTTTGGTTTTAGAACAGGGTATTTCTCTTTACACTGTACTCCCATCCACTCTGGAATGTCCACACGCAGCTTTTAGAAGAAACATATTTCTACCTTGATGAATCTAAACATAGATGCAACTTCTAAAGGGAACCAACACACAGAAGATCAGTTTGTAGGAAGCGGGACTTCTGTGTTTTAAACGCATTCTTACTGCTAACTCTTATATGCGTCTCTAGGGCTGGAAATGACTGTTTCTACATTCTCCAAAGAAAGGGTTTCTGAACTGCTGCAAACACACATCAGTTTAACTCTGGAAGTTGAATACACACGTTGACAACCATTCTGCTAGATAGCTCCGTTTTGGTTTTAGAGCAAGGTATTTCTCTTTACAGCCTGTTTTCCCTTAAACTCTGGAATGTCCAAACGCAGCTTTTGGAAGAAACGTGTTTCTACCTCGCTGCATCTAAACTTAGATGCAACTTCCTAAAAGGAACCAATACACAGAAGATCAGTTTGTAGGAAGCGGGTTTTTTGAGTTTTAATCGCATTCTTACTACTTACTCTTATATGCGTCTCTAGATCTGGAAATGACTGTCTCTACATTCTCCAAAGAAAGGGTTTCTGAACTGCTGCAAACACACATCAGTTTAACTCTGGAAGTTGAAAGCACACATTGACAACCATTCTGCTAGATAGCTCCATTTTGGTTTTAGAGCAAGATATTTCTCTTACAGTCTATTCTCTTTACCACTCTGGAATGTCCAAACGCAGCTTTTAGAACAAACGTGTTTCTACCTTGGTGAATCTAAACATAGATGCAACTTCCTAAAAGGAACCAATACACAGAAGATCAGTTTGTAGGAAGCCGGTTTTTTGTGTTTTAAACGCATTCTTACTGCTAACACTTACATGGGTCTCTAGGGTTGGAAATGACTGTTTCTACATTCTCCAAAGAAAGGGTTTCTGAACTGCTGCAAAAACACATCAGTTTAACTCTGGAAGTTGAATACACACACTGACGACCATTCTGCTAGATAGCACCGTTTTGGTTTCAGAGATATATATTTCTCTTTAAACCCTGTTCTCCCTTCCACTATGGAATGTCCAAACGCAGCTTTTAGAAGAAACGTGTTTCTAACTTGCTGAATCTAAACATAGATGCAACTTCCTAAAAGGTACCAACACACAGAAAATCAGTTTGTAGGAAGCGGGTTTTCTGTGTTTTAAACTCATTCCTACTGCTAACTCTTATATGCGTCTCTAGATCTGGAAATAATGGTTTCTACATTCTACAAAGAAAGGTTTTCTGAACTGCTGCTCACACATCAGTTTAACTCTGGAAGTTGAATAAACACATTGACAGCCATTCTGCCAGATAGCTCCGTTTTGGTTTTAGAACAAGTTATTTCTCTTTACACTGTTCTCCCACTCACTCTGGAATGTCCAAACGCAGCTTTTAGAAGAAACGTGTTTCTACCTCGCTGAATGTAAACATAGATGCAACTTCCTAAAAGGAACCAACACACAGAAGATCAGTTTGTAGGAAGCGGGTCTTCTGTGTTTTTAACGCATTCTTACTGCTAACTCTTATAGGCATCTCTAGGGCTGGAAATGACTGTTTCTACATTCTCCAAAGATAGCGTTTCTGAACTGCTGCAAAGACACATGAGTTTAACTCTGGAAGTTGAAAACACACATTGACAACCATTCTGCTAGATAGCTCCATTTTGGTTTTAGAGCTAGATATTTCTCTTTACAGCCTGTTCTCTTTTCCACTCTGGAATGTCCAAACGCAGCTTTTAGAAGAATCGTGTTTGTAACTTGGTGAATCTAAACATAGATGCAACTTCCTAAAGGGAACCAATACACAGAAGATCAGTTTGTAGGAAGCGTGTCTTCTGTGTTTTAAACGCATTCTTACTGCTAACTCTTACATTCGCCTGTAGGGCTGGAAATGACTGTTTCTACATTCTCCAGAGAAAGGGTTTCTGAACTGCTGCAAACACAAATCAGTTTAACTCTGGAAGTTCAAAACACACATTGACAACCATTCTGCTAGATAGCTCCGTTTTGGTTTTAGAGCAAGATATTTCTCTTTACACCCTGTTTTCCCTTCCACTCTGGAATGTCCAAACGCAGCTTTTAGAAGAAACGTGTTTCTAACTTGCTGAATCTAAACATAGATGCAACTTCCTAAAAGGTACCAACACACAGAAAATCAGTTTTTAGGAAGCGGGTTTTCTGTGTTTTAAACGCATTCTTACTGCTAACTCTTATATGCATCTCTAGATCTGGAAATGACTGTTTCTACATTCTCCAACGAAAGGGATTCTGAACTGCTGCAAACACACATCAGTTTAACTCTGGAAGTTGAATAAACACATTGAAAACCATTCTGCCAGATAGCTCCGTTTTGGTTTTAGAACAAGGTATTTCTCTTTACACTGTTCTCCCATCCACTCTGGAATGTCCAAACGCAGCTTTTAGAAGAAACGTGTTTCTACCTCGCGGAATGTAAACATAGATGCAACTTCCTAAAAGGAACCAACACACAGAAGATCAGTTTGTAGGAAGCGGGTCTTCTGTGTTTTAAACGCATTCTTACTGCTAACTCTTATACGCGTCTCTAGGGCTGGAAATGACTGTTTCTACATTCTCCAAAGAAAGGGTTTCTGAACTGCTGCAAACACACATCAGTTTAACTCTGGAAGTTGAAAACACACATTGACAACCATTCTGCTAGATAGCTCTTTTTGGTTTTAGAGCAAGATACTTCTCTTTTCAGCCTGTTCTCCCATCCACTCTGGAATGTTCAAACGCAGCTTTTAGAAGAAACGTGTTTCAAACTCGCTGAATCTAAACTTAGATGCAACTTCCTAAAATGTACCAACACACAGAAAATCAGTTTGTAGGAAGCGGGTTTTTTGTGTTTTAAACGCATTCTTACTACTAACTCTTATATGCGTCTCTAGATCTGGAAATGACTGTTTCTACATTCTCCAAAGAAAGGGTTTCTGAACTGCTGCAAACACACATCAGTTTACCTCTGGAAGTTGAATACACACATTGACAACCATTCTGCTAGATAGCTCCGTTTTGGTTTTAGAGCTAGATATTTCTCTTTACAGCCTGTTCTCCCATCCACTCTGGAATGTCCAAACGCAGCTTTTAGAAGAAACGTGTTTCTACCTCGCTGAATCTAAACTTAGATGCAACTTCCTAAAAGGTACCAACACACAGAAAATCAGTTTGTAGGAAGTTGTTTTTTTGTGTTTTAAACGCATTCTTAATACTAACTCTTATATGCGTCTCTGGATCAGGAAATGATTGTTTCTAAATTCTCCAAAGAAAGAGTTTCTGAACTGCTGCAAACACACATCAGTTTAACTCTGGAAGTTCAAAACACATATTGACAACCATTCTGCTAGATAGCTCCGTTTTGGTTTTAGAACAAGGTATTTCTCTTTACACTGTTCTCCCATCCACTCAGGAATGTCCAAACGCAGCTTTTAGAAGAAACGTGTTTCTACCTCGCGGAATGTAAACATATTTGCAACTTCCTAAAAGGAATCAACACACAGAAGATCAGTTTGTAGGAAGCGGGTCTTCTGTGTTTTAAACGCATTCTTACTGCTAACTCTTATACTCGTCTCTAGGGCTGGAAATGACTGTTTCTACATTCTCCAAAGAAAGGGTTTCTGAACTGCTGCAAACACACATCAGTTTAACTCTGGAAGTTGAAAACACACATTGACAACCATTCTGCTAGATAGCTCTTTTTGGTTTTAGAACTAGATACTTCTCTTTACAGCCTGTTCTCCCATCCACTCTGGAATGTCCAAAGGCAGCTTTTAGAAGAAACGTGTTTCAATCTCGCTGAATCTAAACTTAGATGCAACTTCCTAAAAGGTACCAACACACAGAAAACCAGTTTGTAGGAAGCGGGTTTTTTGTGTTTTAAACGCATTCTTACTACTAACTCTTATATGCGTCTCTAGATCTGGAAATGACTGTTTCTACATTCTCCAAAGAAAGGGTTTCTGAACTGCTGCAAACACACATCAGTTTAACTCTGGAAGTTGAAAACACACATTGACAACCATTCTGCTAGATAGCTCCGTTTTGGTTTTAGAGCTAGATATTTCTCTTTACACCCTGTTCACTTTTCCACTCTGGAATGTCCAAACGCAGCTTTTAGAAGAAACGTGTTTCTACCTTGGTGAATCTAAACATAGATGCAACTTCCTAAAGGGAACCAACACACAGAAGATCAGTTTGTAGGAAGCGGGTCTTCTGTGTTTTAAACGCATTCTTACTGCTAACACTTATATACGTCTCTAGGGCTGGAAATGACTGTTTCTACATTCTCCAAAGAAAGGGTTTCTGAACTGCTGCAAACACACATCAGTTTAACTCTGGAAGTTGAATACACACATTGACAACCATTCTGCTAGAAAGCACCGTTTTGGTTTTAGAAAGAGGTATTTCTCTTTACAGCCTGTTCTCCCATCCACTCTGGAATGTACAAACGGAGCTTTTAGAAGAAACGTGTTACTACCTGGCTGAATGTAAACACAGATGCAACTTCCTAAAAGGAACCAATACACAGAAGATCAGTTTGTAAGAAGCGGGATTTTTGTGTTTTAAACGCATTCTTACTGCTAACCCTTATATGCGTCTCTAGGGATGAAAATGACTGTTTCTACATTCTCCAAAGAAAGGGTTTCTAAACTGCCGCAAACACACATCAGTTTAACTCTGGAAGTTGAAAACACACATTGACAACCATTCTGCTAGATAGCTCCGTTTTCGTTTTAGAGCAAGATATTTCTCTTTACAGTCTGTTCTCTTTTCCACTCTGGAATGTGCAAAGGCAGCTTTTAGAAGAAACGTGTTTCTACCTTGGTGAATCTAAACATAGATGCAACTTCCTAAAGGGAACCAACACACAGAAGATCAGTTTGTAAGAAGCGGGTCTTCTGTGTTTTAAACGCTTTCTTACTGCTAACTCTCATATGCGTCTCTAGATCTGGAAATGACTGTTTCTACATTCTCCAAAGAAAGGGTTACTGAACTGCTGAAAACACACATCAGTTTAACTCTGGAAGTTGAATACACACATTGACAACCATTCTGCTAGATAGCTCCGTTTTGGTTTTAGAGCAAGGTATTTCTCTTTACACTGTTTTCCCTTCCACTCTGGAATGTCCAAACGCAGCTTTTAGAAGAAACGTGTTTCTACCTCGCTGAATGTAAACATAGATGCAACTTCCTAAAAGGAACCAAAACACAGAAGATCAGTTTGTAGGAAGCGAGTCTTCTGTGTTTTTAACGCATTCTTACTGCTAACTCTTATATGCGTGTCGAGGGCTGGAAATGACTGTTTCTACATTCTCCAGAGAAAGGGTTTCTGAACTGCTGCAAACACATATCAGTTTAACTCTGGAGGTTGAAAACACACATTGACAACCATTCTGCTAGATAGCTCCGTTTTGGTTTTAGAGCAAGATATTTCTCTTTACAGCCTGTTCTCCCTTCCACTCTGGAATGTCCAAATGCAGCTTTTAGAAGAAACGTGTTTCTACCTTAGTGAATCTAAACATAGATGCAACTTCCTAAAGGGAACAAACACACAGAAGATCAGTTTGTAGGAAGCAGGTCTTCTGTGTTTTAAAGGCATTCTTACTGCTAACTCTTACATGCGTTTCTAGATCTGGAAATGACTGTTTCTACATTCTCCAAGGAAAGGGTTTCTGAACAGCTGCAAACACACATCAGTTTAACTCTGGAAATTGAATAAACACATTGACAACCATTCTGCTAGATAGCTCCGTTTTGGTTTTAGAGCTAGATATTTCTCATTACAGCCTGTTCTCCAATCCACTCTAGAATGTCCAAACGCAGCTTTTAGAAGAAACGTGTTTCTACCTCGCTGAATCTAAACATAGATGCAACTTCCTAAAAGGAACCAACACACAGAAGATCAGTTTGTAGGAAGCAGCTCTTCTGTGTTTTAAACGCATTCTTACGGCTAACACTTATATGCGTCTCTTGGGCTGCAAATGACTGTTTCTACATTCTCCAAAGAAAGGGTTTCTGAACTGCGGCAAACACACATCAGTTTAACTCTGGAAGTTGAATACACACATTGACAACCATTCTGCTAGATAGCTCCGTTTTGGTTTTAGAGCAAGGTATTTCTCTTTACAGCCTGTTCTCCCATCCACTCTGGAATGTCCAAACGCAGCTTTTGGAAGAAACGTGTTTCTACCTCTCTGAATGTAAACATAGATGCAGCTTCCTAAAAGGAACCAATACACAGAAGATCAGGTGGTAGGAAGCGGTTCTTCTGTGTTTTAAACGCATTCTTACTGCTAACACTTATATGCGTCTCTGGGGCTGGAAATGACTGTTTCTACATTCTCCAAAGGAAGGGTTTCTGAACTGCTGCAAACACACATCAGTTTAACTCTGGAAGTTGAAAACACACATTGACAACCATTATGCTATATTGCTCCGTTTTGGTTTTAGAGCAGGATATTTCTCTTTACAGCCTGTTCTCTTTTCCACTCTGGAATGTCCAAATGCAGCTTTTAGAAGAAACGTGTTTCTATCTTGGTGAATCTAAACATAGATGCAACTTCCTAAAGAGAATCAACACACAGAAGATCAGTTTGTAGGAAGCGGTCTTCTGTGTTTTAAACGCATGCTTACTGCTAACTCTTATATGCGTCTCTAGAACTGGAAATGACTGTTTCTACATTCTCCAAAGAAAGGGTTTCTGAACTGCTACAAACACACATCAGTTTAACTCTGGAAGTTGAAAACACACATTGACAACCATTCTGCTAGATAGCTCCGTTTTGGTTTTAGAGCAAAGTATTTCTCTTTACATCCTCTTCTCCCATCCACTCTGGAATGTCCAAACGCAGCTTTTAGAAGAAACGTGCTTCTACCTCGCTGAATCTAAACATAGATGCAACTTCCTAAAAGCTACAAACACACAGAAAATCAGTTTGTAGGAAGCAGCTCTTCTGTGTTTTAAACGCATTCTTACTGCTAACTCTTATATGCGTCTCTAGATCTGGAAATGACTGTTTCTACATTCTCCAAAGAAAGGGTTTCTGAACTGCCGCAAACACACATCAGTTTAACTCTGGAAGTTGAATACACACATTGAAAACCATTCTGCTAGATAGCTCCGTTTTGGTCTTAGAACAAGGTATTTCTCTTTACACTGTTCTCCCATCCACTCTGGAATGTCCAAACGCAGCATTCAGAAGAAACGTGTTCCTACCTCGCTGAATGTAAACATAGATGCAACTTCCTAAAAGGAACCAACACACAGAAGATCAGTTTGTAGGAAGCGGGTCTTCTGTGTTTTAAACGCATTCTTACTACTAACTCTTATATGCGTCTCTAGGGCTGGAAATGATTATTTCTACAGTCTCCAAACAAAGGGTTTTGAACTGCTGCAAACACACATCAGTTTTACCCTGGAAGTTGAAAACACACGTTGACAACCATTCTGATAGATAGCTCCGTTTTGGTTTTAGAGCAAGATATTTCTCTTTACACCCTGTTCTCCCTTCCACTCTGGAATGTCCAAACGCAGCTTTTAGAAGAAACGTGTTTCTACCTTGGTGAATCTAAACATAGATGCAACTTCCTAAAGGGAACCAACACACAGAAGATCAGTTTGTAGGAAGCGGGTCTTCTGTGTTTTAAACTCATTCTTACTGCTAACTCTTATATGCGTCTCTAGATCTGGAAATGACTGTTTCTACATTCTCCAAAGAAAGGGTTACTGAACTGCTGAAAACACACATCAGTTTAACTCTGGAAGTTGAATACACACATTGACAACCATTCTGCTAGATAGCTCCGTTTTTGTTTTAGAGCAAGGTATTTCTCTTTACACTGTTTTCCCTTCCACTCTGGAATGTCCAAACGCAGCTTTTAGAAGAAACGTGTTTCTACCTCGCTGAATGTAAACATAGATGCAACTTCCTAAAAGGAACCAAACCACAGAAGATCAGTTTGTAGGAAGCGAGTCTTCTGTGTTTTTAACGCATTCTTACTGCTAACTCTTATATGCGTGTCGAGGGCTGGAAATGACTGTTTCTACATTCTCCAGAGAAAGGGTTTCTGAACTGCTGCAAACACATATCAGTTTAACTCTGGAGGTTGAAAACACACATTGACAACCATTCTGCTAGATAGCTCCGTTTTGGTTTTAGAGCAAGATATTTCTCTTTACAGCCTGTTCTCCCTTCCACTCTGGAATGTCCAAACGCAGCTTTTAGAAGAAACGTGTTTCTACCTTGGAGAATCTAAACATAGATGCAACTTCCTAAAGGGAACCAACACACAGAAGATCAGTTTGTAGGAAGCGGGTCTTCTGTGTTTTAAACGCATTCTTACTGCTAACTCTTATATGCGTCTTTAGATCTGGAAATGACTGTTTCTACATTCTCCAAAGAAAGGGTTACTGAACTGCCGAAAACACACATCAGTTTAACTCTGGAAGTTGAATACACACATTGACAACCATTCTGCTAGGTAGCTCCGTTTTGGTTTTAGAACAAGGTATTTCTCTTTACACTGTTCTCCGATCCACTCTGGAATGTCCAAACGCACCTTTTAGAAGAAACGTGTTTCTACCTCGCTGAATGTAAACATAAATGCAACTTTCTAAAATTAACCAACACACAGAAAATCAGTTTGTAGGAAGCGGGTCTTCTCTGTTTTAAACGCATTCTTACTGCTAACTCTTATATGCGTCTCTAGGGAAGGAAATGACTGTTTCTACATTCTCCAAAGAAAGGGTTTCTGAACTGCTGCAAACAGACATCAGTTTAACTCTGGAAGTTGAATACACACATTGACAACCATTCTGCTAGATAGCTCCGTTTTGGTTTTAGAACAAGGTATTTCTCTTTACAGCCTGTTCTCCCATCCACTCTGGAATGTACAAACGCAGCTTTTAGAAGAAACGTGCTTCTACCTCGCTGAATCTAAACATAGATGCAACTTCTTAAAAGCTACCAACACACAGAAAATCAGTTTGTAGGAAGCGGGTCTTCTGTGTTTTAAACGCATTCTTACTGCTAACTCTTATATGCGTCTCTAGATCTGGAAATGACTGTTTCTACATTCTCCAACGAAAGGGTTTCTGAACTGCTGCAAACACCCATCCGTTTAACTCTGGAAGTTGAATACACAGTTTGACAACCATTCTGGTAGATAGCTCCGTTTTGGTTTTAGAACAAGGTATTTCTCTTTACACTGTTCTCCCTTCCACTCTGGAATGTCCAAACGCAGCTTTTAGAAGAAACGTGTTTCTACCTCACTGAATTTAAACATAGATGCAACTTCCTAAAAGGAACCAACGCACAGAAGATCAGTTTGTAGGAAGCGGGTCTTCTGTGTTTTAAACGCATTCTTACTGCTAACTCTTATATGCGTCTCTAGATCTGGAAGTGACTGTTTCTACATTCTTCAAAGAAAGGGTTTCTGAACTGCTGCAAACACATATCAGTTTAACTCTGCAAGTTGAATACACACATTGACAACCATCCTGCTATATAGCTCCGTTTTGGTTTTAGAGCAAGGTATTTCTCTTTACAGCCTGTTCTCCCATCCACTCTGGAATGTCCAAACACAACTTTTAGAAGAAACGTGTTTCTACCTCGCTGAATCTAAACATAGATGCAACTTCCTAAAAGGTACCAACACACAGAAAATCCGTTTGTAGGAAGCGGGTCTTCTGTGTTTTAAATGCATTCTTACTGCTAACCCTTATATGCGTCTCTAGGGCTGAAAATTACTGTTTCTACATTCTCCAAAGAATGGGTTTCTGAACTGCTGCAAACACACATCAGTTTAACTCTGGATGTTGAAAACACACATTGACAACCATTCTGCTAGATAGCTCCGTTTTGGTTTTAGAGCAAGGTATTTCTCTTTACACTGTTCTCCCTTCCACTCTGGAATGTCCAAACGCAGCTTTTAGAAGAAACGTGATTCTACCTCACTGAATTTAAACATAGATGCAACTTCCTAAAAGGAACCAACGCACAGAAGATCAGTTTGTAGGAAGCGGGTCTTCTGTGTTTTAAACGCATTCTTACTGCTAACTCTTATATGCGTCTCTAGATCTGGAAGTGACTGTTTCTACATTCTTCAAAGAAAGGGTTTCTGAACTGCTGCAAACACATATCAGTTTAACTCTGCAAGTTGAATACACACATTGACAACCATCCTGCTATATAGCTCCGTTTTGGTTTTAGAGCAAGGTATTTCTCTTTACAGCCTGTTCTCCCATCCACTCTGGAATGTCCAAACACAACTTTTAGAAGAAACGTGTTTCTACCTCGCTGAATGTAAACATAGATGCAACTTCCTAAAATCAAGCAACACACAGAAGATCAGTTTGTAGGAAGCGGGTCTTCTGTGTTTTAAATGCATTCTTACTGCTAACCCTTATATGCGTCTCTAGGGCTGAAAATTACTGTTTCTACATTCTCCAAAGAATGGGTTTCTGAACTGCTGCAAACACACATCAGTTTAACTCTGGATGTTGAAAACACACATTGACAACCATTCTGCTACATAGCTCCGTTTTGGTTTTAGAGCAAGATATTTCTCTTTACACCCTGTTCTCCCTTCCACTCTGGAATGTCCAAACGCAGCTTTTAGAAGATACGTGTTTCTACCTTGGTGAATCTAAACATAGATGCAACTTCCTAAAGGGAACCAACACACAGAAGATCAGTTTGTAGGAAGCGGGTCTTCTGTTTTTTAAACGCATTCTTACTGCTAACTCTTTTATGCGTCTCTAGATCTGGAAATGACTGTTTCTACATTGTCCAAAGAAAGGGTTTCTGAACTGCTGCAAACACACATCAGTTTAACTCTGCAAGTTGAATACACACATTGAAAACCATTCTGCTACATAGCTCCGTTTTGGATTTAGAACAAGCTATTTCTCTTTACACTGTTCTCCCTTCCACTCTGGAATGTCCAAACACAGCTTTTAGAAGAAACGTGTTTCGACCTCGCTGAATTTAAACGTAGATGCAACTTCCTAAAAGGAACCAACACACAGAAAATAAGTTTGTAGGAAACGGGTCTTCTGTGTTTTAATCGCATTCTTACTGCTTACTCTTATATGCGTCTCTAGGGCTGGAAATGACTTTTTCTACATTCTCCAGAGAAAGGGTTTCTGAACTGCTGCAAACACACATCAGTTTAACTCTGGAAGTTGAAAACACACATTGACAACCATTCTGCTAGATAGCTCCGTTTTGGTTTTAGAGAAAGATATTTCTCTTTAAAGCCTGTTCTCCCTTCCACTCTGGAATGTCCAAATGCAGCTTTTTGAAGAATCGTGTTTCTGCCTTGGTGAATCTAAACATAGATGCAACTTCCTAAAAGGAACCAACACACAGAAGATAAATTTGTAGGAAGCGGGTCTTCTGTGTTTTAAACGCATTCTTACTGCAAACTCTTATATGCGTCTCTAGATCTGGAAATGACTGTTTCTACATTCTCAAAAGAAAGGGTTTCTGAAGTGCTACAAACGCACATCAGTTTAACTCTGGATGTCGAATACACACATTGATAACCATTCTGCTAGACAGGTCCGTTTTGGTTTTAGAGCAAGGTATTTCTCTTTACACCCTCTTCTCCCATCCACTCTAGAAGGTCCAAAAGCAGCTTTTAGAAGAAACGTGTTTCTACCTCGCTGAATCTAAACATAGATGCAACTTCCTAAAAGGTACCAACACACAGAAAATGAGTTTGTAGGAAGCGGGTTTTCTCTGTTTTAAACGCATTCTTCCTGCTAACTCTTATATGCGTCTCTAGATCTGGAAATGACTGTTTCTACATTTCTCAAAGAAAGGGTTTCTGAACTGCTGCAAACACACATCAGTTTAACTCTGGAAGTTGAATACACACATTGCCAACCATTCTGCTAGATAGCTCCGTTTTGGTTTTAGAACAATGTATTTCTCTTGACACTGTTCTCCCATCCACTCTGGAATGTCCAAACGCAGCTTTTACAAGAAACGTGTTTCTACCTCGCTGAATATAAACATAGATGCAACTTCCTAAAAGCAACCAACACACAGAAGATCAGTTTGTAGGAAGCGGGTCTTCTGTGTTTTGAACGCATTCTTACTGCTAACCCTTATATGCGTCTCTAGGGCTGAAAATGACTGTTTCTACATTCTACAAAGAAAGGGTTTCTGAACTGCTGAAAACACACCTCAGTTTAACTCTGGATGTTGAAAACACACATTGACAACCATTCTGCTAGATAGCTCCGTTTTGGTTTTAGAGCAAGATATTTCTCTTTATACCCTGTTCTCCCTTCAACTCTAGAATATCCAAACGCAGCTTTTAGAAGATACGTGTTTCTACCTTGGTGAATCTAAACATAGATACAACTTCATAAAGGGAACCAATACACAGAAGATCAGTTTGTAGGAAGCGGGTCTTCTGTGTTTTAAACGCATTCTTACTGCTAACTCTTATATACGTCTCTAGATCTGGCAATGACTGTTTCTACATTTTTCAAAGAAAGGGTTTCTGAACTGCTGCAAACACACATCAGTTTAACTCTGGAAGTTGAATACACACATTGACAACCATTCTTCTACATAGCTCCGTTTTGGTTTCAGAGCAAGGTATTTCTCTTTACAGCCTGATATCCCATCCACTCTGGAATGTCCAAACGCAGCTTTTAGAAGAAACGTGTTTCTACCTCGCTGAATCTAAACTTAGATGCAACTTCCTAAAAGGTACCAACACACAGAAGATCAGTTTGTAGGAAGCGGGTTTTCTGTGTTTTAAACGCATTTTTAATACTAACTATTATTGGCGTCTCTAGATCTGGAAATGACTGTTTCTACATTCTCCAAAGAAAGGGTTTCTGAACTTCTGCAAACACACATCAGTTTAACTCTGGAAGTTGAATACACACATTGACAACCATTCTGCTAGATAGCTCCGTTTTGGTTTTAGAACAAGGTATTTCTCTTTACACTGTTCTCCCCTCCACTCTGCAATGTACAAACGCAGCTTTTAGAAGAAACATGTTTCTACCTCGCTGAATTTTAACATAGATGCAACTTCCTAAGGAACCAACACACAGAAGATCAGTTTGTAGGAAGCGGGTCTTCTGTGTTTTAAACGCATTCTTACTGCTAACTCTTATATGCGTCTCTAGATCTGGAAGTGACTGTATCTACATTCTCCAAGGAAAGGGTTTCTGAACTGCTGCAAACACACATCAGTTAAACTCTGCAAGTTGAATACACACATTGACAACCATTCTGCTATATAGATCCGTTTTGGTTTTAGAGCAAGGTATTTCTCTTTACAGCCTGTTCTCTTTTCCATTCTGGAATGTCCAAACGCAGCTTTTAGAAGAAACGTGTTTCTACCTTGGTGAATCTAAACATAGATGCAACTTCCTAAAGAGAACTAACACACAGAAGATCAGTTTGTAGGAAGCGGGTCTTCTGTGTTTTAAGCGCATTCTTACTGCTAACTCTTATATGCGTCTCTAGATCTGTAAATGACTGTTTCTACATTCTCCAAAGAAAGGGATACTGAACTGCTGAAAACACACATCAGTTTAACTCTGAAAGTTGAATACACACATTGACAACCATTCTGCTAGGTAGCTCCGTTTTGGTTTTAGAACAAGGTATTTATCTTTACACTGTTCTCCGATCCACTCTGGAATGTCCAAACGCAGCTTTTAGAAGAAAGGTGTTTCTAACTCGCTGAATGTAAACATAAATGCAACTTCCTAAAATTAACCAACACACAGAAGATCAGTTTGTAGGAAGCGGGTCTTCTATGTCTTAAACGCATTCTTACTGCTAACTCTTATATGCGTCTCTAGGGCAGGAAATGACTGTTTCTACATTCTCCAAAGAAAGGGTTTCTGAACTGCTGCAAACACACATCAGTTTAACTCTGGAAGTTGAAAACACACATTGACAACCATTCCGCTAGATAGATCCGTTTTGGTTTTAGAGCTAGATATTTCTCTTTACACCCTGTTCACTTTTCCACTCTGGAATGTCCAAACGCAGCTTTTAGAAGAAACGTGTTTCTACCTTGGTGAATCTAAACATTGATGCAACTCCCTAAAGGGAACCAACACACAGAAGATCAGTTTGTAGGAAGCGGGTCTTCTGTGTTTTAAACGCATTCTTACTACTAACTCTTATATGCGTCTCTAGGGCTGGAAATGACTGTTTCTACATTCTCCGGAGAAAGGGTTTCTGAACTGCTGCAAACTCACATCAGTTTAACTCTGGAAGTTGAAAACACACATTGACAATCATTCTGCTAGATAGCTCCGTTTTGTTTTAGAGCAAGATATTTCTCTTTACAGCCTGTTCTCACTTAAATTCTGGAATGTCCAAACGTAGCTTTTAGAAGAAATGTATTTCTACCTTGCTGATTCTAAAGATAGATGAAACTTCCTAAAAGGTACCAACACACAGAAAATCAGTTTGTAGGAAGCGGGTTTTCTGTGTTTTAAACGCATTCTTACTGCTAACTCTTATATGCGTCTCTACATCTGGAAATGACTGTTTCTACATTCTCCAGAGAAAGGGTTTCTGAACTGCTGCAATCACACATCAGTTTAACTCTGGAAGTTGAAAACACACATTGACAACTATTCTGCTAGATAGCTCCGTTTTGGTTTTAGAGCAAGGTATTTCTCTTTACAGCCTGTTCTCCCATCCACTCTAGAATGTCCAAACGCAGCTTTTAGAAGAAACGTGTTTCTGCCTTGGTGAATCTAAACATGGATGCAACTTCCTAAGGGGAACCAACACACAGAAGGTCAGTTTGTAGGAAGCGGGTCTTCTGTGTTTTAAGCGCATTCTTACTGCTAACACTTATATACGTCTCTAGGGCTGGAAATGACTGTTTCTACATTCTCCAAAGAAAGGGTTTCTGAACTGCTGCAAACACACATCAGTTTAACTCTGGAAGTTGAATAGACACATTGACAACCATTCTGCTAGAGGGCACCGTTTTGGTTTTAGAAAGTGGTATTTCTCTTTACAGCCTGTTCTCCCATCCACTCTGGAATGTACAAACGGAGCTTTTAGAAGAAACGTGTTTCTACCTCGCTGAATGTAAACACAGATGCAACTTCCTAAAAGGAACCAATACACAGAAGATCAGTTTGTAGGAAGTGGGTTTTTTGTGTTTTAAACGCATTCTTACTGCTAACCCTTATATGCGTCTCTAGGGATGAAAATGACTGTTTCTACATTCTCCAAAGAAAGGGTTTCTAAACTGCTGCAAACACACATCAGTTTAACTCTGGAAGCTGAAAACACACATTGACAACCATTCTGTTAGATAGCTCCGTTTTCGTTTTAGAGCAAGATATTTCTCTTTACAGCCTGTTCTCCCATCCACTCTGGAATGTCCAAACGCAGCTTTTAGAAGAAACGTGTTTCTACCTCGCTGAATCTAAACATAGATGCAACTTCCTAAAAGGTACCAACACACAGAAAATCAGTTTTTAGGAAGTGGGTTTTTTTGTGTTTTAAACGCATTCTTAGTACTAACTCTTATATGTGTCTCTGGATCTGGAAATGACTGTTTCTACATTCTCCAAAGAAAGGGTTTCTGAACTGCTGCAAACACACATCAGTTTAACTCTGGAAGTTGAAAACACACATTGACAACCATTCTGCTAGATAGCTTTGTTTTGGTTTTAGAGCTAGATATTTCTCTTTACATCCTGTTCTCTTTTCCACTCTGTAATGTCCAAACGGAGCTTTTAGAAGAAACGTGTTTCTACCTTGGTGAATCTAAACATACATGCAACTTCCTAAAGGGAACAGACACACAGAAGATCAGTTTGTAGGAAACGGGTCTTCTGTGTTTTAAACGCATTCTTACTGCTAACTCTTATATGCGTCTCTAGGGCTGGAAATGACTGTTTCTACATTCTCCAGAGAAAGGGTTTCTGAACTGCTGCAAACACACATCAGTTTAACTCTGGACGTTGAAAACACACATTGACAACCATTCTGCTAGATAGCTCCGTTTTGGTTTTATAACAAGATATTTCTCTTTACAGCCTGTTCTCCCATCCACTCTGGAATGTCCAAACGCAGCTTTTAGAAGAAACGTGTTTCTACCTCGCGGAATGTAAACATAGATGCAACTTCCTGAAAAGAACCAAAACACAGAAGATCAGTTTGTAGGAAGCAGGTCTTCTGTGTTTTAAACGCATTCTTCCTGCTAACTCTTATACGCGTCTCTAGGGCTGGAAATGACTGTTTCTACATTCTCCAAAGAAAGGGTTTCTGAACTGCTGCAAACACACACCAGTTTAACTCTGGAAGTTGAAAACACACATTGACAACCATTCTGCTAGATAGCTCCTTTTTGGTTTTAGAGCAAGATATTTCTCTTTACAGCCTATTCTCCCATCCACTCTGGAATGTCCAAACGCAGCTTTTAGAAGAAACGTGTTTCTAACTCGCTGAATCTAAACGTAGATGCAACTTCCTGAAAGGTACCAACACACAGAAAATCAGTTTGTAGGTAGCGGTTTTTTTGTGTTTTAAACGCATTCTTACTACTAACTCTTATATGCGTCTCTAGATCTGGAAATGACTGTTTCTACATTCTCCAAAGAAAGGGTTTCTGAACTGCTGCAAACACACATCAGTTTAACTCTGGTAGTTGAAAACACACATTGACAACCATTCTGCTAGATAGCTCCGTTTTGGTTTTAGAGCAAGATATTTCTCTTTACACCCTGTTCTCCCTTCCACTCTGGAATGTCCAAACGCAGCTTTTAGAAGAAATGTGTTTCTACCTTGCTGATTCTAAACATAGATGAAACTTCCTAAAAGGTACCAACACACAGAAAATCAGTTTGTAGGAAGCGGGTTTTCTGTGTTTTAAACGCATTCTTACTGCTTACTCTTATGTGCGTCTCTAGATCTGGAAATGACTGTTTCTACATTCTCCAGAGAAAGGGTTTCTGAACTGCTGCAATCACACATCAGTTTAACTCTGGAAGTTGAAAACACGCATTGACAACCATTCTGCTAGATAGCTCCGTTTTGGTTTTAGAGCAAGGTATTTCTCTTTACAGCCTGTTCTCCCATCCACTCTGGAATGTCCAAACGCAGCTTTTAAAAGAAACGTGTTTCTACCTCGCTGAATCTAAACATAGATGAAACTCCCTAAAAGGTACCAACACACAGAAAATCAGTTTGTAGGAAGCGGGATTTCTGTGTTTTAAACGCATTCTTACTGCTAATTCTTATATGCGTCTCTAGATCTGGAAATGACTGTTTCTACATTCTCCAAAGAATGGGTTTCTGAACTGCTGCAAAGACACATCAGTTCAACTCTGGAAGTTGAATAAACACATTGACAACCATTCTGCCAGATAGCTCCGTTTTGGTTTTAGAACAAGGTATTTCTCTTTACACTGTACTCCCATCCACTCTGGAATGTCCTAACGCAGCTTTTAGAAGAAACGTGTTTCTACCTTGGTGAATCTAAACATAGATGCAACTTCCTAAAGGGAACCAACACACAGACGATCAGTTTTTAGGAAGCGGGTTTTCTGTGTTTTAAACGCATTCCTACGGCTAAGTCTTATATGCGTCTCTAGATCTGGAAAATATTGTTTCTACATTCTCCAAAGAAAGGGTTTCTGAACTGCTGCAAACACACATCAGTTTAACTCTGGAAGTTGAAAACACACATTGACAACCATTCTGCTAGATAGCTCCGTTTTGGTTTTAGAGCGAGATATTTCTCTTTACAGCCTGTTCTCTTTTCCACTCTGGAAGGTCCAAACGCAGCTTTTAGAAGAAACGTGTTTCTACCTTTGTGAATCTAAACATAGATGCAACTTCCTAAAGGTAACCAACACACACAAGATCAGTTTGTAGGAAGCGGGTCTTCTGTGTTTTAAACGCATTCTTACTGCTAACTCTTATATGCGTCTCTAGGGCTTGAAATGACTGTTTCTATATTCTCCAAAGAAAGGGTTTCTGAACTGCTGCAAATACACATCAGTATAACTCTGGAAGTTGAATACACACATTGACAACCATTCTGCTTGATAGCTCCGTTTTGGTTTCAGAGCAAGGTATTTCTCTTTACAGGCTGTTCTCCCATCCACTCTGGAATGTCCAAACGCAGCTTTTAGAAGAAACGTGTTTCTACCTCGCTGAATCTAAACATAGACGCAACTTCCTAAAAGGTAACAACACACAGAAAACCAGGTTTTAGGAAGCAGGTTTTCTGTCTTTTAAATGCATTCTTACTGCTAACTCTTATATGCGTCTCTAGATCTGGAAATGACTGTTTCTACATTCTCCAAAGAAAGGGTTTCTGAACTGCTGCAAACACACATCAGTTTAACTCTGGAAGTTGAAAACACACATTGACAACCATTCTGCTAGATAGCTCTTTTTGGTTTTAGAACAAGGTATTTCTCTTTACACTGTTCTCCCTTCCACTCTGGAATGTCCAAACGTAGCTTTTAGAAGAAACGTGTTTCTACCTTCGTGAATCTAAACATAGATGAAACTTCCTAAAGGGAACCGACACACAGAAGTTCAGTTTGTAGGAAGCGGCTCTTCTGTGTTTTAAACGCGTGCTTACTGCTAACTCTTATATGCGTCTCTAGATCTGAAAATAACTGTTTCTACATTCTCCAAAGAAAGGGTTTCTGAACTGCTACAAACACACATCAGTTTAACTCTGGAAGTTGAAAACACACATTGACAACCATTCTGCTAGACAGCTCCATTTCGGTTTTAGAGCAAGGTATTTCTCTTTAAATCCTGTTCTCCCATCCACTCTGGAATGTCCAAAAGCAGCTTTTAGAAGAAACGTGCTTCTACCCCGCTGAATCTAAACATAGATGAAACTTCCTAAAAGCTACCAACACACAGAAAATCAGTTTGTAGGAAGCAGCTCTTCTGTGTTTTAAACCCATTCTTACTGCTAACTCTTATATGCGTCTCTAGATCTGGAAATGACTGTTTCTACATTGTCCAAAGAAAGGGTTTCTGAACTGCCGCAAACACACATCAGTTTAACCCTGGAAGTTTAATACACACATTGAAAACCATTCTGCTAGATAGCTCCGTTTTGGTTTTAGAACAAGGTATTTCTCTTTACACTGTTCTCCCATCCACTCTGGAATATCCAAACGCAGCTTTTAGAAGAAACGTGTTTCTACCACGCTGAATGTAAACTTAGATGCAACTTCCTAAGAGGAACCAACACACAGAAGATCAGTTTGTAGGAAGCGGGTCTTCTGTGTTTTAAACGCATTCTTACTGCTAACTCTTATATGCGTCTCTAGGGCTGGAAATGATTATTTCTACAGTCTCCAAAGAAAGGGTTTCTGAACTGCTGCAAACACACATCAGTTTAACTCTGGAAGTTGAATACACACATTGACAACCATTCTGCTAGATAGCTCCGTTTTGGTTTTAGAGCAAGGTATTTCTCTTTACACTGTTTTCCCTTCCACTCTGGAATGTCCAAACGCAGCTTTTAGAAGAAACGTGTTTCTACCTCGCTGAATGTAAACATAGATGCAACTTCCTAAAAGGAACCAAAACACATAAGATCAGTTTGTAGGAAGCGAGTCTTCTGTGTTTTTAACGCATCCTTACTGCTAACTCTTATATGCTTCTCGAGGGCTGGAAATGACTGTTTCTACATTCTCCAGAGAAAGGGTTTCTGAACTGCTGCAAACACACATCAGTTTAACTCTGGAAGTTGAAAACACACAGTGACAACCATTCTGCTAGATGTATCCGTTTTGGTTTTAGAGAAAGATATTTCTCTTTACAGTCTGTTCTCTTTTCCACTCTGGCATGTCCAAACGCAGCTTTTAGAAGAAACGTGTTTCTACCTTGGTGAATCTAAACATAGATGCAACTTCCTAAAGGGAACCAACGCACAGAAGATCAGTTTGTAGGAAGCAGGTCTTCTGTGTTTTAAACGCATTCTTACTGCTAACTCTTACATGGGTTTCTAGATCTGGAAATGACTGTTTCTACATTCACCAAGGAAAGGGTTTCTGAACAGCTGCAAACACACATCAGTTTAACTCTGGAAGTTGAATAAACACATTGACAACCATTCTGCTAGGTAGCTCCGTTTTGGTTTTAGAGCTAGATATTTCTCATTACAGCCTGTTCTCCAATCCACTCTGGAATGTCCAAACGCAGCTTTTAGAAGAAACGTGTTTCTACCTCGCTGAATCTAAACATAGGTGCAACTTCCTAAAGGGAACCAACACACAGAAGATCAGTTTGTAGGAAGCAGCTCTTCTGTGTTTTAAACGCATTCTTACGGCTAACACTTATATGCGTCTCTAGGGCTGGAAATGACTGTTTCTACATTCTCCAAAGAAAGGGTTTCTGAACTGCGGCAAACACACATCAGTTTAACTCGGGAAGTTGAATACACACATTGACAACCATTCTGCTAGATAGCTCCGTTTTGGTTTTAGAGCAAGGTATTTCTCTTCAGAGCCTGTTCTCCCATCCACTCTGGAATGTCCAAACGCAGCTTTTTTGAAGAAACGTGTTTCTACCTCTCTGAATGTAAACATAGATGCAACTTCCTAAAAGGAACCAACACACAGAAGATCAGTTTGTAGGAAGCGGGTCTTCTGTGTTTTAAACGCATTCTTACTACTAACTCTTATATGCGTCTCTAGGGCTGGAAATGATTATTTCTACAGTCTCCAAACAAAGGTTTTCTGAACTGCTGCAAACACACATCAGTTTAACCCTGGAAGTTGAAAACACACGTTGACAACCATTCTGATAGATAGCTCCGTTTTGGTTTTAGAGCAAGATATTTCTCTTTACACCCTGTTCTCCCTTCCACTCTGGAATGTCCAAACGCAGCTTTTAGAAGATACGTGTTTCTACCTTGGTGAATCTAAACATAGATGCAACTTCCTAAAGGGAACCAACACACAGAAGATCAGTTTGTAGGAATCGGGTCTTCTGTGTTTTAAACGCATTCTTACTGCTAACTCTTATATGCGTCTCTAGATCTGGAAATGACTGTTTCTACATTCTCCAAAGAAAGGGTTTCTGAACTGCTGCAAACACACATCAGTTTAACTCTGGAAGTTGAAAACACACATTGACAACCATTCTGCTAGATATCTCCGTTTTGGTTTTAGAAAAAGTTATTTCTCTTTACAGCCTGTTCTCTTTTCCACTCTGGAATGTCCAAACGCAGCTTTTAGAAGAAACGTGTTTCTACCTTGGTGAATCTAAACATAGATGCAACTTCCTAAAGGGAACCAACACACAGAAGATCAGTTTGTAGGAAGCGGGTCTTCTGTGTTTTAAACGCATTCTTACTGCTAACACTTATATGCGTCTTTAGATCTGGAAATGACTGTTTCTACATTCTCCAAAGAAAGGGTTACTGAACTGCTGAAAACACACATCAGTTTAACTCTGGAAGTTGAATACACACATTGACAACCATTCTGCTAGGTAGCTCCGTTTTGGTTTTAGAACAAGGTATTTCTCTTTACACTGTTCTCCGATCCACTCTGGAATGTCCAAACGCACCTTTTAGAAGAAACGTGTTTCTACCTCGCTGAATGTAAACATAAATGCAACTTCCTAAAATTAACCAACACACAGAAAATCAGTTTGTATGAAGCGGGTCTTCTGTGTTTTAAACGCATTCTTACTGCTAACTCTTATATGCGTCTCTAGGGCAGGAAATGACTGTTTCTACATTCTCCAAAGAAAGGGTTTCTGAACTGCTGCAAACACACATCAGTTTAACTCTGGAAGTTGAATACACACATTGACAACCATTCTGCTAGATAGCTCCGTTTTGGTTTTAGAACAAGGTATTTCTCTTTACAGCCTGTTCTCCCATCCACTCTGGAATGTACAATCGCAGCTTTTAGAAGAAACGTGCTTCTACCTCGATGAATCTAAACATAGATGCAACTTCCTAAAAGCTACCAACACACAGAAAATCAGTTTGTAGGAAGCGGGTCTTCTGTGTTTTAAACGCATTCTTACTGCTAACTCTTATATGCGTCTCTAGATCTGGAAATGACCGTTTCTACATTCTCCAACGAAAGGGTTTCTGAACTGCTGCAAACACCCATCAGTTTAACTCTGGAAGTTGAATACACACTTTGACAACCATTCTGCTAGATAGCTCCGTTTTGGTTTTAGAACAAGGTATTTCTCTTTACACTGTTCTCCCTTCCACTCTGGAATGTCCAAACGCAGCTTTTAGAAGAAACGTGTTTCTACCTCACTGAATTTAAACATAGATGCAACTTCCTAAAAGGAACCAACGCACAGAAGATCAGTTTGTAGGAAGCGGGTCTTCTGTGTTTTAAACGCATTCTTACTGCTAACTCTTATATGCGTCTCTAGATCTGGAAGTGACTGTTTCTACATTCTTCAAAGAAAGGGTTTCTGAACTGCTGCAGACACATATCAGTTTAACTCTGCAAGTTGAATACACACATTGACAACCATCCTGCTATGTAGCTCCGTTTTGGTTTTAGAGCAAGGTATTTCTCTTTACAGCCTGTTCTCCCATCCACTCTGGAATGTCCAAACGCAACTTTTAGAAGAAACGTGTTTCTACCTCGCTGAATGTAAACATAGATGCAACTTCCTAAAAGGTACCAACACACAGAAAATCAGTTTGTAGGAAGCGGGTTCTCTGTGTTTTAAACGCATTATTACTGCTAACTCTTATATGCTTCTCTAGATCTGGAAAAGACTGTTTCTACATTCTCCAAAGAAAGGGTTTTTGAAGCCGGGCGCGGTGGTTCAAGCCTGTAATCCCAGCACTTTTGGAGGCTGAGGCGGGTTAATCATGAGGTCGAGAGATCGAGACCATCCTGGTCAACATGGTGAAACCCCTTCTCTACTAAAAATACAAAAAAATTAGCTGGGCATGGTGGCACGTGCCTGTAATCCCAGCTACTCGGGAGGCTGAGGCAGGAGAATTGTCTGAAACCAGGAGGCGGAGGTTGCGGTGAGCCGAGATCGCGCCATTGCACTCCAGCCTGGGTAATAAGAGCGAAAACTCCGCCTCAAAAAAAAAAAAAAAAAAAAGAAAGGGTTTTTGAACTGCTGCAAACACACATCAGTTTAATTCTTGAAGTTGAATACACACATTGACAACCATTCTGCTAGATAGCTCCGTTTATGTTTCAGAACAAGGTATTTCTCTTTACACTGTTCTCCCATCCACTCTGGAATGTCCAAACGCAGCTTTTAGAAGAAACGTGTTTCTAACTTGGTTAGAATAGATGCAACTTCCTAAAGGGAACCAACACATAAGATCAGTTTTTAGGAAGCGGGTCATCTGTGTTTTAAATGCATTCTTACTGCTAACTCTTATATGCGTCTCTAGATCTGGAAATGACTGTTTCTACATTCTCCAAAGAAAGGGTTTCTGAACTGCTGCAAACACACATCAGTTTAACTCTGGATGTTGAATACACACATTGACAACCATTCTGCTAGATACCTCCGTTTTGGTTTTAGAACAAGGTATTTCTCTTTACACTGTTCTCCGATCCACTCTGGAATGTCCAAACGCAGCTTTTAGAAAAAACGTGTTTCTACCTCGCTGAATGTAAACATAGATGCAACTTCCTAAAAGGAACCAACACACAGAAGATCAGTTTGTAGGAAGCGGGTCTTCTGTGTTTTAATCGCATTCTTACTGCTAACCCTTATATGCGTCTCTAGGGCTGAAAATGACTGTTTCTACATTCTCCAAAGAAAGGGTCTCTGAACTGCTGCAAACACACATCAGTTTAACTCTGGAAGTTGAAAATACACATTGACAACCATTCTGCTAGATAGCTCCTTTTTGGTTTTAGAGCAAGATATTTCTCTTTACACCCTGTTCTCCCTTCCACTCTAGAATGTCCAAACGCAGCTTTTAGAAGAAACGTGTTTCTACCTTGGTGAATCTAAACAGAGATGCAACGTCCTAAAGGGAACCAACAGACAGAAGATCAGTTTGTAGGAAGCAGGTCTTCTGTGTTTTAAAAGCATTCTTACTGCTAACTCTTATATGCGTCTCTAAATCTGGAAATGACTGTTTCTACATTCTCCAAAGAAAGGGTTTCTGAACTGCTACAAACACACATCAGTTTAACTCTGGAACTTGAATACACACATTGACAACCATTCTGCTAGATAGCTCCGCTTTGGTTTTAGAGCAAGGTATTTCTCTTTATAGCCTGTTCTCCCATCCACTCTGGAATGTCCAAACGCAGCTTTTAGAAGAAACGTGCTTCTACCTCGCTGAATCTAAACATAGATGCAACTTCCTAAAAGCTACCAACACACAGAAATTCAGTTTGTAGGAAACAGCTCTTCTGTGTTTTAAGCGCATTCTTACTGCTAACTCTTATATGCGTCTCTAGATCTGGAAATGACTGTTTCTACATTCTCCAAAGAAAGGGTTTCTGAACTGCTGCAAACACCCATCAGTTTAACCCTGGAAGTTGAATACACACATTGAAAAGCATTCTGCTAGATAGCTCCGTTTTGGTTTTAGAACAAGGTATTTCTCTTTACACTGTTCTCAGATCCACTCTGGAATGTCCAAATGCAGCTTTTAGAAGAAACGTGTTTCTACCTCGCTGAATGTAAACATAGCTGCAACTTCCTAAAAGGAACCAACACAGAGAAGATCAGTTTGTAGGAAGCGGGTCTTCTTTGTTTTAAACGCATTCTTACTGCTAACTCTTATATGTGTCTCTAGGGCTGGAAATGACTGTTTCTACATACTCCAGAGAAAGGGTTTCTGAACTGCTTCAAAGACACATCAGTTTACCTCTGGAAGTTGAATTTACACATTGACAACCATTCCTCTAGATAGCTCCGTTTTGGTTTTAGAGCAAGGTATTTCTCTTTACAGCCTGTTCTCCCTTCCACTCTGGAATGTCCAAACGCAGCTTTTAGAAGAAACGTGTTTCTACTTGGTGAATCTAAACATAGATGCAACTTCCTAAAGGGAACCAACTCACAGAAGATCAGATTGTAGGAAGCGGGTCTTCTGTGTTTAAAACGCATTCTTACTACTAACTCTTATATGGGTCTCTAGATCTGGAAATGACTGTTTCTACATTCTCCAAAGAAAGAGTTTATGAACTGCTCCAAACACACATCATTTTAACTCTTGAAGTTGAATACACACATTGACAACCATTCTGCTAGATAGCTCCGTTTTGGTTTTAAAACAAGGTATTTCTCTTTACACTGTTCTCCCATCCACTCTGGAATTCCCAAACGCAGCTTTTAGAAGAAACGTGTTTCTACCTCGCTGAATGTAAACATAGATGCAACTTCCTAAAATCAACCAACAAACAGAAGATCAGTTTGTAGGAAGCGGGTCTTCTGTGTTTTAAAAGCATTCTTACTGCTAACCCTTATATGCGTCTCTAGGGCTGAAAATTACTGTTTCTACATTCTCCAAAGAATGGGTTTCTGAACTGCTGCAAACACACATCAGTTTAACTCTGGATGTTGAAAACACGCATTGACAACCGTTCTGCTACATAGCTCCGTTTTGGTTTTAGAGCAAGATATTTCTCTTTACACCCTGTTCTCCCTTCCACTCTGGAATGTCCAAACGCAGCTTTTAGAAGATACGTGTTTCTACCTTGGTGAATCTAAACATAGATGCAACTTCCTAAAGGGAACCAACACACAGAAGATCAGTTTGTAGGAAGCGGGTCTTCTGTTTTTTTAAACGCATTCTTACTGCTAACTCTTATATGCGTCTCTAGATCTGGAAATGACTGTTTCTACATTGTCCAAAGAAAGGGTTTCTGAACTGCTGCAAACACACATCAGTTTAACTCTGCAAGTTGAATACACACATTGAAAACCATTCTGCTACATAGCTCCGTTTTGGATTTAGAACAAGCTATTTCTCTTTACACTGTTCTCCCTTCCACTCTGGAATGTCCAAACACAGCTTTTAGAAGAAACGTGTTTCTACCTCGCTGAATTTAAACATAGATGCAACTTCCTAAAAGGAACCAACACACAGAAAATCAGTTCGTAGGAAGCGGGTCTTCTGTGTTTTAATCGCATTTTTACTGCTTACTCTTATATGCGTCTCTAGGGCTGGAAATGACTTTTTCTACATTCTCCAGAGAAAGGGTTTCTGAACTACTGCAAACACACATCAGTTTAACTCTGGAAGTTGAAAACACACATTGACAACCATTCTGCTAGATAGCTCCGTTTTGGTTTTAGAGAAAGATATTTCTCTTTAAAGCCTGTTCTCCCTTCCGCTCTGGAATGTCCAAATGCAGCTTTTTGAAGAATCGTGTTTCTACCTCGCTGAATCTAAACATAGATGCAACTTCCTAAAAGGAACCAACACACAGAAGATAAATTTGTAGGAAGAGGGTCTTCTGTGTTTTAAACGCATTCTTACTGCAAACTCTTATATGCGTCTCTAGATCTGGAAATGACTGTTTCTACATTCTCAAAAGAAAGGGTTTCTGAACTGCTACAAACGCACATCAGTTTAACTCTGGAAGTCGAATACACACATTGACAACCATTCTGCTAGACAGGTCCGTTTTGGTTTTAGAGCAAGGTATTTCTCTTTACAGCCTGTTCTCCCATCCTCTCTAGAATGTCCAAACGCAGCTTTTAGAAGAAACGTGTTTCTAACCTGGTGAATTTAACATAGATGCAACTTCCTAAAGGGAACCAACACATAAGATCAGTTTTTAGGAAGCGGGTCTTCTGTGTTTTAAACGCATTCTTACTGCTAACTCTTATATGCGTCTCTAGATCTGGAAATGACTGTTTCTACATTCTCCAAAGAAAGGGTTTCTGAACTGCTGCAAACACACATCAGTTTAACTCTGGATGTTGAATACACACATTGACAACCATTCTGCTAGATACCTCCGTTTTGGTTTTAGAACAAGGTATTTCTCTTTACACTGTTCTCCAATCCACTCTGGAATGTCCAAACGCAGCTTTTAGAAAAAACGTGTTTCTACCTCGCTGAATGTAAACATAGATGCAACTTCCTAAAAGGAACCAACACACAGAAGATCAGTTTGTAGGAAGCGGGTCTTCTGTGTTTTAATCGCATTCTTACTGCTAACCCTTATATGCGTCTCTAGGGCTGAAAATGACTGTTTCTACATTCTCCAAACAAAGGGTCTCTGAACTGCTGCAAACACACATCAGTTTAACTCTGGAAGTTGAAAATACACATTGACAACCATTCTGCTAGATAGCTGCTTTTTGGTTTTAGAGCAAGATATTTCTCTTTACACCCTGTTCTCCCTTCCACTCTAGAATGTCCAAACGCAGCTTTTAGAAGAAACGTGTTTCTACCTTGGTGAATCTAAACAGAGATGCAACGTCCTAAAGGGAACCAACACACAGAAGATCAGTTTGTAGGAAGCAGGTCTTCTGTGTTTTAAACGCATTCTTACTGCTAACTCTTATATGCGTCTCTAAATCTGGAAATGACTGTTTCTACATTATCCAAAGAAAGGGTTTCTGAACTGCTACAAACACACATCAGTTTAACTCTGGAAGTTGAATACACACATTGACAACCATTCTGCTAGATAGCTCCGTTTTGGTTTTAGAGCAAGGTATTTCTCTTTATAGCCTGTTCTCCCATCCACTCTGGAATGTCCAAACGCAGCTTTTAGAAGAAACGTGCTTCTACCTCGCTGAATCTAAACATAGATGCAACTTCCTAAAAGCTACCAACACACAGAAATTAAGTTTGTAGGAAGCAGCTCTTCTGTGTTTTAAACGCATTCTTACTGCTAACTCTTATATGGGTCTCTAGATCTGGAAATGACTGTTTCTACATTCTCCAAAGAAAGGGTTTCTGAACTGCTGCAAACACGCATCAGTTTAACCCTGGAAGTTGAATACACACATTGAAAAGCATTCTGCTAGATAGCTCCGTTTTGGTTTTAGAACAAGGTATTTCTCTTTACACTGTTCTCAGATCCACTCTGGAATGTCCAAATGCAGCTTTTAGAAGAAACGTGTTTCTACCTCGCTGAATGTAAACATAGCTGCAACTTCCTAAAAGGAACCAACACACAGAAGATCAGTTTGTAGGAAGCGGGTCTTCTGTGTTTTAAACGCATTCTTACTGCTAACTCTTATATGTGTCTCTAGGGCTGGAAATGACTGTTTCTACATACTCCAGAGAAAGTGTTTCTGAACTGCTGCAAAGACACATCAGTTTACCTCTGGAAGTTGAATTTACACATTGACAACCATTCCTCTAGATAGCTCCGTTTTGGTTTTAGAGCAAGGTATTTCTCTTTACAACCTGTTCTCCCTTCCACTCTGGAATGTCCAAACGCAGCTTTTAGAAGAAACGTGTTTCTACCTTGGTGAATCTAACCATAGATGCAACTTCCTAAAGGGAACCAACACACAGAAAATCAGTTTGTAGGAAGCGGGTCTTCTGTGTTTAATCGCATTCTTACTGCTTACACTTATATGCGTCTCTAGGGCTGGAAATGACTTTTTCTACATTCTCCAGAGAAAGGGTTTCTGAACTGCTGCAAACACACATCAGTTTAACTCTGGAAGTTGAAAACACACATTGACAACCATTCTGCTAGATAGCTCCGTTTTGGTTTTAGAGAAAGATATTTCTCTTTAAAGCCTGTTCTCCCTTCCACTCTGGAATGTCCAAATGCAGCTTTTTGAAGAATCGTGTTTCTACCTTGGTGAATCTAAACATAGATGCAACTTCCTAAAAGGAACCAACACACAGAAGATAAATTTGTAGGAAGCGGGTCTTCTGTGTTTTAAACGCATTCTTACTGCAAACTCTTATATGCGTCTCTAGATCTGGAAATGACTGTTTCTACATTCTAAAAAGAAAGGGTTTCTGAACTGCTACAAACGCACATCAGTTTAACTCTGGATGTCGAATACACACATTGATAACCATTCTGCTAGACAGGTCCGTTTTGGTTTTAGAGCAAGGTATTTCTCTTTACACCCTGTTCTCCCATCCACTCTAGAATGTCCAAACGCAGCTTTTAGAAGAAACGTGTTTCTATCTCGCTGAATCTAAACATAGATGCAACTTCCTAAAAGGTACCAACACACAGAAAATGAGTTTGTAGGAAACGGGTTTTCTCTGTTTTAAACGCATTCTTCCTGCTAACTCTTATATGCGTCTCTAGATCTGGAAATGACTGTTTCTACATTTTTCAAAGAAAGGGTTTCTGAACTGCTGCAAACACACATCAGTTTAACTCTGGAAGTTGAATACACACATTGCCAACCATTCTGCTAGATAGCTCCGTTTTGGTTTTAGAACAATGTATTTCTCTTGACACTGTTCTCCCATCCACTCTGGAATGCCCAAACGCAGCTTTTACAAGAAACGTGTTTCTACCTCGCTGAATATAAACATAGATGCAACTTCCTAAAAGCAACCAACACACAGAAGATCAGTTTGTAGGAAGCGGGTCTTCTGTGTTTTGAACGCATTCTTACTGCTAACCCTTATATGCGTCTCTAGGGCTGAAAATGACTGTTTCTACATTCTACAAAGAAAGGGTTTCTGAACTGCTGAAAACACACCTCAGTTTAACTCTGGATGTTGAAAACACACATTGACAACCATTCTGCTAGATAGCTCCGTTTTGGTTTTAGAGCAAGATATTTCTCTTTATACCCTGTTCTCCCTTCAACTCTAGAATATCCAAACGCAGCTTTTAGAAGATACGTGTTTCTACCTTGGTGAATCTAAACATAGATACAACTTCATAAAGGGAACCAACACACAGAAGATCAGTTTGTAGGAAGCAGGTCTTCTGTGTTTTAAACGCATTCTTACTGCTAACTCTTATATGCGTCTCTAGATCTGGCAATGACTGTTTCTACATTTTTCAAAGAAATGGTTTCTGAACTGCTGCAAACACACATCAGTTTAACTCTGGAAGTTGAATACACACATTGACAACCATTCTTCTAGATAGCTCCGTTTTGGTTTCAGAGCAAGGTATTTCTCTTTACAGCCTGATCTCCCATCCACTCTGGAATGTCCAAACGCAGCTTTTAGAAGAAACGTGTTTCTACCTCGCTGAATCTAAACTTAGATGCAACTTCCTAAAAGGTACCAACACACAGAAGATCAGTTTGTAGGAAGCGGGTTTTCTGTGTTTTAAACGCATTTTTAATACTAACTCTTATTGGCGTCTCTAGATCTGGAAATGACTGTTTCTACATTCTCCAAAGAAAGGGTTTCTGAACTTCTGCAAACACACATCAGTTTAACTCTGGAAGTTGAATACACACATTGACAACCACGCTGCTAGATAGCTCCGTTTTGGTTTTAGAACAAGGTATTTCTCTTTACACTGTTCTCCCTTCCACTCTGCAATGTACAAACGCAGCTTTTAGAAGAAACATGTTTCTACGTCGCTGAATTTTAACATAGATGCAACTTCCTAAGGAACCAACACACAGAAGATCAGTTTGTAGGAAGCGGGTCTTCTGTGTTTTAAACGCATTCTTACTGCTAACTCTTATATGCGTCTCTAGATCTGGAAGTGACTGTATCTACATTCTCCAAGGAAAGGGTTTCTGAACTGCTGCAAACACACATCAGTTAAACTCTGCAAGTTGAATACACACATTGACAACCATTCTGCTATATATATCCGTTTTGGTTTTAGAGCAAGGTATTTCTCTTTACAGCCTGTTCTCCCATCCACTCTGGAATGCCCAAACGCAACTTTTAGAAGAAACGTGTTTCTACCTCGCTGAATCTAAACATAGATGCAACTTCCTAAAAGGTACCAAAACACAGAAAATCAGTTGGTAGGAAGCGGGTTTTCTGTGTTTTAAACGCATTCTTACTGCTAACTCTTATATGCTTCTCTAGATCAGGAAAAGACTGTTTCTACATTCTATAATGAAAGGGTGTCTGAACTGCTGCAAACACACATCAGTTTAACTCTTGAAGTTGAATACACACATTGACAACCATTCTGCTAGATAGCTCCGTTTTGGTTTCAGAACAAGGTATTTCTCTTTACACTGTTCTCCCATCCACTCTGGAATGTCCAAATGCAGCTTTTAGAAGAAACGTGTTTCTAACTCGCTGAATGTAAACATAGATGCAACTTCCTGAAAGGAACCAACACACAGAAGATCAGTTTGTAGGAAACGGGTCTTCCGTGTTTTAAACGCATAGTTACTGCGAACTCTTATATGCATCTCTAGGGCTGGAAATGAATGTTTCTACATTCTCCAAAGAAAGGGTTTCTGAACTGCTGAAAACACACATCAGTTTAACTCTGGAAGTTGAAAACACACATTGACAACCATTCCGATAGATAGCTCCGTTTTGGTTTTAGAGCAATATATTTCTCTTTACAGCCTGTTCTCTTTTCCACTCTGGAATGTCCAAACGCAGCTTTTAGAAGAAACGTGTTTCTACCTTGGTGAATCTAAACATAGTTGCAACTTCCTAAAGGGAACCAACACACAGAAGATCAGTTTGAAGGAAGCGGGCCTTCTGTGTTTTCAACGCATTCTTACTGCTAACTCTTACATGCGTCTCTAGATCTGGAAATGACTGTTTCTACATTCTCCAAAGAAAGGGTTTCTGATCTGCTGCAAACACACATCAGTTTAACTCTGGAAGTTGAATACACACATTGACAACCATTCTGCTAGATAGCTCCGTTTTGGTTTTAGAGCAAGATATTTCTCTTTACAGCCTGTTCTCCCATCCACTATGGAATGTCCAAACGCAGCTTTTAGAAGAAACGTGGTTCTACCTCGCTGAATATACACATAGATCCAACTTCCTAAAAGGAAGCAATACACAGAAGATCAGTTTGTAGGAAGCAGCTCTTCTGTGTTTTAAACGCATTCTTACTGCAAACTCTTATATGTTTCTCTAGATCTGGAAATGACTGTTTCTACATTCTCCAAAGAAAGGGTTTCGGAACTGCTGCAAGCACACATCAGTTTAACTCTGGAAGTTGAATACACACATTGACAACCATTCTGCTAGATAGCTCCGTTTCGGTTTTAGAGCATGGTATTTCTCTATACACTGTTCTCCCATCCACTCTGGAATGTCCAAACGCAGCTTTTAGAAGAAACGTGTTTCTACCTCGCTGAATGTAAACATAGATGCAACTTCCTAAACGGAACCAACACACAGAAGACCAGTTTGTAGGAAGCGGGTCTTCTGTGTTTTAAACGCATTCTTACTGCTAACTCTTTTATGCATCTCTACATCTGGAAATGGCTGTTTCTACATTCTCCAAAGAAAGGATTTCTAAACTGCTGCAAACACACATCAGTTTAACTCTGGAAGTTGAATAAACACATTGACAACCATTCTGCTAGATAGCTCCGTTTTGGTTTTGGAGCAAGATATTTCTCTTTACAGCCTGTTCTCCCATCCACTCTGGAATGTCCAAACGCAGCTTTTAGAAGAAACGTGTTTCTACCTCGCTGAATGTAAACATAGATGAAACTTCTTAAAAAGAACCAACACACAGAAGATCAGTTTTTAGGAAGCGGCTCTTCTGTGTTTTAAACGCATTCTTACTGCTAACTCTTATATGTGTCTCTAGATCCGGAAATGACTGTTTCTACATTCTCCAAAGAAAGGGTTTCTGAACTGCTGCAGACACACATAAGTTTAACTCTGGAAGCTGAATACACACATTGACAACCATTCTGCTAGATAGCTCCATTTTTTCTGTGTTTTAAACGCATTCTTTTTTTTTTTTCTCTCTTTCTTTTTTTTTTATTGCATTTTAGGTTTTGGGGTACATGTGATGAACATGCAAGGTTGTTGCATAGGTACACACATGGCAGTGTGCTTTGCTGCCTTCCGTCCCCTCACCTGTATCTGTCATTTCTCCCCATGCTATCTCTTCCCACCTCCCCACCCCCCGCCCCTCCCTCTTTTCCCCCCAACAGACCCCAGTGTGTAGTGCTCCCCTCCCTGTGTCCATGTGTTCTCATTGTTCAACACCCGCCTATGAGCGAGAATATACGGCGTTTGATTTTCTGCTCTTGTGTCAGTTTGCTGAGAATGATGGTTTCCAGGTTCATCCATGTCCCTATAAAGGACGTGAACTCATCGTTTTTGATGGCTGCATAATATTCCATGGTGTATATGTACCACATTTTCCCTATCCAGTCTATCATCGTTGGGCATTTGGGTTGGTTCCAGGTCTTTGCTATTGTAAACAGTGCTGCAATGAACATTCGTGTGCACGTGTCCTTGTAGTAGAATGATTTATAATCCTTTGGATATATACCCAGTAATGGGATTGCTGGGTCAAATGGGATTTCTATTTTTAAGTCCTTGAGGAATC
This sequence comes from Saimiri boliviensis, assembly GCF_048565385.1. Taxonomy (NCBI): domain Eukaryota; kingdom Metazoa; phylum Chordata; class Mammalia; order Primates; family Cebidae; genus Saimiri; species Saimiri boliviensis. The sequence continues at coordinate 103,975,168 of NC_133455.1, forward strand.
GCCACACTGTCTTCCACAATGGTTGAATTAATTTACATTCCCACCAACAGTGTAAAAGTGTTCCTATTTCTCCACATCCTCTCCAGCATCTGTTGTTTCCCGATTTTTTAATGATCGCCATTCTAATTGGTGTGAGATGGTATCTCAATGTGGTTTTGATTTGCATTTCTCTGATGACCAGTGATGATGAGCATTTTTTCATATGTTTGTTGGCCTCCTGTATGTCTTCTTTTGTAAAGTATCTGTTCATATACTTTGCCCATTTTTGAATGGGCTTGTTTGTTTTTTTCTTGTAGATCTACTTTAGTTCTTTGTAGATTCTGGATATCAGCCCCTTGTGAGATGGGTAGACTGCAAAAATTTTTTCCCATTCTGTTTGTTGTCGATACTGCGAACTCTTATATGCGTCTCTAGATCTGGAAATGACTGTTTCAACATTCTCCAAAGAAAGGGTTTCTGAACTGCTGCAAACACACATCAGTTTAACTCTGGATGTTGAATAAACACATTGACAACCATTCTGCTTGATAGATCCGTTTTGGTTTTAGAGCAAGGTATTTCTCTTTACAGCCTGTTCTCCCATCCACTCTGGAATGTCCAAACGCAGCTTTTAGAAGAAACGTGTTTCTACCTCGCTGAATCTAAACACAGATGCAACTTCCTAAAAGGTACCAACACACAGAAAATCAGTTTGTAGGAAGCGGGTTTTCTGTGTTTTAAACGCATTCTTACTATTAACTCTTATATGCGTCTCTAGATCTGGAAATGACTGTTTCTACATTCTCCAAAGAAAGGGTTTCTGAACTGCTGCAAACACACATCGGTTTAACTCTGGAAGTTGAATACACACATTGACAACCATTCTGCTAGATAGCTCCGTTTCGTTTTTAGAGCAAGGTATTTCTCTTTAGAGCCTGTTCTCTTTTCCACTCTGGAATGTCCAAACGCAGGTTTTAGAAAAAACGTGTTTCTACCTCGCTGAATATAAACATAGATGCAACTTCCTAAAAGGAACCAACACACAGATGATCAATTTGTAGGAAGCGGGTCCTCTGTGTTTTAAACGCATTCTTACTGCTAACTCTTATATGCGTCTTAGGGCTAGAAATGACTGTTTCTACATTCTCCAAAGAAAGGGTTTCTGAACTGCTGCAAACACACATCAGTTTAGCTCTGGAAGTTGTATACACACATTGACAACCATTGTGTTAGATAGCTCCGTTTTGGTTTTAGAGCAAGGTATTTCTCTTTACAGCCTGTTCTCCCTTCCACTCTGGAGTGTCCAAACGCAGCTTTTAGAAGAAACGTGTTTCTACCTTGGTGAATCTAAACATAGATGCAACTTCCTAAAGGGAACCAACACACAGAAGATCAGTTTGTAGGAAGCGGGTCTTCTGTGTTTTAAACGCATTTTTACTGCTAACTCTTACATGCGTCTCTAGATCTGGAAATGACTGTTTCTACATTCTCCAGAGAAAGGGTTTCTGAACTGCTGCAAACACACATCAGTTTAACTCTTGAATTTGAATGCACACATTGAGAACCATTCTGCTAGATAGTTCCGTTTTGGTTTTAGAACAAGGTATTTGTCTTTACACTGTTCTCCCATCCACTCTGGAATGTCCAAACGCAGCTTTTAGAAGAAACGTGTTTCTACCTCGCTGAATGTAAACATAGATGCAACTTCCTAAAGGGAACCAACACACAGAAAAGCAGTTTGTAGGAAGCGGGTCTTCTGTGTTTTAAAAGCATTCTGACTGCTAACACTTATATGCGTCTCTAGGGCTCGAAATGACTGTTTCTACATTCTTCAAAGAAAGGGTTTCTGAACTGCTGCAAACACACATCAGTTTAACTCTGGAAGTTGAAAAAACACATTGACAACCATTCTGCTAGATAGCTCCGTTTTGGTTTTAGAGCACTATAATTATCTTTACAGCCTGTTCTCCCATCCACTCTGGAATGTCCAAACACAGCTTTTAGAAGAAACGTGTTTCTAACTCGCTGAATCTAAAATTAGATGCAACTTCCTAAATGGTACCAACACAGAGAAAATCAGTTTCTAGTAAGCGGGTTTTCTGTGTTTTAAACGCATTCTTACTATTAACTCTTATATGCGTCTCTAGATCTGGAAATGAGTGTTTCTACATTCTCCAAAGAAAGGGTTTCTGAACTGCTTCAAACACACATCAGCTTAACTCCGGAAGGTGAATACAATCATTGACAACCATTCGGCTAGATAGCTCCGTTTCGGTTTTAGAGCAAGGTATTTCTCTTTACAGCCTGTTCTCCCATCCACTCTGGAATGTCCAAACGCAGCTTTTAGAAGAAACGTGTTTCTACCTCGCTGAATCTAAACATTGAAGCAACTTCCTAAAAGGAACCAACACACAGAATATCAGTTTGTAGGAAGCGGGTGTTCTGTGTTTTAAATGCATTCTTACTGCTACCTATTATATGCGTCTCTAGATCTGGAAATGACTTTTTCTACATTCTCCAAAGAAAGGGTTTCTGAACTGCTGCAGACACACATCAGTTTACCTCTGGAAGTTGAATAGACACATTGACAATCATTCTGCTAGATAGCTCCGTTTTGGTTTTAGAGCAAGGTATTTATCCTTACACTGTACTCCCATCCAATCTGGAATGTCCAAACGCAGCTTTTAGAAGAAACGTGTTTCTACCTCGCTGAATGTAAACATAGATGTAACTTCCTAAAAGGAGCCAACACACAGATGATCAATTTGTAGGAAGCGGGTCCTCTGTGTTTTAAACGCATTTTTACTGCTAACTCTTATATGGGTCTCTAGATCTGGAAATGACTGTTTCTACATTCTCCAAAGAAAGGGTTTCTGAACTGCTGCAAACACACATCAGTTTAAATCTGGAAGTTGAGTACACGCATTGACAACCATTCTGCTAGATAGCTCCGTTTTGGTTTTAGAGCAAGGTATTTATCTTTACAGCCTGTTCTCCCATCAACTCGAATGTCCAAATGCAGCTTTTAGAGGAAACGTGTTTCTACCTCGCTGAATCTAAACATAGATGCAACTTCCTAAAAGGAACCAACACACAAAAGATCAGTTTGTACGAAGCCGGTCTTCTGTGTTTTAATCGCATTCCTACTGCTAACTCTTATATGCGTCTCTAGATCTGGAAATGACTGTTTCTACATTCTCTAAAGAAAGAATTTCTGAACTGCTGCAAACAAACATCAGTTTAACTCTGGATGTTGAATACACACATTGACAACCATTCTGCCAGATAGCTCCGTTTTCGTTTTAGAGCACGGTGTTTCACTTTACAGCCTGTTCTCCCATCCACTCTGGAATGTCCAAACGCAGCTTTTAACACACACGTGTTTCTACCTCGCTGAATATAAACATAGATAAACCTTCCTAAAAGGAAACAACACACAGAAGATCAGTTTGTAGAAAGCCGGTCTTCTGTGTTTTAAACGCATTCTTATTGCTAACTCTTATATGCGTCTCTAGACCTGGAGATGACTGTTTCTACTTTCTCCAAAGAAAGGGTTTCTGAACTCCTACAAACACACATCAGTTTAACTCTGGAAGTTGAATACACACATTGACAACCATTCTGATAGATAGCTCCGTTTTGGTTTTAGAGCAATGTATTTCTCTTTACAGCCTGTTCTCTCAACCACTCTGAAATGTCCTAACGCAGCTTTTAGAAGAAACGTGTTTCTAACTCGCTGAATCTAAACATAGATGCAACTTCCTAAAAGGAACCAACACACAGAAGATCAGTTTGTAGGAAGTGGGTCTTCTGTTTTTTAAACGCATTCTTACTCCTAACACTTATATGCGTCTCTAGATCTGGAAATGACTGTTTGTACATTCTCCAAGAAACGGTTTCTGAACTGCTGCAAACACACATCAGTTTAACTCTGGAAGTTGAATACACCCATTGACAACCATTCTGCTACATAGCTCCTATTTGGTTTTAGAGCAAGGTATTTCTCTTTACAGCCTGTCCTCCCATTCATTCTGGAATGTCCAAACGCAGGTTTTAGAAGAAACGTGTTTCTACCTCGCTGAATCTAAACATAAATGCAACTTCCTAAAAGGAACGAACACACAGAAGATCAGTTTGTAGGAAGCGGGTCTTCTGTGTTTTAAACGCATTCTTACTGCTAACACTTATATGCGTCTCTAGATCTGGAAATGACTGTTTCTACATTCTCCAGAGAAAGGGTTTCTGAACTGCTGCAAACACACATCAGTATAACTCTGGAAGTTGAATACACTCATTGACAACCATTCTGCTAGATAGCTCCGTTTTGGTTTTAGAGCAAGGTATTTCTTTTTACAGCCGGTTCTCCCATCCACTCTGGAATGTCCAAACGCAGCTTTTAGAAGAAACGTGTTTCTACCTCCCTGAATCTAAACATAGATGCAACTTCCTAAAAGGAACCAACACACAGAAGATCAGTTTGTAGGAAGCGGGTCTTCTGTGTTTAAAACGCATTCTTACTGCTAACTCTTATATGCGTCTCTAGATCTGGAAATGACTGTTTCTACATTCTCCAAAGAAAGAATTTCGGAACTACTGCAAACACACATCAGTTTAACTCTGGAAGATGAATACACCCATTGCAACCATTCTGCTAGATAGCTCCGTTTTCGTTTTAGAGCAAGGTATTTCCTTTACAGCCTGTTCTCCCATCCACTCTGGAATGTCCAAACGCAGCTTTTAGAAGAAACGTGTTTCTACCTCGCTGAATCTGAACATAGATGCAACTTCCTAAAAGGATCCAACACACAAAAGAACAGTTTGTAGGAAACGGTTCTTCTGTGTTTTAAACGCATTCTTACTGCTAACTCTTATATGTGTCTCCAGATTTGGAAACGACTGTTTCTACATTCTCCAAAGAAAGGGTTTCTGAACTGCTGCAAACACACTTCAGTTTAACTCTGGAAGTTGAATACACACATTGACAACCATTCTGCTAGATAGCTCCGTTTTGGTTTTAGAACAAGGTATTTATCTTAACAGCCTATTCTCCCATCAACTCGAATGTCCAAATGCAGCTTTTAGAAGAAACGTGTTTCTACCTCGCTGAATCTAAACACAGATGCAACTTCCAAAAAAGGACCAACACACAAAAGATCAGTTTGTACGAAGCCTGTCTTCCGTGTTTTAAACGCATTCCTACTGCTAACTCTTATATGTGTCTCTAGATCTGGTATCGACTGTTTCTACATTCTCTAAAGAAAGAATTTCTGAACTGATGAAAACACACATCAGTTTAACTCTGGATGTTGAATACACACATTGACAACCATTCTGCTAGACAGCTCTATTTTGGTTTTAGAGCAAGGTATTTCTCTTTACAGCCTATTCTCCCATTTACTCTGGAATGTCCAAACGCAGCATTTAGAAGAAACGTGTTTCCACCTCGCTTTATCTAAACATTGATGCAACTTCCTAAAAGGAACCAACACACAGAAGATCAGTTTGTAGGAAGCGGGTCTTCTGTGTTTTAAACGGATTCTTACTGCTAACTCTTATATGTGTGTACAGATCTGGAAACGACTGTTTCTACATTCTCCAAAGAAAGTGTTTCTGAACTGCTGCAAACACACTTCAGTTTAACTCTGGAAGTTGAATACACACATTGACATCCATTCTGGTAGATAGCTCCGTTTTGGTTTTAGAGCAAGTTATTTATGTTTACATCCTGTTCTCCCATCGACTCTGGAATGTCCAAACGCAGCTTATAGAAGAAACGTGTGTCGACCTCGCTGAATCTAAACATAGATGCAACTTCCTAAACGGAACCAACACAGAGAAGATCAGTTTGCAGTAAGCAGGTATTCTGTTTTTTAAACCCATTCTTACTCCTAACGCTTATATGCGTCTCTAGTTCTTGAAATGACTGTTTCTACATTCTCCAAATAAAGCGTTTCTGAACTGCTGCAAACACACATCAGTTTAACTCTGGAAGTTGAATACACCCATTGACAACCATTCTGCTAGATAGCTTCTTTTTCGTTTTAGAGCAAGGTATTTCTCTTTACAGCCTGTTCTCCCACCCACTCTGGAATGTCCAAACGCAGCTTTTAAAAGAAACGTGTTTCTACCTCGCTGAATCTAAACATAGATGCAACTTCCTAAAAGGAACCAACACACAGAAGATCAGTTTGTAGGAAGCGGGTCTTCTGTGTTTTAAACGCATTCTCACTGCTAACTCTTATATGCGTCTCTAGATCTGGAAATGACTGTTTCTACATTCTCCAAAGAAAGGGTTTCTGAACTGCTGCAAACACACATCAATTTAACTCTGGAAGTTGAATACACACATTGACAACCATTCTGCTTGATAGCTTCGTTTTGGTTTTAGAGCAAGGTATTTCTCTTTACAGCTGTTCTCTCATCCACTCTGGAATGTCCAAACGCAGCTTTTAGAAGAAACGTGTTTCTAATTCGCTGAATCTAAACATAGATGCAACTTCCTAAAAGGAACCGACGCATAGAAGATCAGTTTGAAGGAAGCGGGTCTTCTGTGTTTTGAACGCATTCTTACTGCTAACTCTTATATGCGTCTCTAGATCTGCATATGACTGTTTCTACATTCTCCAAAGAAAGGGTTTCTGAACTGCTGCAAACACAGATCAGTGTAACTCTGGAAGTTGAATACACACATTGACAACCATTCTGCTAGATAGCTCCGTTTTCGTTTTAGAGCAAGATATTTCTCTTTACAGCCTGTTCTCCCATCCACTTTGGAATGTCCAAACGCAGCTTTTAGAAGACACGTGTTTCTACCTCGCAGAATATAAACATAGATGAAACTTTCTAAAAGGAAACAACACACAGAATATCAGTTTGTAGGAAGCGGGTCTTCTGTGTTTTAAACGCATTCTTATTGCTAACTCTTATATGTGTCTCTAGATCTGGAAATGACTGTTTCTACATTGTCCAAAGAAAGGGTTTCTGAACTCCTACAAACACACATCAGTTTAACTCTGGAAGTTGAATACACACTTCGACAACCATTCTGATAGAGAGCTCCGTTTTGGTTTTAGAGCAAGGTATTTCTCTTTACAGCCGGTTCTCCATCCGACTCTGGAACGTCCAAATGCAGCTTTTAGAAGAAACGTGTTTCTACCTCTCTGAATCTAAACATAGATGCAACTTCCTAAAAGGAACCAACACTCAGAAGATCAGTTTGTAGGAAACGGGTTTCTGTGTTTTAAAGGCATTCTTACTGCTAACTCTTATATGCGTCTCTTGATCTGAAAATGACTGTTTCTACGTTCTCCAAAGAAAGGGTTTCTGAACTGCTGCAAACACACTTCAGTATAACTCTGGAAGTTGAATACACACATTGACACCATACTGCTAGATAGCTCCGTTTTTTTTTTTTTTTTATAGCATGGTATTTCTCTTTACAGCCTGTTCTCCCATCCACTCTGCAATGTCGAAACGCAGCTTTTAGAAGAAACGTGTTTCTACCTCGCTGAATCGAAATATAAATGCAACTTCCTAAAAGGAACCAACACACAGAAGATCAATTTGTAGGAAGCGGGTCTTCTGTGTTTTAAACGCATTCTTACCGCTAACTCTTATATGTGACTCTACATCTGGAAATGACTGTTTCTACATTCTCCATAGAAAGGGTTTCTGAACTGCTGCAAACACACATCAGTTTAACTCTGGAAGTTGAATACACACATTCACAACCATTCTGCTAGATAGCTCCTTTTTGGTTTTAGAGCAAGGTATTTCTCTTTACAGCTGGTTCTCCCATCTACTCTGGAATGTCCTAACGCAGCTTTGAGAAGACACGTGTTTCTTCCTCCCTGAATATAAACATAGATGCAACTTCCTAAAAGGAAACAACACACAGAAGATCAGTTTGTAGGAAGTGGGTCTTCTGTGTTTTAAACGCATTCTTACTGCTAACTCCTATATTCGTCTCTAGATCTGGAAATGACTGTTTCTACGTTCTCCAAAGAAATGGTTTCTCAACTGCTGGAAACACACATCAGTTTAACTCTGGAAGTTGAATACACACATTGACAACCATTCTGCTAGATAGCTCCGTTTTGGTTTTTGAGCAAGTTATTTCTCTTTACAGCCTGTTCTCCCATCCACTCTGCAACGTCCAATGCAGCTTTTTCAAGAAACGTGTTTCTACCTCGCTGAATCTAAACATAGATGCATCTTCTTAAAACGAACCAACACACAGCAGATGAGTTTGTAAGAAGCGGGTCTTCTGTGTTTTAAACGCATTCTTACTGCTAACTCTTATATGCGTCTCTAGCGCTGGAAATGACTGTTTCTACATTCTCCAAAGAAAGGGTTTCTGAACTGCTGCAAACACACATCAGTTAAACTCTGGAAGTTGAATACACACATTGACAACCATTCTGCTTGATCGCTCCGTTTTGGTTTTAGAACAATGTATTTCTCTTTACACTGTTCTCCCATCCACTCTGGAATGTCCAAACGCAGCTTTTAGAAGAAACGTGTTTCTACCTCGCTGAATCTAAACATAGATGCAACTTCCTAAAAGGAACCAACACACAGAAGAACAGTTTGTAGGAAGCGGGTCTTCTGAGTTTTAAACGCATTCTTACTGCTAACACTTATATGCGTCTCTAGATCTGGAAATGACTGTTTCTACATTCTCCAAAGAAAGGGTTTCTGAACTGCTGCAAACACACATCAGTTTAACTCTGGAAGTTGAATACACACATTGACAACCATTCTGCTAGATAGCTCCGCTTTGGTTTTAGAGCAAGGTATTTCTCTTTACAGCCTGTTCTCCCATCCACTCTGGAATGTCCAAACGCAGCTTTTAGAAGAAACGTGTTTGTACCTCGCTGAATCTAAACATAGATGAAACTTCCTAAAAGGAACCAACACACAGAAGATCACTTTGTAGGAAGCGGGTTTTCAGTGGTTTGTTTTTTTTTTTTTTTTTTTTTTTGGACAGGTTTACTCACCTGGCCTTATTTTTCCATTCTGTTCCCATATATCATGTGCTTCTAAGATTAACAGGTACTTGGGCAATAAGATGAACATCAAATTAATCTTGTCTACCCCTTAGGATGTTTAAACCACTTTTATCCACTTGGCACAACTATGAAGGTGGAAAGAAAACCCCACCTTCTTGCTTCTACACTCAATATGTTATTTTGATTAAATTCTGTATTCTGGTATTCAATTTTAGTAGAGCTGTTGAAATGCATACTGTGCCTCATTTTACAGAGTGACCTACCATTATTAGGCTGTGCATCCAGTGGTTCTTGCTTAAAAATAAGTGATGGATTAATGACAGATAAATACTATTGTATTTACCCATACTTTGGTTTGAATACCTTGTGACTAATAGCACATATCTATAGGGCAGACGATTAGGATGGAAGAAGAGACTAAGAAAGGGCTGCTAGGAGTCCCTCTCAGGAAGGAACGAATGTGCTTAGTCTCATCAGCACTACTTACTAATTGAGCTCCTTCCCAGCCCTCCCTCTGCCCTCAGGTCCTCTTACTAGCCAGTGTTTTTTTTTTTTTTTTTTTTTCACCAAGAAGATACCTAATGAATAGGCCCTGCTGAAGTATGCATTCACAAGATAGACACTTATCCCTGGAAAAATAATCTCAGGGCCCATCTAGGCCAATGCTCCTCTCTACTCTATAACACCACTGACCTGAAGGTGAAGAAGCCTAAAGGGAAGTTGCTTTTTTTTTTTTTTTTTTAAAGAACAGGAAGAAAGAGAAAGAGGAAGAGGGAGAGAGGATGAGGGTATTGCTTTATTGCCCGGGCTAGAATGCAGTCTAAATATGGGTATGCCTTTAATTGTCCTTAATAATGGAGACATGAAAGAAAATGAGGGAAGAGAATAGCAAACAAGGAGCCAACCAAGATTTCTTTTAAACTTCTAAGTTGATATGATGTGGTACTGATAAGAGTGTATATTTTGTATATTTAAAATGGAGAGTTCTATAAATGTTAATTACATTTACTTGTTCCAGATCTGAGTTCAAGTCCTGAATATCGTTGTTAATTTTCTGTCTCATTGATCTCTCTAATATTAATGTTGAAGTCTCCCACTATTATTATGTGGGAGTCTAAGTCTCTTTATAAGTCTTGTATGTCTGCGTATTCCTGTATTGTGTGCGTATATATTTAGGATCTTTAGCTCTTCTTGTTGTTGCATTGATCCTTTTATCATTATATAATGTCCTTCCTTGCTTCTTTTGATCTTTGTTGCTTAATTGTAACTTCTGCTTTTTATTTATTTATTTTAGCGCTCTGTTTGGTTGGTAAATCTTTCTCCATCCCTTGTTTGGAGTCTTTGTGTATCCTCGAATGTGAGATGGATCTGGATGCAGCGTACTGATGGGTTTTAGTTTTTTATTCAAATTGCCTGTCTTTGGATTGGGGGATTTAGTCAATTTAAATTTAGAATTAATAATAATATATGTGAGTTTAATACTGCCATTAGCTGGCTATTTTGTCCATTAGTTGATGTAAATTCTTCATTATACTGATGCTCTTTTTGATAATTTTTTTAGAAAGGCTGATACTGTTTGTTCCTTTCATATGTGTAGTGGTTCTTTCAGAAGCTCTTGTAAAGCAGGCCTGGTGGTGAGGAAATCTCTGAGTGCTTGTTTATTCACAAAAAAATTTTTTTTTCCTTCACTTGTTAAGCTTAGTTTGGCTGGATGTGAAATTCTGGGTTGAAAGTTCTTTTCTTTAAGGATGTTGAATATTGGCCCCCACTCTCTTCTGGCTTGTAGGGTTTCTGCTGAGAGATCTGCTGTAAGTCTGATAGGCTTCCCTTTGTGGGTAACCTGACCTTTCTCTCTGGCTGCCCTTAGTATTTTCTCCTTCATTTCAACCCTGGTGAATCTGACAATTATGTGCCTTGGAGTTGCTCTTCTTGAGGAATATCTCTGTGGTGCTCTCTGTATTACCTGGAGTTGAATATTATCCTGCCTTACTAGGCTGGGAAAATTTTCCTGAATAATGTCCTGAAGCGTATTTTCCAGCTTGGATTCATTCTCTTCGTCACATTCAGGTACACCTATCAAGCGTAGATTAGGTCTTTTCACATAGTACCATATTTCTTGGAGACTTTGCTCGTTCCTTTTTATCCTTTTTTCTCTAATCTTGTCTTCTTGTTTTATTTCATTGAGTTGGTCTTCGACCTCTGATATCCTTTCTTCTGCTTGATCAATTCGGCTGTTAAAACTTGTGCATACTTCACGAAGTTCTCCTATTATGTTTTTCAGCTCCATCAATTCACTTATATTCCTCTCTAAATTGTGTATTCTTGTTAACATTTCGTCGAATCTTTTTTCAAAGTTCTTAGTTGCTTTAGATTGGGTTAAAACAAGTTCTTTTAATTCACAGAAGTTTCTCATTATCCACATTTTGAAGCCTGCTTCTGTAATTGGAACACACTCGTTCTCCATCAAGCCTTGTTCAGTTGCTGATGAGGAACTGTGATCCCCCGCTGAGGGAGAGGCGTTCTGATCTTGGGCATTCTCAGCCTTTTTTGGCCGTTTTCCTCCCTTCGTTATAAATTTATCCATCTGTGGTCTTTGAATTCACCGTCTTTGTAATTAGGTTTCTGAGTGGACATCCAACCTACTGATTCTCAGCGCCGAAATCTGAGCAACCCACTGTGCCGACCAAATCAGCGGCGTTAAGATAGATGGTGCTTTTCCGACTCTGCACCAAGAACCGTCACTCCAAGGCGCCCGCAAAACCGCCTCACCGGTCACAAGAGTCACGCTGGCGACTCGTGGGGCTCCTCCGCTGGGAATCTCCTGATGGGGGAGCAACAAGAATTCATGTGAAGGTGTGGCGTCCTCTCATTCTTTGCGCTTTCAGTGGGAGCTACAATCCCAAGCTGTTAGTGATCAGCCATCTTGGATCTCTCTCCCCAGTGTTTTAAACGCATTCTTACTGCTAACTCTTATATGTGTCTCTAGATATGCAAATGACTGTTTCTACATTCTCCAAAGAAAGGGTTTCTCAACTGCTGCAAACACACATCAGTTTATGGAAATGAATCATTCTACATTCTCCAAAGAAAGGGTTTCTGAACTGCTGCAAACACACATCAGTTTAACTCTGGAAGTTGAATAAACACAATGACAACCATTCTGCTAGATAGCTCCGTTTTGGTTTTAGAGCAAGGTATTTCCCTTTACAGGGAAACATAGATGCAACTTTCTAAAAGAAAACAACAAACAGAAGTACAGTTTGTAGGAAACGGGTCTTCTGTGTTTTAAACGCATTCCTACTGCTAACTCTTATATGCGTCTCTAGATCTGGAAATGACTGTTTGAACTCTGGAAGTTGAATACACATATTGACAACCCTTCTGCTAGAAAGCTCCGTTTTGGTTTTAGAGCAAGGTATTTCTCTTTACAGCCTGTTCTCCCATCCACTCTGGAATGTCCAAACGCAGCTTTTAGAAAAAACGTGTTTCTACCTCGCTGAATCTAAACATAGATGCAACTTCCTTAAAGGAACCAACACACAGCAGATCAGTTTGTAAGACGCTAGTCTTCTGTGTTTTAAACGCATTCTTACTGCTAACTCTTATATGAGTCTCTAGATCTGGAAATGAGTGTTTCTACATTCTCCAAAGAAAGGGTTTCTTAACTGCTGCAAACACACATCACATTACCGGTGGAAGTTGAATAAACACATTGACAACCATTCTGCTATATAGCTCCGTTTCGGTTTTAGAGCAAGGTATTTCTCTTTACAGCCTGTTCTCCCATCCACTCTGCAATGTCCAAACGCAGCTTTTAGAATAAACCTGATTCTACCTCGCTGAATCTAAACATAGATGCAACTTCCTAAAACGAACCAACACAGAGAATATCAATTTGTAGGAAGCGGGTCTTCTGTGTTTTAAATGCATTCTTGCTGCTAACTCTTAAATGCGTCTCTAGATCTGGAAATGACTGTTTGTACATTCTCCGAAGAAAGGGTTTCTGAACTGCTGCATACACACGTCAGTTAACTCTGGAATTTGAATACACACATTGACAACCATTCTGCTAGATAGCTCCGTTTTGGTTTTAGAGCAAGGTATTTCTCTTTACAGCCTGTTCTCCCATCTACTCTGGATTGTCCAAACGCAGCTTTTAGAAGAAACGTGTTTCTACCTCGCTGAATCTAAACATAGATGCAACTTCATAAAAGGAAACAACACACAGAAGATCAGTTTGTAGGAAGCGGGTCTTCTGTGTTTTAAACGCATTCTTACTGCTAACTCTTATATGCGTCTCTAGATCTGGAAATGACTGTTTCTACATTCTCCAAAGAAAGGGTTTCTGAACTGCTGCAAAAACACATCAATTTAACTCTGGAAGTTGAATACACACATTGACAACCATTCTGCTAGATAGCTCCGTTTTGTTTTCAGAGCAAGTTATTTCTCTTTACAGCCTGATCTCACATCCACTCTGGAATGTCCAAACGCAGCGTTTAGAAGAAACGTGTTTCTACCTCGCTGAATCTAAACATAGATGCAACTTCCTAAAAGGAACCAACACACAGAAAATCAGTTTGAAAGAAGCTGGTCTTCTGTGTTTTAAACGCATTCTTACGGCTAACTCTTATATGCGTCTCTAGATCTGGAAATGGCTGTGTCTACATTCTCCAAAGAAAGGGTTTCTGAATTGCTGCAAACACACATCAGTTTAACTCTGGAAGTTGAATACACACATTGACAACCATTCTGCTAGATAGCTCCTTTTTGGTTTTAGAGCAAGGTATTTCTCTTTACAGCCTGTTCCTCAATCAACTCTGGAATGTCCAAACAGAGCTTTTAGAAGAAACGTGTTTCTACCTCGCTGAATGTAAACATAGATGCAACTTCCTAAAAGGAACCAAAACACAGAAAATCAGTTTGTAGGAAGCGGGACTTCTGTGTTTTAAACGCATTCTTACTGCTAACTCTTATATGCGTCTCTAGGGCTGGAAATGACTGTTTCTACATTCTCTAAAGTAAGGGTTTCTGAACTGTTGCAACCACACATCAGTTTAACTCTGGAAGTTGAAAACACACATTGAGAACCATTCAGCTAGATAGCTCCGTTTTGGTTTTAAACCACGATATTTACAGCCTGTTCTCCCATCCACTCTGGAATGTCCAAATACAGCTTTTAGAAGAAACGTGTTTCTAGCTCGCTGAAACTAAAGTTAGATGCAACTTCCTAAAAGGTACCAACACAGAGAAATTCAGTTTCTAGGAAGCGGGATTTCTGTGTTTTAAACGCATTCTTACTACTAACTCTTATATGCGTCTCTAGATCTGGAAATGACTGTTTCTACATTCTCCAAAAAAGGGTTTCTGAACTGCTGCAAACACACATCAGTTTAAATCTCGAAGTTGAATACACACGTTGACAACCATTCTGCTAGATAGCTCCGTTTTGGTTTAAGAGCAAGATATTTCTCTTTACAGCCTGTTCTCCCTTCCACTCTGGAATGTCCAAACACAGCTTTTAGAAGAAACATGTTTCTACCTTGGAGAATCTAAACATAGATGCAACTTTCTAAAGGGAACCAACACACAGAAGATCAGTTTTTAGGAAGCGGGTCTTCTGCGTTTTAAACGCATTCTTACTGCTAACTCTTATATGCGTCTCTGGGCTGGAAATGACTCTTTCTACATTCTCCAAAGAAAGGGTTTCTGAACTGCTGCAAACACACATCAGTTTAACTCTGGAAGTTGAATACACACATTGAACACCATTCTGCTAGATAGCTCCGTTTTGGTTTTAGAACAAGGTATTTCTCTTTACACTGTTCTATAATCCATTCTGGAATGTCCAAACGAAGCTTTTAGAAGAAACGTGTTTCTACCTCGCTGAATCCAAACATAGATGCAACTTCCTAAAAGAAACCAACACACAGAAGATCAGTTTGTAGGAAGCGGGTCTTCTGTGTTTTAAACGCATTCTTACTGCTAACTCTTATATGCGTCTCTAGTGCTGGAAATGACTGTTTCTACATACTCCAAAGAAAGGGTTTCTGAACTGCTGCAAACACACATCAGTTGAACTCTGGAAGTTGAATAAACAAATTGACAACCATTCTGCTTGATAGACCCGTTTTGGTTTTAGAGCAAGGTGTTTCTCTTTACAGCCTGTTCTCCCATCCACTCTGGAATGTCCAAACGCAGCTTTTAGAAGAAACGTGTTCCTACCTTGCTGAATGTAAACATAGATGCAACTTCCTAAAGGGAACCAACACACAGAAGATCAGTTTGTAGGAAGCGGGTCTTCTGTGTTTTAAACGCATTCTTACTGCTAACACTTATATGCGTCTCTAGGGCTGGAAATGACTGTTTCTACATTCTCCAAAGAAAGCGTTTCTGAATTGCTGCAAACACACATCAGTTTAACTCTGGAAGGTGAATACACACATTGACAACCATTCTGCTAGATAGCTCCGTTTTGGTTTTAGAACAAGCTATTTCTCTTTACACTGTTCTCCCATCCACTCTGGAATATCCAAACGCAGCTTTTCGAAGAAACGTGTTTCTACCTCGCTGAATCCAAACATAGATGCAACTTCCTAAAAGAAACCAACACACAGAAGATCAGTTTGTAGGAAGCGGGTCTTCTGTGTTTTAAACGCATTCTTACTGCTAACTCTTATATGCGTCTCTAGTGCTGGAAATGACTGTTTCTACATTCTCCAAAGAAAGGGTTTCTGAACTGCTACAAAGACACATCAGTTTAACTCTGGAAGTTGAAAACACACATTGACAACCATTCTGCTAGATAGCTCCGTTTTGGTTTTAGAGCAAGATATTTCTTTTTACAGCCTGTTCTCCCTTTCACTCTGGAATGTCCAAACGCAGATTTTAGAAGAAACGTGTTTCTACCTTGGTGAATCTAAACATAGATGCAACTTCCTAAAGGGAACCAACACACAGAAGATCCGTTTGTAGGAAGCGGGACTTCTGTGTTTTAAACGCATTTTTACTGCTAACTCTTATATGCGTCTCTAGATCTGGAAATGACTGTTTCTACATTCTCCAAAGAAAGGGTTTCTGAACTGCTGCAAACACATAACAATTTAACTCTGGAAGTTGAATACACACATTGACAACCATTCTGCTTGATAGCTCCGTTTTGGTTTTAGAACAAGGTGTTTCTCTTTACACTGTTCTCCCATCCACTCTGGAATGTCCAAACGCAGCTTTTAGAAGAAACGTGTTTCTACCTCGTATGTTAACATAGATGCAACTTCCTAAAAGGAACCAACACACAGAAGATCAGTTTATAGGAAACGGGTCTTCTGTGTTTTAAACGCATTCTTACTGCTAACACTTATATGCGTCTCTAGGGCTGCAAATGACTGTTTCTACATTCTCCAAAGAAAGGGTTTCTGAACTGCTGCAAACACACTTCAGTTTAACTCTGGAAGTTGAATACACACATGATAACCATTCTGCTTGATAGACCCGTTTTGGTTTTAGAGCAAGGTATTTCTCTTTACAGCCTGTTCTCCCATCCACTCTGGAATGTCCAAACGCAGCTTTTAGAAGAAACGTGTTTCTAACTTGCTGAATGTAAACATAGATGCAACTTCCTAAAGGGAACCAACACACGGAAGATCAGTTTGTAGGAAGCGGGTCTTCTGTGTTTTAAACGCATTCTTACTGCTAACACTTATATGCGTCTCTAGGGCTGGAAATGACTGTTTCTACATTCTCCAAAGAAAGCGTTTCTGAACTGCTGAAAACACACATCAGTTTAACTCTGGAAGTTGAATACACACATTGACAAACATTCTGCTAGATAGCTCCGTTTTGGTTTTAGAACAAGCTATTTCTCTTTACACTGTTCTCCCATCCACTCTGGAATATCCAAAAGCAGCTTTTAGAAGAAACGTGTTTCTACCTCGCTGAATGTAAATATAGATGCAACTTCCTAAAAGGAACCAACACAAAGACGATCAGTTTGTAGGAAGCGGTTATTCTGTTTTTTAAACCCATTCTTACTCCTAATGCGTATATGCGTCTCCAGATCTGGAAATGACTGTTTCTACATTCTCCAAATAAAGGGTTTCTGAACTTCTGCAAACACACATCAGTTTAACTCTGAAAGTTGAATACACTCATTGACAACCATTCTGCTAGATACCTTCGTTTTGGTTTTAGAGCAAGGTATTTCTCTTTACAGCCTGTTCTTCCACCCACTCTGGAATGTCCAAACGCAGCTTTTAGAAGAAACGTGTTTCTACCTCGCTGAATCTAAACGTAAATGCAACTTCCTAAAAGGAACCAACACACAGAAGATCAGTTTGAAGGAAGCGGGTCTTCTATGTTTTAAACGCATTCTTACTGCTAACACTTATATGCGTCTCTAGGGCTGGAAATGACTGTTTCTACATTCTCCAAATAAAGTGTTTCTGAACTGCTGCAAACACACATCAGTTTAACTCTGGAAGTTGAAAACACACATTGACAACCATTCTGCTAGATACCTTCGTTTTGGTTTTAGAGCAAGGTATTTCTCTTTACAGCCTCTTCTCCCATCCACTCTGGAATGTCCAAACGCAGCTTTTAGAAGAAACGTGTTTCTAACTCGCTGAATCTAAACATAGATGCAACTTCCTAAAAGGAACCAACACACAGAAGATCAGTTTGTAGGAAGCGCGTATTCTGTGTTTTAAACTCATTCTTACTGCTAACTCTTATATGAGTCTCTAGATCTGGAAACGACTGTTTCTACATTCTCCAAAGAAAGGGTTTCTGAACTGCTGCAAACTCACATCAGTTTAACTCTGGAAGTTGAATACACACATTGACAACCATTCTGCTAGATAGCTCCGTTTTTTTTTTAGAGCAAGTTATTTTTCTTTACAGCCTGTTTTCCCATCCACTCTGGAATGTCGAAACGCAGCTTTTAGAAAAAACGTGTTTCGACATCGCTGAATCTAAACGTAGATGGAACTTCCTGAAAGAAACCAACACACAGAAGATCAGTTTGTAGGAAGCGGGTCTTCTGTGTTTTAAACGCATTCTTACTCCTAACTCTTATATGTGTCTCCAGATCTGGAAACGACTGTTTCTACATTCTCCAAAGAAAGGGTTTCTGAACTGCTGCAAACAAACATCAGTTTAACTCTGGAAGTTGAATACACACATTGACAACCATTCTGCTAGATAGCTCCGTTTTGGTTTTAGAGCAAGAAATTTCTCTTTACAGCCTTTTCTCCCATCCACTCTGGAATGTCCAAACGCAGCTTTTAGAAGAAACGTGTTTCTACCTCGCTGAATCTAAACGTAGAAGCAACTTCCTAAAAGGAACCAACACACAGAAGATCAGTTTGTAGGAAGCGGTCTTCTGTGTTTAAAGGCATTCTTACTGCTAACTCTTATATGCGTCTCTAGATCGGGAAATGTCTGTTTCTACATTCTCAAAAAGGGTTTCTGAACTGCTGCAAACACACGTCAGTTTAGCTCTGGAATTTGAATACACACATTGACAACCATTCTGCTTGATAGCTCCGTTTTTGTTTTAGAGCAAGGTATTTCTCTTTACAGCCTGTTCTACCATCCACTCTGGAATCCCCAAACGCAGCTTTTAGACGAAACGTGTTTCTACCTCGCTGAATCTAAATATAGATGCAACTTCCTAAAAGGAACCAACACACAGCTGATCAGTTTGTAGGAAGCGGGTCTTCTGTGTTTTAAACACATTCTTACTGCTAACTCTTATAAGCCTCTCTAGATCTGGAAATGACTGTTTCTACATTCTCCAAAGAAAGGGTTTCTGAACTACTGCAAACACACATCAGTTTAACTCCGGAAGGTGAATACACCCATTGACAACCATTCTGATAGATAGCTCCGTTTTGCTTTTAGAGCCTGGTATTTCTCTATACACTGTTCTCCCATCCACTCTGGAATATCCAAACGCAGCTTTTAGAAGAAACGTGTTTCTACCTCCCTGAATCTAAACATAGATGCAACTTCCTAAAAGGTACCAACACACAGAAAATCAGTTTGTAGGAAGCGGGTTTTCTGTGTTTTAAACGCATTCTTAATGCTAACTCTTATATGCGTCTCTAGATCTGGAAATGACTGTTTCTACATTCTCCAAAGAAAGGGTTTCTAAACTGCTGCAAACACACATCAGTTTAACTTCAGAAGTTGAAAACACACATTGACAACCATTCTGCTAGATAGCTCCGTTTTGGTTTTAGAGCAAGATATTTCTCTTTACAGCCTGTTCTCTTTTCCACTCTGGAATGTCCAAACGCAGCTTTTAGAAGAAACGTGTTTCTACCGTGGTGAATCTAAACATAGATGCAACTTCCTGAAGGGAACCAACACACAGAAGATCAGTTTGTAGGAAGCGGGTCTTCTGTGTTTAAACGCATTCTTACTGCTAACTCTTATATGCGTCTCTAGGGCTGGAAATGACTGTTTCTACATTCTCCAGAGAAAGGGTTTCTGAACTGCTGCAAACACACATCAGTTTAACTCTGGAAGTTGAAAACACACATTGACAACCATTATGCTAGATAGCTCCGTTTTGGTTTTAGAGCAAGATATTTCTCTTTACACACTGTTCTCCCTTCCACTCTGGAATGTCCAAACGCAGCTTTTAGAAGAAACGTGTTTCTACCTTGGTAAATCTAAACATAGATGCAACTTCCTAAAGGGAACCAACACACAGAATATCAGTTTGTAGGAAGCCGGTCTTCTGTGTTTTAAACGCATTCTTACTGCTAACTCTTATATGTGTCTCTAGATCTGGAAATGACTGTTTCTACATTCTCCAAAGAAAGGGTTTCTGAACTGCTGCAAACACACATCAGTTTACCTCTGGAATTTGAAAATACACATTGACAACCATTCTGCTAGATAGCTCCGTTTTGGTTTTAGAGCAAGGTATTTCTCTTTACAGCCTGTTCTCCCTTAAACTCTGGAATGTCCAAACGAAGTTTTTAGAGTAAACGTGTTTCTCCCTCGATGAATCTAATCATAGATGCAACTTCCTAAAAGGTACCAACACACAGAAAATCAGTTTGTAGGAAGCGGTTTTCTGTGTTTTAAACGCATTCTTAATGCTAACTCTTATATGCGTCTCTAGATCTGGAAATGACTGTTTCTACATTCTCCAAAGAAAGGGTTTCTAAACTGCTGCAAACACACATCAGTTTAACTCTAGAAGTTGAAAATACACATTGAAACTCATTCTGCTAGATAGCTCCCTTTTGGTTTTAGAGCAAGGTATTTCTCTTTACAGCCTGTTCTCCCTTAAACTCTGGAATGTCCAAACGCAGCTTTTAGAAGAAACGTATTTCTACCTCATTGAATCTAAACATATATGCAACTTCCTAAAAGGTACCAACACACAGAAAATCAGTTTGTAGGAAGCGGGT
The DNA here is from genome assembly GCF_048565385.1 of Saimiri boliviensis. Taxonomy (NCBI): domain Eukaryota; kingdom Metazoa; phylum Chordata; class Mammalia; order Primates; family Cebidae; genus Saimiri; species Saimiri boliviensis. The sequence goes on from NC_133455.1 coordinate 103,995,584, forward strand.
TTTCTGTGTTTTAAACGCATTCTTACTGCTAACTCTTATATGCGTCTCTAGATCTAGAAATGATTGTTTCTACATTCTCCAAAGAAAGGGTTTCTAAACTGCTGCAAACACACATCAGTTTAACTCTAGAAGTTGAAAACACACATTGACAACCATTCTGCTAGATAGCTCCGTTTTGGTTTTTGAGCAAGATATTTCTCTTTACAGCCTGTTCTCTTTTCCACTCTGGAATGTCCAAACGCAGCTTTTAGAAGAAACGTGTTTCTACCTTGGTGAATCTAAACATAGATGCAACTTCCTAAAGGGAACCAACACACAGAAGATCAGTTTGTAGGAAGAGGTTTTCTGTGTTTTAAACGCATTCCTACTGCTAACTCTTATATGCGTCTCTAGATCTGGAAATGATTCTTTCTACATTCTCCAAAGAAAGGGTTTCTAAACTGCTGCAAACACACATCAGTTGAACTCTGGAAGTTGAAAACACACATTGACAACCATTCTGCTAGATAGCTCCGTTTTGGTTTTCGAGCAAGATATTTCTCTTTATAGCCTGTTCTCTTTTCCACTCTGGGATGTCCAAACGCAGCTTTTAGAAGAAACGTGTTTCTACCTCGCTGCATCTAAACATAGATGCAACTTCCTAAAGGGAACCAACACACAGAAGATCAGTTTGTAGGAAGCGGGTCTTCTGTGTTTTAAACGCATTCTTACTGCTAACTCTTATATGCGTCTCTTGATCTGGAAATGATTGCTTCTAAATTCTCCAAAGAAAGGGTTTCTGAACTGCTGCAAACACACATCAGTTTAACTCTGGAAGTTGAATACACACATTGACAACCATTCTTCTAGATAGCTCCATTTTGGTTTTAGAGCAAGATATTTCTCTTTACAGCCTATTCTCTTTTCCACTCTGGAATGTCCAAACGCAGCTTTTAGAAGAAACGTGTTTCTACCTTGGTGAATCTAAACATAGATGCAACTTCCTAAAGGGAACCAACACACAGAAGATCAGTTTGTAGGAAGCGGGTCTTCTGTGTTTTAAACGCATTCTTACTGCTAACTCTTATATGTGTCTCTAGATCTGGAAATGACTGTTTCTACATTCTCCAAAGAAAGGGTTTCTGAACTGCTGAAAACACACATCAGTTTACCTCTGGAATTTGAAAACACACATTGACAACCATTGTGCTAGATGGCTCCGTTTTGGTTTTAGAGCTAGATATTTCTCTTTACAGCCTGTTCTCCCATCCACTCTGGAATGTCCAAACGCAGCTTATAGAAGAAACCTGTTTCTAACTCGCTGAATCTAAACATAGATGCAACTTCCTAAAAGGTACCAACACACAGAAAATCAGTTTGTAGGAAGCGGGTTTTCTGTGTTTTAAACGCATTCTTACTGCTAACTCTTATATGCGTCTCTATCTGGAAATGACTCTTTCTACATTCTCCAAAGAAAGGGTTTCTAAACTGCTGCAAACACACATCAGTTTAACTCTAGAAGTTGAAAACACACATTGACAACCATTCTGCTAGATAGCTCCGTTTTGGTTTTAGAGCAAGATATTTCTCTTTACAGCCTGTTTTCTTTTCCACTCTGGAATGTCCAAACGCAGCTTTTAGAAGAAACGTGTTTCTACCTTGGTGAATCTAAACATAGATGCAACTTCCTAAAGGGAACCAACACACAGAAGATCAGTTTGTAGGAAGCGGGTCTTCTGTGTTTTAAACGCATTCTTACTGCTAACTCTTATATGCGTCTCTAGATTTGGAAATGACTGTTTCTACATTCTCCAAAGAAAGGGTTTCTGAACTGTTGCAAACACACATCAGTTTAACTCTGGAATTTGAAAACAAACGATGAAAACCTTTCTGCTAGATAGCTCCGTTATGGTTTTAGAGCAAGGTATTTCTCTTTACAGCCTGTTCTCCCATCCACTCTGGAATGTCCAAACGCAGCTTTTATAAGAAACGTGTTTCTACCTCGCTGACTGTAAACATAGATGCAACTTCCTAAAAGGTACCAACAGACAGAAAATCAGTTTGTAGGAAGCGGGTTTTTTCTGTTTTAAACGCATTCTTACTGCTAACTCTTATATTCGTCTCTAAATCTGGAAATGACTGTTTCAACATTCTCCAAAGAAAGGGTTTCTAAACTGCTGTAACCACACATCAGTTTATCTCTGGATGTTGAAAACACACATTGACAACCATTCTGCTAGATAGCTCCGTTTTGGTTTTAGAGCTAGATATTTCTCTTTACAGCCTGTTCTCCCATCCACTCTGGAATGTCCAAATGCAGCTTATAGAAGAAACCTGTTTCTAACTCGCTGAATCGAAACATAGATGCAACTTCCTAAAAGGTACCAACACACAGAAAATCAGTTTGTAGGAAGCGGGTTTTTTGTGTTTTAAACGCATTCTTACTACTAACTCTTATATGTGTCTCTAGATCTGGAAATGACTGTTTCTACATTCTCCAAAGAAAGGGTTTCTGAACTGCTGCAAACACACATCAGTTTAACTCTGGAAGATGAATACACACGTTGACAACCATACTGCTAGATAGCTCCGTTTTGGTTTTAGAGCAAGATATTTCTCTTTACAGCCTGTTCTCCCTTAAACTCTGGAATGTCCAAACGCAGCTTTTAGAAGAAACGTGTTTCTACCTTGGTGAATCTAAACATAGATGCAACTTCCTAAAGGGAACCAACACACAGAAGATCAGTTTGTAGGAAGCGGGTTTTTTTTGTTTTAAACGCATTCTTACTGCTAACACTTATATGCGTCTCTAGGACTGGAAATGACTTTTTCTACATTCTCCAAAGAAAGGGTTTCTGAACTGCTGCAAACACACATCAGTTTAACTCTAGAAGTTGAAAACACACATTGACAACCATTCTGCTAGATAGCTCCGTTTTGGTTTTAGAGCAAGATATTTCTCTTCACAGCCTGTTCTCTTTTCCACTCTGGAATGTCCAAACGCAGCTTTTAGAAGAAACGTGTTTCTACCTTGGTGAATCTAAACATAGATGCAACTTCCTAAAGGGAATCAACACACAGAAGATCAGTATGTAGGAAGCGGTTTTCTGTGTTTTAAACGCATTCCTACTGCTAACTCTTACATGCGTCTCTAGATCTGGAAATGATTGTTTCTACATTCTCCAAGGAAAGGGTTTCGAAACTGCTGCAAACACACATCAGTTGAACTCTGGAAGTTGAAAACACACATTGACAACCATTCTGCTAGATAGCTCCGTTTTGGTTTTCGAGCAAGATATTTCTTTTTATAGCCTGTTCTCTTTTCCACTCTGGAATGTCCAAACGCAGCTTTTAGAAGAATCGTGTTTCTACCTTGGTGAATCTAAACATAGATGCAACTTCCTAAAGGGAACCAACACACAGAATATCAATTTGTAGGAAGCGGGTCTTCTGTGTTTAAACGCATTCTTACTGCTAACTCTTATATGCGTCCCTAGATCTGGAAATTACTGCTTCTACATTCTCCAAAGAAAGGGTTTCTGAACTGCTGCAAACACACATCAGTTTAACTCTGGAAGTTGAATACACAAATTGACAACCATTCTTCTAGATAGCTCCGTTTTGGTTTTAGAGCAAGGTATTTCTCTTTACAGCATGTTCTCCCATGCACTCTGGAATGTCCAAACGCAGCTTTCAGATGAAACGTGTTTCTACCTCGCTGAATGTAAACATAGATGCAACTTCCTAAAAGTAACCAATACACAGACGATTAGTTTGTAGGAAGCGGGTTTTTTGTGTTTTAAACGCATTCTTACTGCTAACACTTATATGCGTCTCTTGGGCTGGAAATGACTGTTTCTACATTCTCCAAAGAAAGGGTTTCTAAACTGCTGCAAACACACATCAGTTTATCTCTGGATGTTGAAAACACACATTGACAACCATTGTGCTAGATAGCTCCGTTTTGGTTTTAGAGCTAGATATTTCTCTTTTCAGCCTGTTCTCCCATCCACTCTGGAATATCCAAACGCAGCTTATAGAAGAAACCTGTTTCTAACTCGCTGAATCTAAACATAGATGCAACTTCCTAAAAGGTACCAACACACAGAAAATCAGTTTGTAGGAAGCGGGTTTTTTGTGTTTTAAACGCATTCTTACTGCTAACACTTATATGCGTCTCTAGATCTGGAAATGACTGTTTCTACATTCTCCAAAGAAAGGATTTCTAAACTGCTGTAAACACACATCAGTTTAACTGTAGAAGTTGAAAACACACATTGACAACCATTCTGCTAGATAGCTCCCTTTTGGTTTTAGAGCAAGATATTTCTGTTTACAGCCTGTTCTCCCATCCACTCTGGAATGTCCAAACGCAGCTTTTCAAGAAACGTGTTTCTACCTCGCTGAATCTAAACATAGATGAAACTCCCTAAAAGGTACCAACACACAGAAAATCAGTTTGTAGGAAGCGGGGTTTCTTGGTTTTAAACGCATTCTTACTGCTAACTCTTATATGCGTCTCTAGGGCTGGAAATGACTATTTCTACATTCTCCAGAGAAAGGGATTCTGAACTGCTGCAAACACACATCAGTTTAACTCTTGAAGTTGAAAACACACATTGACAAGCACTCTGCTAGATAGCTCCGTTTTGGTTTTAGAGCAAGATATTTCACTTTACAGCCTGTTCTCCCTTAAACTCTGGATTGTCCAAACGCAGCTTTTAGAAGAAACGTGTTTCTACCTTTGTGAATCTAAACATAGATGCAACTTCCTAAACGGAACCAACACACAGAAGATCAGTTTGTAGGAAGCGGGTCTTCTGTGTTTTAAACGCATTCTTACTGCTAACTCTTATATGTGTCTCTAGATCTGGAAATGACTGTTTCTACATTCTCCAAAGAAAGGGTTTCTGAACTGCTGCAAACACACATCAGTTTACCTCTGGAATTTGAAAATACACATTGACACTCATTCTGCTAGATAGCTCCGTTTTGGTTTTAGAGCAAGGTATTTCTCTTTACAGCCTGTTCTCCCTTAAACTCTGGAATGTACAAACGCAGCTTTTAGAAGAAACGTGTTTCTACCTCGCTGCATCTAAACTTAGATGCAACTTCCTAAAAGGTACCAACACACAGAAAATCAGTTTGTAGGAAGCGGGTTTTCTGTGTTTTAAACGCATTCTTACTGCTAACTCTTATATGCGTCTCTAGATCTGGAAATGACTGTTTCTACATTCTCCAAAGAAAGGGTTTCTAAACTGCTGCAGACACACATCAGTTAAACTCTAGAAGTTGAAAACACACATTGACAACCATTCTGCTAGAATGCTCCGTTTTGGTTTTAGAGCAAGATATTTCTCTTTACAGCCTGTTCTCTTTTCCACTCTGGAATGTCCAAACGCAGCTTTTAGAAGAAACGTGTTTCTACCTTGGTGAATCTAAACATAGATGCAACTTCCTAAAGGGAACCAACACACAGAAGATCAGTTTGTAGGAAGCGGGTTTTCTGTGTTTTAAACGCATTCCTACTGCTAACTCTTATATGCGTCTCTAGATCTGGAAATGATTGTTTCTACATTCTCCAAAGAAAGGGTTTCTAAACTGCTTCAAACACACATCAGTTAAACTCTGGAAGTTGAAAACACACATTGACAACCATTCTGCTAGATAGCTCCGTTTTGGTTTTAGAGCAAGGTATTTCTCTTTACAGCCTGTTCTCCCATGCACTCTGGAATGTCCAAACGCAGCTTTTAGAAGAAACCTGTTTCTCCCTTGGTGAATGTAAACATAGATGCAACTTCCTAAAAGGAACCAAAACACAGACGATCAGTTTGTAGGAAGCGGGTCTTCTGTGTTTTAAACGCATTCTTCCTGCTAACTCTTATATGCGTCTCTAGTGCTGGAAATGACTGTTTCTACATTCTCCAAAGAAAGGGTTTCTAAACTGCTGCAAACACAAATCAGTTTAACTCTGGAAGTTGAAAACACACATTGACAACCATTCTGCTAGATAGCTCCGTTTTGGGTTTAGAGCTAGATATTTCTCTTTACAGCCTGTTTTCTTTTCCACTCTGGAATGTCCAAACACATCTTTCAGAAGAAACGTGTTTCTGCCTTGGTGAATCTAACCATAGATGCAACTTCCTAAAGGGAACCAACACACAGAAGATCAGATTGTAGGAAGCGGGTCTTCTGTGTTTTAAACGCATTCCTACTGCTAACTCTTATATGCGTCTCTACATCTGGAAATGACTTTTTCTACATTCTCCAAAGAAAGGGTTTCTAAACTGCTGCAAACACACATCAGTTTAACTCTGGAAGTTGAATACACACGTTGACGACCATTCTGCTAGATAGCTCCGTTTTGGTTTTAGAACAATGTATTTCTCTTTACACTGTATTCCCATCCACTCTGGAATGTCCAAACGCAGCTTTTAGAAGAAATGTGTTTCTACCTTGGTGAATCTAAACATAGATGCAACTTCCTAAAGGGAACCAACACACAGAAGATCAGTTTGTAGGAAGAGGGTCTTCCATGTTTAAAACGCATTCTTACTGCTAACTCTTATATGCGTCTCTAGATCTGGAAATGACTGTTCCTACATTCTCCAAAGAAAGGGTTTCTAAACTGCTGCAAACACACATCAGTTTAACTCTGGACGTTGAAAACACACATTGACAACCATTCTGCTAGATAGCTCCGTTTTGGTTTTAGAGCAAGATATTTCTCTTTACAGCCTGTTCTACCATCCACTCTGGAATGTCCAAACGCAGCTTTTAGAAGAAACGTGTTTCTAACTCGCTGAATCTAAACTTAGATGCAACTTCCTAAAAGATACAAACAGACAGAATATCAGTTTGTAGGAAGCGGGTTTTTGTGTTTTAAACGCATTCTTACTACTAACTCTTATATGCGTCTCTAGATCTGTAAATGACTGTTTCTACATTCTCCAAAGAAAGGGTTTCTGAACTGCTGCAAACCCACATCAGTTTAACTCTGGAAGTTGAAAACACACATTGACAACCATTCTGCTAGATAGCTCCGTTTTGATTTTAGAGCAAGGTATTTCTCTTTACAGCCTGTTCTCCCATCCACTCTGGAATGTCCAAATGCAGCTTTTAGAAGAAACGTGTTTCTACCTCGCTTAATGTAAACATAGATGCAACTTCCTAAAAGGAACCAATACACAGAAGATCCGTTTGTAGGAAGCGGGTTTTTTGTGTTTTAAACGCATTCTTACTGCTAAGACTTATTTGCGTCTATAGGGCTGGAAATGACTGTTTCTACATTCTCCAAAGAAAGGGTTTCTAATCTGCTGCAAACACACATCAGTTTAACTCTGGAAGTTGAAAACACCCATTGACAGCCATTCTGCTAGATAGCTCCGTTTTTGGTTTTAGAGCAAAATATTTCTCTTTACACCCTGTTCTCCCTTCACTCTGGAATGTCCAAACGCAGCTTTTAGAAGAAACGAGTTTCTACCTTGGTGAATCTAAACATAGATGCAACTTCCTAAAGGGAACCAACACACAGAAGATCAGTTCATAGGAAGCGGGTCTTCTGTGTTTTAAACGCTTTCTTACTGCTAACTCTTATATGTGTCTGTAGATCTGGAAATGACTGTTTCTACATTCTCCAAAGAAAGGGTTTCTAAACTGCTGCAAACACTCCGCAGTTTAACTCTAGAAGTTGAAAACACACATTGACAACCATTCGGCTAGATAGCTCCGTTTTGGTTTTAGAGCAAGAAATTTCTCTTTACAGCCAGTTCTCTTTTCCACTCTGGAATGTCCAAACGCAGCTTTTAGAAGAAACGTGTTTCTACCTTGGTGAATCTAAAAATAGATGCAACTTCCTAAAGGGAACCAACACAAAGAAGATCAGTTTGTAGGAAGCGGGTCTTCTGTGTTATAATCGCATTCTTACTGCTAACTCTTATATGCGCCTCTAGATCTGGAAATGACTGCTTCTACATTCTCCAAAGAAAGGGTTTCTGAACTGCTGCAAACACACATCAGTTTAACTCTGGAAGTTGAATACACACGTTGACAACCATTCTGCTAGACAGCTCCGTTTTGGTTTTAGAGCAAGGTATTTCTCTTTACAGCCTGTTCTCCCATCCACTCTGGAATGTCCAAACGCAGCTTTTAGAAGAAACGTGTTTCTACGTCGCTGAATCTAAACATAGATGAAACTCCCTAAAAGGTACCAACACACAGAAAATAAGTTTGTAGGAAGCGGGTTTTCTTGGTTTTAAACGCATTCTTACTGCTAACTCTTATATGCGTCTCTGGGGCTGGAAATGACTGTTTCTACATTCTCCAGAGAAAGGGTTTTTGAACTGCTGCAAACACACATCAGTTTAACCCTTAAAGTTGAAAACACACATTGACAATCACTCTGCTAGATAGCTCCGTTATGGTTTTAGAGCAATATATTTCACTTTACAACCTGTTCTCCCTTAAACTCTGGATTGTCCAAACGCAGCTTTTAGAAGAAACGTGTTTCTACCTTTGTGAATCTAAACATAGATGTAACTTCCCAAACGGAACCAACACACAGAAGATCAGTTTGTACGAAGCGGGTCTTCTGTGTTTTAAACGCATTCTTACTGCTAACTCTTATATGCATCTCTAGGGCTGGAAATGACTGTTTCTACATTCTCCAGAGAAAGGGTTTCTGAACTGCTACAAACACACATCAGTTAAACTCTGGAAGTAGAAAACACACATTGACAACCATTCTACTAGATAGCTCTGTTTTCGTTTTAGAGCAAGGTATTTCTCTTTACAGCCTGTTCTCCCATCCACTCTGGAATGTCTGAACGCAGCTTTTAGAAGAAACGTGGTTCTACCTCTCTGAATCTAAACATAGATGAAACTCCCTAAAAGGTACCAACACACAGAAAATCAGTTTGTAGGAAGCGGGTTTTTTGTGTTTTAAACGCATTCTTACTACTAACTCTTATATGCGTCTCTAGATCTGGAAATGACTGTTTCTACATTCTCCAAAGAAAGGGTTTCTGAACTGCTGCAAACCCACATCAGTTTAACTCTGGAAGTTGAAAACAGACATTGACAACCATTCTGCTAGATAGCTCCGTTTTGATTTTAGAGCAAGGTATTTCTCTTTACAGCCTGTTCTCCCATCCACTCTGGAATGTCCAAATGCAGCTTTTAGAAGAAACGTGTTTCTACCTCGCTTAATGTAAACATAGATGCAACTTCCTAAAAGGAACCAATACACAGAAGATCAGTTTGTAGGAAGCGGGTTTTTTGTGTTTCAAACGCATTCTTACTGCTAAGACTTATTTGCGTCTCTAGGGCTGGAAATGACTGTTTCTACATTCTCCAAAGAAAGGGTTTCTAATCTGCTGCAAACACACATGAGTTTAACTCTGGAAGTTGAAAACACCCATTGACAGCCATTCTGCTAGATAGCTCCGTTTTTGGTTTTAGAGCAAAATATTTCTCTTTACACCCTGTTCTCCCTTCACTCTGGAATGTCCAAACGCAGCTTTTAGAAGAAACGAGTTTCTACCTTGGTGAATCTAAACATAGATGCAACTTCCTAAAGGGAACCAACACACAGAAGATCAGTTCGTAGGAAGCGGGTCTTCTGTGTTTTAAACGCTTTCTTACTGCTAACTCTTATATGTGTCTCTAGATCTGGAAATGACTGTTTCTACATTCTCCAAAGAAAGGGTTTCTAAACTGCTGCAAACACTCCTCAGTTTAACTCTAGAAGTTGAAAACACACATTGACAACCATTCTCCTAAATAGCTCCGTTTTGGTTTTAGAGCAAGAAATTTCTCTTTACAGCCAGTTTTCTTTTCCACTCTGGAATGTCCAAACGCAGCTTTTAGAAGAAACGTGTTTCTACCTTGGTGAATCTAAAAATAGATGCAATTTCCTAAAGGGAACCAACACAAAGAAGATCAGTTTGTAGGAAGCGGGTCTTCTGTGTTTTAATCGCATTCTTACTGCTAACTCTTATATGCGCCTCTAGATCTGGAAATGACTGTTTCTACATTCTCCAAAGAAAGGGTTTCTGAACTGCTGCAAACACACATCACTTTAACTCTGGAAGTTGAATACACACGTTGACAACCATTCTGCTAGATATCTCCGTTTTGGTTTTAGAGCAAGGTATTTCTCTTTACAGCCTCTTCTCCCATCCACACTGGAATGTCCAAACGCAGCTTTTAGAAGAAACGTGTTTCTACCTCGCTGAATCTAAACATAGATGAAACTCCCTAAAAGGTACCAAAACACAGAAAATAAGTTTGTAGGAAGCGGGTTTTCTTGGTTTTAAACGCATTCTTACTGCTAACTCTTATATGCGTCTCTGGGGCTGGAAATGACTGTTTCTACATTCTCCAGAGAAAGGGTTTCTGAACTGCTGCAAACACACATCAGTTTAACTCTGGAAGTTGAATACACACATTGACAACCATTCTGCTAGATAGCTTTGTTTTGGTTTTAGAGCAAGGTAATTCTCTTTACATCCTGTTCTCCCATCCACTCTGGAATGTCCAAACGCAGCTTTTAGAAGAAACGTGTTTCTACCTCACTGAATGTAAACATAGATGCAACTTCCTAAAAGGAACCAATACACAGAAGATCAGTTTGTAGGAAGCGGGTTTTTTGTGTTTTAATCGCATTCTTACTGCTAACACTTATATGCGTCTCTAGGGCGGTAAATGACTGTTTCTACATTCTCCAAAGAAAGGGTTTCTAAACTGCTGCAAACACACATCAGTTTAACTCTGGAAGTTGAATACACACGTTGACAACCATTATGCTATATAGCTCCGTTTTGGTTTTAGAGCTAGATGATTCTCTTTACACCCTGTTCTCCCATCCACCCTGGAATGTCCAAACGCAGCTTTTAGAAGAAACGTGTTTCTAACTCGCTGAATCTAAACTTAGATGCAACTTCCTAAAAGGTACCAACACACAGAAAATCACTTTGTAGGAAGCGGGTTTTTTGTGTTTTAAACGCATTCTTACTACTAACTCTTATATGCGTCTCTATATCTGGAAATGACTGTTTCTACATTCTCCAAAGAAAGAGTTTCTGAACTGCTGCAATCACACATCAGTTTAACTCTGGAAGTTGAAAACACACATTGACAATCATTCTGCTAGATAGCTCCGTTTTGGTTTTAAAGCAAGATATTTCTTTTTACATCCTGTTCTCCCTTCCACTCTGGAATGTCCAAACGCAGCTTTTAGAAGATACGTGTTTCTACCTTGGTGAATCTAAACATAGATGAAACTTCCTAAAGGGAACCAACACACAGAAGATCAGTTTGTAGGAAGCGGGTCTTCTGTGTTTTAAACGCATTCTTACTGCTAACTCTTATATGCATCTCTAGGGCTGGAAATGACTGTTTCTACATTCTCCAGAGAAAGGGTTTCTGAACTGCTACAAACACACATCAGTTAAACTCTGGAAGTAGAAAACACACATTGACAACCATTCTGCTAGATAGCTCTGTTTTGGTTTTACAGCAAGGTATTTCTCTTTACAGCCTGTTCTCCCATCCACTCTGGAATGTCTAAACGCAGCTTTTAGAAGAAACGTGTTTCTACCTCTCTGAATCTAAACATAGATGAAACTCCCTAAAAGGTACCAACACACAGAAAATCAGTTTGTAGGAAGCGGGTTTTCTGTGTTTTAAACGCATTCTTACTGCTAACACTTATATGCGTCTCTAGATCTGGAAATGACTGTTTCTACATTCTCCAAAGAAAGGGTTTCTGAACTGCTGCAAACACACATCAGTTTAACTCTGGAAGTTGAATAAACACAATGACAACCATTCTGCCAGATAGCTCCGTTTTGGTTTTAGAACAATGTATTTCTCTTTACACTGTATTCCCATCCACTCTGGAATGTCCAAACGCAGCTTTTAGAAGAAACGTGTTTCTACCTTGGTGAATCTAAACACAGATGCAACTTCCTAAAGGGAACCAACACACAGAAGATCAGTTTGTAGGAAGCGGGTCTTCCATGTTTTAAACGCATTCTTACTGCTAACTCTTATATGCGTCTCTAGATCTGGAAATGACTGTTTCTACATTCTCCAAAGAAAGGGTTTCTGAACTGCTGCAAACACACATCAGTTTAACTCTGGACGTTGAAAACACACATTGACAACCATTCTGCTAGATAGCTCCGTTTTGGTTTTAGAGCAAGATATTTCTCTTTACAGCCTGTTCTACCATCCACTCTGGAATGTCCAAACGCAGCTTTTAGAAGAAAGGTGTTTCTAACTCGCTGAATCTAAACTTAGATGCAACTTCCTAAAAGGTGCAAACACACAGAATATCAGTTTGTAGGAAGCGGGTTTTTGTGTTTTAAACGCATTCTTACTACTAACTCTTATATGCGTCTCTAGATCTGGAAATGACTGTTTCTACATTCTCTAAAGAAAGGGTTTCTGAACTGCTGCAAACACACATCAGTTTAACTCTAGAAGTTGAAAACACACATTGACAACCATTCTGCTAGATAGCTCCGTTTTTGTTTTAGAGCAAGATATTTCTCTTTACAGCCTGTTCTCTTTTCCACTCTGGAATGTCCAAACGCAGCTTTTAGAAGAAACGTGTTTCTACCTTGGTGAATCTAAACATAGATGCAACTTCCTAAAGGGAACCAACACACAGAAGATCAGTTGGTAGGAAGCGGGTCTTCTCTGTTTTAAACGCATTCTTACTGCTAACTATTATATGCATCTCTAGGGCTGGAAATAACTCTTTCTACATTCTCCAGAGAAAGGATTTCTGAACTGCTGCAAACACACATCAGTTAAGCTCTGGAAGTAGAAAACACACATTGAAAACCATTCTGCTAGGTAGCTCCGTTTTGGTTTTAGAGCAAGGTATTTCTCTTTACAGCCTGTTCTCCCATCCACTCTGGAATGTCTAAACGCAGCTTTTAGAAGAATCGTGTTTCTACCTCGCTGAATCTAAACATAAATGCAACTTCCTAAAAAGTACCAACGCACAGAAAATCAATTTGTAGGAAGCGGGTTTTCTGTGTTTTAAACGCATTCTTACTACTAACTCTTATATGCGTCTCTAGATCTGGAAATGACTGTTTCTACATTCTCCAAAGAAAGGGTTTCTGAACTGCTGCAAACACACATCAGTTTAACTCTAGAAGTTGAAAACACACATTGACAACCATTCTGCTGGATAGCTCCGTTTTTGTTTTAGAGCAAGATATTTCTCTTTACAGCCTGTTCTCTTTTCCACTCTGGATGTCCAAAAGCAGCTTTTAGAAGAAACGTGTTTCTACCTTGGTGAATCTAAACATAGATGCAACTTACTAAAGAGAACCAACACACAGAAGATCAGTTTGTAGGAAGCGGGTTTTCTTTGTTTTAAACGCATTCCTACTGCTAACTCTTATATGCGTCTCTAGATCTGGAAATGACTGTTTCTACATTCTCCAAAGAAAGGGTTTCTAAACTGCTGCAAACACACATCAGTTTAACTCTGGAAGTTGAATACACACGTTGACGACCATTCTGCTAGATAGCTCCGTTTTGGTTTTAGAGCAAGGTATTTCTCTTTACAGCCTGTTCTCCCATCCACTCTGGAATGTCCAAACGCAGCTTTTAGAAGAAACGTGTTTCTACCTCGCTGAATCTAAACATAGATGCAACTTCCTAAAAGGTACCAACACACAGAAAATCAGTTTGTAGGAAGCGGGTTTTCTGTGTTTTAAACGCATTCCTACTGCTAACTCTTACATGCGTCTCTAGATCTGGAAATGACTGTTTCTACATTCTCCAAAGAAAGGGTTTCTGAACTGCTACAAACACACATCAGTTTAACTCTGGAAGTTGAAATCAGACATTGAAAACCATTATGCTAGATAGCTCCGTTTTGGTTTTAGAGCTAGATAATTCTCTTTACAGCTTGTTTTCCCATCTACTGTGGAATGTCCAAATGCAGCATTTAGAAGAAACGTGTTTCTACCTCGCTTAATGTAAACATAGATGCAATTTACTAAAAGGAACCAATATACAGAAGAGCAGTTTGTAGGAAGCGGGTTTTTTGAGTTTTAAACGCATTATTTCTACTAACTCTTATAAGCCTCTCTAGATCTGGAAATGACTGATTCTACATTCTCCAAAGAAAGGGTTTCTAAACTGCTGCAAACACACATCAGTTTAACTCTGGAAGTTGAAAACACACATTGACAACCATTCTGCTAGATAGCTCCGTTTTGATTTTAGAGCAAGATATTTCTCTTTACACCCTGTTCTCCCTTCAACTCTAGAATGTCCAAACGCAGCTTTTAGAAGAAACGTGTTTCTTCCTTGGTGAATCTAAACATAGATGCAACTTCCTAAAGGGAACCAACACACAGAAGATCAGTTTGTAGGAAGCGGGTCTTCTGTTTTTAATACGCATTCTTACTGCTAACTCTTATATGCATCTCTAGGGCGGGAAATGACTCTTTCTACATTCTCCAGAGAAAGGGTTTCTGAACTGCTGCAAACACACATCAGTTAAGCTCTGGAAGTAGAAAACACACATTGACAACCATTATGCTAGATAGCTCCGTTTTGGTTTTAGAGCTAGATATTTCTCTTTACAGCTTGTTTTCCCATCCACTAGGAATGTCCAAACGCAGCTTTTAGAAGAAACGTGTTTCTACCTCGCTTAATGTAAACATAGATGCAATTTCCTAAAAGAAACCAATACACAGAAGATCAGTGGGTTGGAAGCGGTTTTTTGTGTTTTAAACGCATTCTTACTGCTAACTATTATATGCTTCTCTAGATCTGGAAATGACTGTTTCTACATTCTCCAAAGAAAGAATTTCTAAACTGCTGCAAACACACATCAGTTTAACTCTGAAAGTTGAAAAAACACATTGACAACCATTCTGCTAGATAGCTCCGTTTTGGTTTTAGAGCAAGATATTTCTCTTTACACCCTGTTCTCCCTTCCACTCTGGATGTCCAAACGCAGCTTTTAGAAGAAACGTGTTTCTACCTTGGTGAATCTAAACATAGATGCAACTTCCTAAAGGGAACCAACACACAGAAGATCAGTTTGTAGGAAGCGGATCTTCTGTGTTTTAAACGCATTCTTACTGCGAACTCTTATATGCATCTCTAGGGCTGGAAATGACTCTTTCTACATTCTCCAGAGAAAGGGTTTCTGAACTGCTGCAAACACACATCAGTTAAGCTCTGGAAGTAGAAAACACACATTGACAACCATTCTGCTAGGTAGCTCCGTTTTGGTTTTAGAGCAAGGTATTTCTCTTTACAGCCTGTTCTCCCATCACTCTGGAATGTCTAAACGCAGCTTTTAGAAGAAACGTGTTTCTACCTCGCTGAATCTAAACATAGATGAAACTCCCTAAAAGGTACCAACACACAGAAAATCAGTTTGTAGGAAGCGGGTTTTTTGTGTTTTAAACGCATTCTTACTACTAACTCTTATATGCGTCTCTAGATATGGAAATGACTATTGTCTACATTCTCCAAAGAAAGGGTTTCTGAACTGCTGCAAACACACATCAGTTTAACTCTGGAAGTAGAAAAAACACATTGACAACCATTCTGCTAGATAGCTCCGTTTTGGTTTTAGAGCAAGATATTTCTCTTTACACCCTGTTCTCCCTTCCACTCTGGATGTCCAAACGCAGCTTTTAGAAGAAACGTGTTTCTACCTTGGTGAATCTCAACATAGATGCAACTTCCTAAAGGGAACCAACACACAGAAGATCAGTTTGTAGGAAGTGGGTTTTCTGTGTATTAAACGCATTCCTACTGCTAACTCTTATATGCGTCTCTAGATCTGGAAATGACTGTTTCTATATTCTCCAGAGAAAGGGTTTCTAAACTGCTGCATACACACATCAGTTTAACTCTGGCAGTTGAAATCACACGTTGACAACCATTCTGCTAGATAGCTCCGTTTTGGTTTTAGAGCAAGGTATTTCTCTTTACAGCCTGTTCTCCCATCCACCCTGGAATGTCCAAGCACAGCTTTTAGAAGAAACGTGTTTCTACCTCGCTGAATCTAAACATAGATGCAACTTCCTAAAAGGTACCAACACACAGAAAATTAGTTTGTAGGAAGCGGATTTTCTGTGTTTTAAACGCATTCCTACTGCTAACTCTTTTATGCGTCTCTGGATCTGGAAATGACTGTTTCTACATTCTCCAAAGAAAGGGTTTCTAAACTGCTGCAAACGCACATCAGTTTAACTCTGGAAGTTGAAAACACACATTGACAACCATTCTGCTAGATAGCTCCGTTTTGGTTTTAGAAGAAGGTATTTCTCTTTACAGCCTGTTCTCCCTTAAACTCTGGAATGTCCAAACGCAGCTTTTAGAAGAAAAGTGTTTCTACCTCGCTGAATGTAAACATAGATGCGACTTCCTGAAAGGAACCAATACACGGAAGATCAGTTTGTAGGAAACGGGTTTTTTGTGTTTTAAACGCATTCTTACTGCTAACACTTATATGCGTCTCTAGGGCTGGAAATGACTGTTTCTACATTTTCCAAAGAAAGGGTTTCTGAACTGCTGCAAACACACATCAGTTTACCTCTGGAAGTTGAATAGACACGTTGACAACCATACTGCTAGATAGCTCCATTTTGGTTTAAGAGCAAGGTATTTCTCTTTAAAGCCTGTTCTCCCATCCACTCTGGAATGTCCAAACGCAGCTTTTAGAAGAAACGTGTTTCTACCTCGCTAAATCTAAACTTAGATGCAACTTCCTAAAAGGAACCAATACACAGAAGATCAGTTTGTAGGAAGCGGGTTTTCTGTGTTTTAAACGCATTCTTACTGCTAACACTTATATGCCTCTCTAGGGCTCGAAATGACTGTTTCTACATTCTCCAAAGAAAGGGTTTCTGAACTGCTGCAAACACACATCAGTTTAACTCTGGAAGTTGAATACACACATTGACAAACATTCTGCTAGATAGCTCCGTTTTGGTTTTAGAGCTAGATATTTCCCTTTACAGCCTGTTCTCCCATCCACTCTGGAATGTCCAAACGCAGCTTTTAGAAGAATCGTGTTTCTACCTCGCTGAATCTAAACATAAATGCATCTGCCTAAAAAGTACCAACACACAGAAAATCAATTTGTAGGAAGCGGGTTTTCTGTGTTTTAAACGCATTCCAACTGCTAACTCTTATATGCATCTCTGGATCTGGAAATGACTGTTTCTACATTCTCCAAAGAAAGGGTTTCTAAACTGCTGCAAACACACATCAGTTTAACTCTGGAAGTTGAAAACACACATTGACAACCATTCGGCTAGATAGCTCAGTTTTGGTTTTAGAACAAGGTATTTCTCTTTACAGCCTGTTCTCCGTTAAACTCTGGAATGTCCAAACGCAGCTTTTAGAAGAAAAGTGATTCTACCTCGTTGAATGTAAACATAGATGCAACTTCCTAAAGGGAACCAACACACAGAAGATCAGTTTGTAGGAAGCGGGTTTTTTTTGTTTTAAACGCATTCTTACTGCTAACACTTATATGCGTCTCTAGGGCTGTAAATGACTTTTTCTACATTCTCCAAAGAAAGGGTTTCTGAACTGCTGCAAACACACATCAGTTTAACTCTGGAAATTGAAAACACACATTGACAATCATTCTGCTAGACAGCTCCGTTTTGGTTTTAAAGCAAGATATTTCTCTTTAGAGCCTGTTCTCCCTTAAATTCTGGAATGTCCAAACGCAGCTTTTAGAAGAAACGTGTTTGTACCTTGGTGAATCTAAAAATAGATGCAACTTCCTAAAGGGAACCAACACAAAGAAGATCAGTTTGTAGGAAGCGGGTCTTCTGTGTTTTAAACGCATTCTTACTGCTAACTCTTATATGCGTCTCTAGATCTGGAAATGACTGTTTCTACATTCTCCAAAGAAAGGGTTTCTGAACTGCTGCAAACACACATCAGTTTAACTCTGGAAGTTGAATAAACACCTTGACAACCATTCTGCCATATAGCTCCGTTTTGGTTTTAGAACAAGGTTTTTCTCTTTACACTGTTCTCCCATCCACTCTGGAATGTCCAAACGCAGCTTTTAGAAGAAACGTGTTTCTCCCTTGGTGAATCTAAACATAGATGCAACTTCCTAAATGGAACCAAAACACAGACGATCAGTTTGTAGGAAGCGGGTCTTCTGTGTTTTAAACGCATTCTTCCTGCTAACTCTTATATGCGTCTCTAGTGCTGGAAATGACTGTTTCTACATTCTCCAAAGAAAGGGTTTCTAAACTGCTGCAAACACAAATCAGTTTAACTCTGGAAGTTGAAAACACACATTGACAACCATTCTGCTAGATAGCTCCGTTTTGGGTTTAGAGCTAGATATTTCTCTTTATAGCCTGTTTTCTTTTCCACTCTGGAATGTCCAAACACATCTTTCAGAAGAAACGTGTTTCTGCCTTGGTGAATCTAACCATAGATGCAACTTCCTAAAGGGAACCAACACACAGAAGATCAGATTGTAGGAAGCGGGTCTTCTGTGTTTTAAACGCATTCCTACTGCTAACTCTTATATGCGTCTCTACATCAGAAAAGGACTTTTTCTACATTCTTCAAAGAAAGGGTTTCTAAACTGCTGCAAACAAACATCAGTTTAACTCTGGAAGTTGAATACACACGTTGACGACCATTCTGCTAGATAGCTCAGTTTTGGTTTTAGAACAAGGTATTTCTTTTTACAGCCTGTTCTCCCATCCACTCTGGAATGTCCAAACGCAGCTTTTAGAAGAAACGTGTTTCTACCTTGGTGAATCTAAAGATAGATGCAACTTCCTAAAGGGAACCAACACACAGAAGATCATTTTGTAGGAAGCGGGTTTTCTGTGTTTTAAACGCATTCCTACTGCTCACTCTTATATTCGTCTCTAGATCTGGAAATCACTGTTTCTACATTCTCCAAAGAAATGGTTTCTAAACTGCTGCAAACACACATCAGTTTAACTCTGGAAGTTGAATACACACGTTGACGACCATTCTGCAAGATAGCCCCGTTTTGGTTTTAGAGCAAGGTATTTCTCTTTACAGCCTGTTCTCCCATCCACTCTGGAATGTCCAAACGCAGCTTTTAGAAGAAACGTGTTTCTACCTCGCTGAATCTAAACATAGATGCAACTTCTTAAAGGTACCAACACACAGAAAATCAGTTTGTAGGAAGAGGGTTTTCTGTGTTTTAAACGCATTCCTACTGCTAACTCTTATATGCGTCTCTAGATCTGGAAATGACTGTTTCTACATTCTCCAAAGAAAGGGTTTCTGAACTGCTGCAAACACACATCAGTTTAACTCTGGAAGTTGAATACACACATTGACAACCATTCTGCTAGATAGCTCCGTTTTGGTTTTAGAGCAAGGTAATTCTCTTTACAGCCTGTTCTCCCATCCACTCTGGAATGTCCAAACGCAGCTTTTAGAAGAAACGTGTTTCTACCTCACGGAATGTAAACATAGATGCAACTTCCTAAAAGGAACCAATACACAGAAGATCAGTTTGTAGGAAGCGGGTTTTTTGTGTTTTAATCGCATTCTTACTGCTAACACTTATATGCGTCTCTAGGGCGGGAAATGACTGTTTCTACATTCTCCAAAGAAAGGGTTTCTAAACTTCTGCAAACACACATCAGTTTAACTCTGGAAGTTGAATACACACGTTGACAACCATTATGCTATATAGCTCCGTTTTGGTTTTAGAGCTAGATGTTTCTCTTTACACCCTGTTCTCCCATCCACCCTGGAATGTCCAAACGCAGCTTTTAGAAGAAACGTGTTTCTAACTCGCTGAATCTAAACATAGATGCAACTTCCTAAAAGGTACCAACACACAGAAAATCAGTTTGTAGGAAGCGGGTTTTTTGTGTTTTAAACGCATTCTTACTACTAACTCTTATATGCGTCTCTAGATCTGGAAATGACTGTTTCTACATTATCCAAAGAAAGGGTTTCTGAACTGCTGCAAACACACATCAGTTTAACTCTGGAAGTTGAAAACACACATTGACAATCATTCTGCTAGATAGCTCCGTTTTGGTTTTAGAGCAAGATATTTCTTTTTACATCCTGTTCTAACTTCCACTCTGGAATGTCCAAACGCAGCTTTTAGAAGAAACATGTTTCTACCTTGGTGAATCTAAACATAGATGCAACTTCCTAAAGGGAACCAACACACAGAAGATCAGTTTGTAGGAAGCGGGTCTTCTGTGTTTTAAACGCATTCTTACTGCTACCTCTTATATGCATCTCTAGGGCTGGAAATGACTGTTTCTACATTCTCCAGAGAAAGGGTTTCTGAACTGCTACAAACACACATCAGTTAAACTCTGGAAGTAGAAAACACACATTGACAACCATTCTGCTAGATAGCTCTGTTTTCGTTTTAGAGCAAGGTATTTCTCTTTACAGCCTGTTCTCCCATCCACTCTGGAATGTCTAAACGCAGCTTTTAGAAGAAACGTGTTTCTACCTCTCTGAATCTAAACATAGATGAAACTCCCTAAAAGGTACCAACACACAGAAAATCTGTTTGTAGGAAGCGGGTTTTTTGTGTTTTAAACGCATTCTTACTGCTAACACTTATATGCGTCTCTAGATCTGGAAATGACTGTTTCTACATTCTCCAAAGAAAGGGTTTCTGAACTGCTGCAAACCCACATCAGTTTAACTCTGGAAGATGAATAAACACATTGACAACCATTCTGCCAGATAGCTCCGTTTTGGTTTTAGAACAATGTATTTCTCTTTACACTGTATTCCCATCCACTCTGGAATGTCCAAACGCAGCTTTTAGAAGAAACGTGTTTCTGCCTTGGTGAATATAAACATAGACGCAACTTCCTAAAGGGAACCAACACACAGAAGATCAGTTTGTAGGAAGCGGGTCTTCAGTGTTTTAAACGCATTCTTCTGCTAACTCTTATATGCGTCTCTAGATCTGGAAATGACTGTTCCTACATTCTCCAAAGAAAGGGTTTCTAAACTGCTGCAAACACACATCAGTTTAACTCTGGACGTTGAAAACACACATTGACAACCATTCTGCTAGATAGCTCCGTTTTGGTTTTAGAGCAAGATGTTTCTCTTTACAGCCTGTTCTACCATCCACTCTGGAATGTCCAAACGCAGCTTTTAGAAGAAACGTGTTTCTAACTCGCTGAATCTAAACTTAGATGCAACTTCCTAAAAGGTACAAACACACAGAATATCAGTTTGTAGGAAGCGGGTTTTTGTGTTTTAAACGCATTCTTACTACTAACTCTTATATGCGTCTCTAGATCTGGAAATGAATGTTTCTACATTCTCCAAAGAAAGGGTTTCTGAACTGCTGCAAACCCACATCAGTTTAACTCTGGAAGTTGAAAACACACATTGACAACCATTCTGCTAGATAGCTCCGTTTTGATTTTAGAGCAAGGTATTTCTCTTTACAGCCTGTTCTCCCATCCACTCTGGAATGTCCAAATGCAGCTTTTAGAAGAAACGTGTTTCTACCTCGCTTAATGTAAACATAGATGCAACTTCCTAAAAGGAACCAATACACAGAAGATCAGTTTGTAGGAAGCGGGTTTTTTGTGTTTTAAACGCATTCTTACTGCTAAGACTTATTTGCGTCTCTAGGGCTAGAAATGACTGTTTCTACATTCTCCAAAGAAAGGGTTTCTAATCTGCTGCAAACACACATGAGTTTAACTCTGGAAGTTGAAAACACCCATTGACAGCCATTCTGTTAGATAGCTCCGTTTTTGGTTTTAGAGCAAAATATTTCTCTTTACACCCTGTTCTCCCTTCACTCTGGAATGTCCAAACGCAGCTTTTAGAAGAAACGAGTTTCTACCTTGGTGAATCTAAACATAGATGCAACTTTCTAAAGGGAACCAACACACAGAAGATCAGTTCGTAGGAAGCGGGTCTTCTGTGTTTTAAACGCTTTCTTACTGCTAACTCTTATATGTGTCTCTAGATCTGGAAATGACTGTTTCTACATTCTCCAAAGAAAGGGTTTCTAAACTGCTGCAAACACTCCTCAGTTTAACTCTAGAAGTTGAAAACACACATTGACAACCATTCTCCTAGATAGCTCCGTTTTGGTTTTAGAGCAAGAAATTTCTCTTTACAGCCAGTTCTCTTTTCCACTCTGGAATGTCCAAACGCAGCTTTTAGAAGAAACGTGTTTCTACCTTGGTGAATCTAAAAATAGATGCAACTTCCTAAAGGGAACCAACACAAAGAAGATCAGTTTGTAGGAAGCGGGTCTTCTGTGTTTTAATCGCATTCTTACTGCTAACTCTTATATGCGCCTCTAGATCTGGAAATGACTGTTTCTACATTCTCCAAAGAAAGGGTTTCTGAACTGCTGCAAACACACATCAGTTTAACTCTGGAAGTTGAATACACACGTTGACAACCATTCAGCTAGATAGCTCCGTTTTGGTTTTAGAGCAAGGTATTTCTCTTTACAGCCTCTTCTCCCATCCACTCTGGAATGTCCAAACGCAGCTTTTAGAAGAAACGTGTTTCTACCTCGCTGAATCTAAACATAGATGCAACTTCTTAAAGGTACCAACACACAGAAAATCAGTTTGTAGGAAGCGGGTTTTCTGTGTTTTAAACGCATTCCTACTGCTAACTCTTATATGCATCTCTAGATCTGGAAATGACTGTTTCTACATTCTCCAAAGAAAGGGTTTCTGAACTGCTGCAAACACACATCAGTTTATCTCTGGAAGTTGAATACACACATTGACAACCATTCTGCTAGATAGCTCCGTTTTGGTTTTAGAGCAAGGTAATTCTCTTTACAGCCTGTTCTCCCATCCACTCTGGAATGTCCAAACGCAGCTTTTAGAAGAAACGTGTTTCTACCTCACTGAATGTAAATATAGATGCAACTTCCTAAAAGGAACCAATACACAGAAGATCAGTTTGTAGGAAGCGGGTTTTTTGTGTTTTAATCGCATTCTTACTGCTAACACTTATATGCGTCTCTAGGGCGGGAAATGACTGTTTCTACATTCTCCAAAGAAAGGGTTTCTAAACTTCTGCAAACACACATCAGTTTAACTCTGGAAGGTGAATACACACGTTGAGAACCATTATGCTATATAGCTCCGTTTTGGTTTTAGAGCTAGATGTTTCTCTTTACACCCTGTTCTCCCATCCAGTCTGGAATGTCCAAACGCAGCTTTTAGAAGAAACGTGTTTCTAACTCGCTGAATCTAAACATAGATGCAACTTCCTAAAAGGTACCAACACACAGAAAATCAGTTTGTAGGAAGCGGGTTTTTTGTGTTTTAAACGCATTCTTACTACTAACTCTTATATGCGTCTCTAGATCTGGAAATGACTGTTTCTACATTCTCTAAAGAAAGGGTTTCTGAACTGCTGCAAACACACATCAGTTTAACTCTGGAAGTTGAAAACACACATTGACAACCATTCTGCTAGATAGCTCCGTTTTGGTTTTAGAGCAAGGTATTTCTCTTTACAGCCTGTTCTCCCATCCACTCTGGAATGTCCAAATGCAGCTTTTAGAAGAAACATGTTTCTACCTCGCTTAATGTAAACATAGATGCAACTTGCTAAAAGGAACCAATACACAGAAGATCAGTTTGTAGGAAGCGGGTTTTTTGTGTTTTAAACGCATTCTTACTGCTAAGACTTATATGCGTCTCTAGGGCTGGAAATGACTGTTTCTACATTCTCCAAAGAAAGGGTTTCTAATCTGCTGCAAACACACATCAGTTTAACTCTGGAAGTTGAAAACACCCATTGACAGCCATTCTGCTAGATAGCTCCGTTTTTGGTTTTAGAGCAAAATATTTCTCTTTACACCCTGTTCTCCCTTCACTCTGGAATGTCCAAACGCTGCTTTTAGAAGAAACGAGTTTCTACCTTGGTGAATCTAAACATAGATGCAACTTCCTAAAGGGAACCAACACACAGAAGATCAGTTTTTAGGATGCGGGTTTTCTGTTTTTTAAACGCATTCCTACTGCTAACTCTTATATGCGTCTCTAGATCTGGAAATGTTTGTTTCTACATTCTCCAAACAAAGGGTTTCTAAACTGCTGCAAACACACATCAGTTTAACTCTGGAAGTTGAAAACACACATTGACAACCATTCTGCTAGATAGCTCCGTTTTGGTTTTAGAGCTAGATATTTCTCTTTACAGCCTGTTTTCCCATCCACTCTGGAATGTCTAAACGCAGCTTTTAGAAGAAACGTGTTTCTAACTCCCTGAATCTAAACATAGATGCAACTTCCTAGAAGGTACCAACACACAGAAAATCAGTTTGTAGGAAGCGGGTTTTTTGTGTTTTAAACGCATTCTTACTACTAACTGTTATATGCGTCTCTAGATCTGGAAGTGACTGTTTCTACATTCTCCAAAGAAAGGGTTTCTGAACTGCTGCAAACACACATCATTTTAACTCTGGAAGTTGAAAACACACATTGACAACCATTCTGCAAAATAACTCCGTTTTAGTTTTAGAGCAAGATATTTCTCCTTACACCCTGTTCTCCATTCCACTCTGGAATGTCCAAACGCAGCTTTTAGAAGAAATGTGATTCTACTTCGCTGAATGTAAACATAGATGCAACTTCCTAAAAGGAAAAAACACACAGAAGATCAGTTTGTAGGAATCGGGTTTTCTGTGTTTTAAACGCATTCTTACTGCTAACTCTTATATGCGTCTCTAGGTCTGGAAATGACTGTTTCTACATTCTCCAAAGAAAGGGTTTCTGAACTGCTGCAAACACACATCAGTTTAACTCTGGAAGTTGAAAACACACATTGACAACCATTCTGCTAGATAGCTCCGTTTTGGTTTTAGAGCAAGGTATTTCTCTTTACAGCCTGTTCTCCCTTAAGCTCTGGAATGTCCAAACGCAGCTTTTAGAAGAAACGTGTTTCTACCTCGCTGAATGTAAACATAGATGCAACTTCCTAAAACGAACCAATACACAGAAGATCAGTTTGTAGGAAGCGGGTTTTTTGTGTTTTAAACTCATTCTTACTGCTAACACTTATATGCGTCTCTAGGGCTGGAAATGACTGTTTCTACATTCTCCAAAGAAAGGGTTTCTGAACTGCTGCAAACACACATCAGTTTACCTCTGGAAGTTGAATACAAACGTTGACAACCATTCTGCTAGATAGCTCCGTTTTGGTTTTAGAGGAAGGTATTTCTCTTTAAAGCCTGTTCTCCCATCCACTCGGGAATGTCCAAACGCAGCTTTTAGAAGAAACGTGTTTCTACCTCGCTGAATCTAAACTTAGATGCAACTTCCTAAAAGGAACCAATACACAGAAGATCAGTTTGTAGGAAGCGGTTTTTTTGTGTTTTAAACGCATTCTTACTGCTAACACTTATATGCATCTCTAGGGCTCAAAATGATTTTTTCTACATTCTCCAAAGAAAGCGTTTCTGAACTGCTGCAAACACACATCAGTTTAACTCTGGAAGTTGAATACACACATTGACAAACATTCTGCTAGATAGCTTCGTTTTGGTTTTAGAGCTGGATATTTCTCTTTACAGCCTGTTCTCCCATCCACTCTGGAATGTCCAAACGCAGCTTTTAGAAGAATCGTGTTTCTACCTCGCTGAATCTAAACATAAATGCAACTTCCTAAAAAGTACCAACGCACAGAAAATCAATTTGTAGGAAGCGGGTTTTCTGTGTTTGAAACGCATTCCTACTGCTAACTCTTATATGCATCTCTGGATCTGGAAATGGCTGTTTCTTCATTCTCCAAAGAAAGGGTTTCTAAACTGCTGCAAACACACATCAGTTTAACTCTGGAAGTGGAAAGCACACATTGACAACCATTCTGCTAGATAGCTCCGTTTTGGTTTTAGAGCTAGATATTTCTCTTTACAGCCTGTTTTCCCATCCACTCTGGAATGTCCAAACGCAGCTTTTAGAAGAAATGTGTTTCTAACTCCCTGAATCTAAACATAGATGCAACTTCCTAGAAGGTACCAACACACAGAAAATCAGTTTGTAGGAAGCGGGTTTTTTGTGTTTTAAACGCATTCTTACTACTAACTCTTATATGCGTCTCTAGATCTGGAAGTGACTGTTTCTACATTCTCCAAAGAAAGAGTTTCTGAACTGCTGCAAACACACATCATTTTAACTCTGGAAGTTGAAAACACACATTGACAACCATTCTGCAAAATAGCTCCGTTTTAGTTTTAGAGCAAGATATTTCTCTTTACACCCTGTTCTCCATTCCACTCTGGAATGTCCAAACGCAGCTTTTAGAAGAAACGTGAAAAATTGAAAGAGCTAGAGGAGCAAGATCAAAAAAACTCAAAACCTAGCAGAAGACAGGAAATAACTAAGATCAGAGCAGAACTGAAGGAAATAGAGACACAAAAAACTCTTCAAAAAATCAATAAATCCAGGAGCTGGTTTTTTGAAAAGATCAACAAAATAGACAGACCACTAGCCAGATTAATAAAAAAGAAAAGAAAGAATAACCAAATTGATGCAATAAAAAACGATAAAGGGGATATCACCACAGATTCCACAGAAATCCAAACCATCATCAGAGATTATTACAAACAACTCTATGCACATAAACTAGTAAACCTGGAAGAAATGGATAAATTCCTGGACACCTGCAACCTCCCAAGCCTAAACCTGGAAGAAGCTGAAACCCTGAATAGACCAATAACATGGTCTGAAGTTGAGGCAGCAATAAAGAGCCTACCACCCAAAAAAAGCCCAGGTCCAGATGGGTTCACAGCTGAATTCTACCAGACATACAAGGAGTAGCTGATACCATTCCTTCTGAAACTATTCCAGACAATCCAAAAAGAGGGAATCCTTCCCAAATCATTTTTCGAGACAAACATCATCCTGATACCAAAACCCGGCAGAGACTCAACAAGAAAAGAAAATTTCAGGCCAATATCCATGATGAACATAGATGCAAAAATCTTCAATAAAATACTGGCAAACCGATTGCAACAGCATATCAAAAAGCTCATCACCATGATCAAGTAGGATTCATCCCGGGGATGCAAGGCTGGTTCAACATACGCAAGTCCATAAACGTAATTCACCACATAAACAGAACCAAAGACAAAAACCACATGATTATCTCGATTGATGCAGAGAAGGCTTTTGACAAAATTCAACAACCCTTTATGCTAAAAACCCTCAATAAACTAGGTATTGACGGAACGTATCTCAAAACAATAAAAGCTATTTACGACAAACCAACAGCCAATATCATACTGAATGGGCAAAAACTGGAAGCATTCCCTTTGAAATCTGGCACTAGACAAGGATGCCCTCTCTCACCACTCCTATTCAATATAGTACTGGAAGTTCTAGCCAGAGCAATCAGGCAAGAAAAAGAAATAAAGGGTATCCAAATTGGAAAGGAGGAAATCAAATTGTCTCTATTTGCAGATGACATGATTGTATATCTGGAAGACCCCATCATCTCAGCCCAAAATCTCCTGAAACTGATAAACAACTTCAGCAAAGTCTCAGGATACAAAATCAACGTGCAAAAATCACAAGCATTCCTATACACCAGTAATAGACTTCAAGAGAGCCAAATCAAGAACGAACTGCCATTCACAATTGCTACAAAGAGAATAAAGTACCTAGGAATACAACTAACAAGGAACGTAAAGGACCTCTTCAAGGAGAACTACAAGCCATTGCTCAACGAAATAAGAGAGGATACAAACAGATGGAGAAACATTCCATGTTCATGGTTAGGAAGAATCAACATCGTGAAAATGGCCATACTGCCCAAAGTAATTTACAGATTCAATGCTATTCCCATCAAGCTACCAATGACCTTCTTCACAGAACTGGAAAAAAACACCTTAAACTTCATATGGAACCAAAAGAGAGCCCGCATAGCCAAGTCAATTCTAAGCAAAAAGAACAAAGCGGGAGGCATCACACTACCGGACTTCAAACTATACTACAAGGCTACAGTAATCAAAACAGCATGGTACTGGTACCAAAACAGAGATATAGACCAATGGAACAGAACAGAGGCCTCACAGGAAATACAACATACCCACAACCATCTGATCTTCGACAAACCTGACAAAAACAAGCAATGGGGAAAGGACTCCCTGTTTAATAAATGGTGTTGGGAAAACTGGCTAGCCATGTGCAGAAAGCAGAAACAGGACCCCTTCCTGACACCTTACACCAAAATTAACTCCAGATGGATTAAAGACTTAAACATCAGACCTAATACCATAAAAACCTTAGAAGAAAATCTAGGCAAAACCATTCAGGACATAGGTGTAGGCAAGGACTTCATGACCAAAACGCCAAAAGCAATGGCAACAAAAGCCAAAATAGACAAATGGGACCTAATCAAACTCCACAGCTTCTGCACGGCAAAAGAAACAGTCAGTAGAGTGAATCGGCAACCAACAGAATGGGAAAAAATTTTTACAGTCTACCCATCTGACAAGGGGCTGATATCCAGAATTTACAAAGAACTAAAGCAGATCTACAAGAAAAAAACCAACAAGCCCATTCAAAAATGGGCAAAGGATATGAACAGATACTTTACAAAAGAAGACATACAGGAGGCCAACAAACATATGAAAAAATGCTCATCATCACTGGTCATCAGAGAAATGCAAATCAAAACCACATTGAGATACCATCTCACACCAGTTAGAATGGCGATCATTAAAAAATCGGGAAACAACAGATGCTGGAGAGGATGTGGAGAAATAGGAACACTTTTACACTGTTGGTGGGAATGTAAATTAATTCAACCATTGTGGAAGACAGTGTGGCGATTCCTCAAGGACTTAAAAATAGAAATCCCATTTGACCCAGCAATCCCATTACTGGGTATATATCCAAAGGATTATAAATCATTCTACTACAAGGACACGTGCACACGAATGTTCATTGCAGCACTGTTTACAATAGCAAAGACCTGGAACCAACCCAAATGCCCAACGATGATAGACTGGATAGGGAAAATGTGGTACATATACACCATGGAATATTATGCAGCCATCAAAAACGATGAGTTCAGGTCCTTTATAGGGACATGGATGAACCTGGAAACCATCATTCTCAGCAAACTGACACAAGAGCAGAAAATCAAACACCGTATATTCTCGCTCATAGGCGGGTGTTGAACAATGAGAACACATGGACACAGGGAGGGGAGCACAACACACTGGGGTCTGTTGGGGGGAAATGGGGGAGGCGCGGGGGGTTGGGAGGTGGTAAGAGATAGCATGGGGAGAAATGACAGATACAGGTGAGGGGACGGAAGGCAGCAAAGCACACTGCCATGTGTGTACCTATGCAACAATCTTGCATGTTCATCACATGTACCCCAAAACCTAAAATGCAATAAAAAAAAAAGAAAAAAAAAAAAAAAGAAGAAGAAACGTGATTCTACTTCGCTGAATGTAAACATAGATGCAACTTCCTAAAAGGAACCAACACACAGAAGATCAGTTTGTAGGAAGCGGGTTTTCTGTGTTTTAAACGCATTCTTACTGCTAACTCTTATATGCGTCTCTAGACCTGGAAATGACTGTTTCTACATTCTCCAAAGAAAGGGTTTCTGAACTGCTGCAAACACACATCAGTTTAACTCTGGAAGTTGAATACACACATTGACAACCATTCTGCTAGATAGCTCCGTTTTGGTTTTAGAGCAAGGTATTTCTCTTTACAGCCTGTTCTGCAATCCACCCTGGAATGTCCAAACGCAGCTTTTAGAAGAATCGTGTTTCTACCTCGCTGAATCTAAACATAGATGCAACTTCCTAAAAGGTACCAACACACAGAAAATCAGTTTGTAGGAAGCGGGTTTTCTGTGTTTTAAACGCATTCCTACTGCTAACTCATTTATGCGTCTCTGGACCTGGAAATGACTGTTTCTACATTCTCCAAAGAAAGGGTTTCTAAACTGCTGCAAACACACATCAGTTTAACTCTGGAAGTTGAAAACACACATTGACAACCATTCTGCTAGATAGCTCCGTTTTGGTTTTAGAACAAGGTATTTCTCTTTACAGACTGTTCTCCCTTAAACTCTGGAATGTCCAAACGCAGCTTTTAGAAGAAACGTGTTTCTACCTCGCTGAATGTAAACATAGATGCAACTTCCTAAAAGGAACCAATACACAGAAGATCAGTTTGTAGGAAGCGGGTTTTTTGTGTTTTAAACGCATTCTTACTGCTAACACTTATATGCGTCTCTAGGGCTGGAAATGACTCTTTCTACATTCTCCAAAGAAAGGGTTTCTGAACTGCTGCAAACACACATCAGTTTAACTCTGGAAGTTGAATACAAACGTTGACAACCATTCTGCTAGATAGCTCCGTTTTGGTTTTAGAGGAAGGTATTTCTCTTTAAAGCCTGTTCTCCCATCCACTCTGGAATGTCCAAACGCAGCTTTTAGAAGAAACGTGTTTCTACCTCGCTGAATCTAAACTTAGATGCAACTTCCTAAAAGGAACCAATACACAGAAGATCAGTTTGTAGGAAGCGGGTTTTTTGTGTTTTAAACGCATTCTTACTGCTAACACTTATATGCATCTCTAGGGCTCGAAATGACTGTTTCTACATTCTCCAAAGAAAGCGTTTCTGAACTGCTGCAAACACACATCAGTTTAACTCTGGAAGTTGAATACACACATTGACAAACATTCTGCTAGATAGCTCGGTTTTGGTTTTAGAGCTAGATATTTCTCTTTACAGCCTGTTCTCCCATCCACTCTGGAATGTCCAAATGCAGCTTTTAGAAGAATCGTGTTTCTACCTCGCTGAATCTAAACATAAATGCAACTTCCTAAAAAGTACCAACGAACAGAAAACCAATTTGTAGGAAGAGGGTTTTCTGTGTTTTAAACGCATTCCTACTGCTAACTCTTATATGCATCTCTGGATCTGGAAATGACCGTTTCTACATTCTCCAAAGAAAGGTTTCTAAACTGCTGCAAACACACATCAGTTTAACTCTGGAAGTTGAAAAAACACATTGACAGCCATTCTGCTAGATAGCTCCGTTTTGGTTTTAGAACAAGGTATTTCTCTTTACAGCCTGTTCTCCCTGAAACACTGGAATGTCCAAACCCAGCTTTTAGAAGAAAAGTGTTTCTACCTCGCTGAATGTAATCATAGATGCAACTTCCTGAAAGGAACCAATACACAGAAGATCAGTTTGTAGGAAACGGGTTTTCTGTGTTTTAAACGCATTCTTACTGCTAACTCTTATATGCGTCTCTAGACCTGGAAATGACTGTTTCTACATTCTCCAAATAAAGGGTTTCTGAACTGCTGCAAACACACATCAGTTTAACTCTGGAAGTTGAATACACACATTGACAACCATTCTGCTAGATAGCTCCGTTTTGGTTTTAGAGCAAGGTATTTCTCTTTACAGCCTGTTCTGCAATCCACCCTGGAATGTCCAAACGCAGCTTTTAGAAGAATCGTGTTTCTACCTCGCTGAATCTAAACATAGATGCAACTTCCTAAAAGGTACCAACACACAGAAAATCAGTTTGTAGGAAGCGGGTTTTCTGTGTTTTAAACGCATTCCTACTGCTAACTCATTTATGCGTCTCTGGACCTGGAAATGACTGTTTCTACATTCTCCATAGAAAGGGTTTCTAAACTGCTGCAAACACACATCAGTTTAACTCTGGAAGTTGAAAACACACATTGACAACCATTCTGCTAGATAGCTCCGTTTTGGTTTTAGAACAAGGTATTTCTCTTTACAGCCTGTTCTCCCTTAAACTCTGGAATGTCCAAACGCAGCTTTTAGAAGAAACGTGTTTCTACCTCGCTGAATGTAAACATAGATGCAACTTCCTAAAAGGAACCAATACACAGAAGATCAGTTTGTAGGAAGCGGGTTTTTTGTGTTTTAAACGCATTCTTACTGCTAACACTTATATGCGTCTCTAGGGCTGGAAATGACTCTTTCTACATTCTCCAAAGAAAGGGTTTCTGAACTGCTGCAAACACACATCAGTTTAACTCTGGAAGTTGAATACAAACGTTGACAACCATTCTGCTAGATAGCTCCGTTTTGGTTTTAGAGGAAGGTATTTCTCTTTAAAGCCTGTTCTCCCATCCACTCTGGAATGTCCAAACGCAGCTTTTAGAAGAAACGTGTTTCTACCTCGCTGAATCTAAACTTAGATGCAACTTCCTAAAAGGAACCAATACACAGAAGATCAGTTTGTAGGAAGCGGGTTTTTTGTGTTTTAAACGCATTCTTACTGCTAACACTTATATGCATCTCTAGGGCTCGAAATGACTGTTTCTACATTCTCCAAAGAAAGCGTTTCTGAACTGCTGCAAACACACATCAGTTTAACTCTGGAAGTTGAATACACACATTGACAAACATTCTGCTAGATAGCTCGGTTTTGGTTTTAGAGCTAGATATTTCTCTTTACAGCCTGTTCTCCCATCCACTCTGGAATGTCCAAATGCAGCTTTTAGAAGAATCGTGTTTCTACCTCGCTGAATCTAAACATAAATGCAACTTCCTAAAAAGTACCAACGAACAGAAAACCAATTTGTAGGAAGCGGGTTTTCTGTGTTTTAAACGCATTCCTACTGCTAACTCTTATATGCATCTCTGGATCTGGAAATGACTGTTTCTACATTCTCCAAAGAAAGGTTTCTAAACTGCTGCAAACACACATCAGTTTAACTCTGGAAGTTGAAAAAACACATTGACAGCCATTCTGGTAGATAGCTCCGTTTTGGTTTTAGAACAAGGTATTTCTCTTTACAGCCTGTTCTCCCTGAAACACTGGAATGTCCAAACCCAGCTTTTAGAAGAAAAGTGTTTCTACCTCGCTGAATGTAATCATAGATGCAACTTCCTGAAAGGAACCAATACACAGAAGATCAGTTTGTAGGAAACGGGTTTTTTGTGTTTTAAACGCATTCTTACTGCTAACACTTATATGCGTCTCTAGGGCTGGAAATGACTGTTTCTACATTCTCCAAAGAAAGGGTTTCTGAACTGCTGCAAACACACATCAGTTTATCTCTGGAAGTTGAAAACACACTTTGGCAACCATTCTGCTAGATAGCTCCGTTTTGGTTTTAGAGCAAGATATTTCTCTTTACACCCTGTTCTTTCTTCCACTCTGGAATGTCCAAACGCAGCTTTTAGAAGAAACGTGTTTCTACCTTGGTGAATCTAAACATAGAGGCAACTTCCTAAAGGGAACCAACACACAGATCAGTTTGTAGGAAGCGGGTCTTCTGTGTTTTAAACGCATTCTTACTGCTAACTCTTATATGCATCTCTAGATCTGGAAATGACTATTTCTACATTCTCCAAAGAAAGGGTTTCTGAACTGCTTCAAACACACATTAGTTTAACTCTGGAAGTTCAATACACACATTGACAACCATTCTGCTAGATAGCTCCGTTTTGGTTTTAGAACAAGGTATTTCTTTTTACAGCCTGTTCTTTCATCCACTCTGGTATGTCATAACGCAGCTTTTAGAAGAAACGTGTTTCTACCTCGCTGAATGTAAACATAGATGCAACTTCCTAAAAGGAACCAACACACAGAAGATCAGTTTGTAGGAAGCGGGTTTTTTGTGTTTTAAACACATTCTTACTGCTAACACTTATATGCGTCTCTAGGGCTGGAAATGACTGTTTCTACATTCTCCAAAGAAAGGGTTTCTTATCTGCTGCAAACACACAACAGTTTAACTCTGGAAGTTGAAAATACACATTGAGAACCATGCTGCTACTTAGCCCGTTTTGGTTTTAGAGCTAGATATTTCTCTTTACAGCCTGTTTTCCCATCCACTCTGGAATGTCCAAATGCAGCTTTTAGAAGAAACCTGTTTCTAACTCGCTGAATCTAAACATAGATGCAACTTCCTAAAAGGAACCAACACACAGAAGATCAGTTTGTAGGAAGCGGGTCTTCTGTCTTTTAAACGCATTCTTACGGCTAACTCTTATATGCGTCTCTAGATCTGGAAATGACTGTTTCTACATTCTCCAAAGAAAGGGTTTCTGAACTGCTGCCAACACACATCAGTTTAACTCTGGAAGTTGAATACACACGTTGACGACCATTCTGCTAGATAGCTCCGTTTTGGTTTTAGAGCAAGGTATTTCTCTTTACAGCCTGTTCTCCCATCCACTCTGGAATGTCCAAACGCAGCTTTTAGAAGAAACGTGTTTCTACCTCGCTGAATCTAAACATAGATGCAACTTCCTAAAAGGTACCAACACACAGAAAATCAGTTTGTAGGAAGCGGGTTTTCTGTGTTTTAAACGCATTCCTACTGCTAACTCATTTATGCGTCTCTGGACCTGGAAATGACTGTTTCTACATTCTCCAAAGAAAGGGTTTCTAAACTGCTGCAAACACACATCAGTTTAACTCTGGAAGTTGAAAACACACATTGACAACCATTCTGCTAGATAGCTCCGTTTTGGTTTTAGAACAAGGTGTTTCTCTTTACAGCCTGTTCTCCCTTAAACTCTGGAATGTCCAAACGCAGCTTTTAGAAGAAACGTGTTTCTACCTCGCTGAATGTAAACATAGATGCAACTTCCTAAAAGGAACCAATACACAGAAGATCAGTTTGTAGGAAGCGGGTTTTTTGTGTTTTAAACGCATTCTTACTGCTAACACTTATATGCGTCTCTAGGGCTGGAAATGACTCTTTCTACATTCTCCAAAGAAAGGGTTTCTGAACTGCTGCAAACACACATCAGTTTAACTCTGGAAGTTGAATACAAACGTTGACAACCATTCTGCTAGATAGCTCCGTTTTGGTTTTAGAGGAAGGTATTTCTCTTTAAAGCCTGTTCTCCCATCCACTCTGGAATGTCCAAACGCAGCTTTTAGAAGAAACGTGTTTCTACCTCGCTGAATCTAAACTTAGATGCAACTTCCTAAAAGGAACCAATACACAGAAGATCAGTTTGTAGGAAGCGGGTTTTTTGTGTTTTAAACGCATTCTTACTGCTAACACTTATATGCATCTCTAGGGCTCGAAATGACTGTTTCTACATTCTCCAAAGAAAGCGTTTCTGAACTGCTGCAAACACACATCAGTTTAACTCTGGAAGTTGAATACACACATTGACAAACATTCTGCTAGATAGCTCGGTTTTGGTTTTAGAGCTAGATATTTCTCTTTACAGCCTGTTCTCCCATCCACTCTGGAATGTCCAAATGCAGCTTTTAGAAGAATCGTGTTTCTACCTCGCTGAATCTAAACATAAATGCAACTTCCTAAAAAGTACCAACGAACAGAAAACCAATTTGTAGGAAGCGGGTTTTCTGTGTTTTAAACGCATTCCTACTGCTAACTCTTATATGCATCTCTGGATCTGGAAATGACTGTTTCTACATTCTCCAAAGAAAGGTTTCTAAACTGCTGCAAACACACATCAGTTTAACTCTGGAAGTTGAAAAAACACATTGACAGCCATTCTGCTAGATAGCTCCGTTTTGGTTTTAGAACAAGGTATTTCTCTTTACAGCCTGTTCTCCCTGAAACACTGGAATGTCCAAACCCAGCTTTTAGAAGAAAAGTGTTTCTACCTCGCTGAATGTAATCATAGATGCAACTTCCTGAAAGGAACCAATACACAGAAGATCAGTTTGTAGGAAACGGGTTTTTTGTGTTTTAAACGCATTCTTACTGCTAACACTTATATGCGTCTCTAGGGCTGGAAATGACTGTTTCTACATTCTCCAAAGAAAGGGTTTCTGAACTGCTGCAAACACACATCAGTTTATCTCTGGAAGTTGAAAACACACTTTGGCAACCATTCTGCTAGATAGCTCCGTTTTGGTTTTAGAGCAAGATATTTCTCTTTACACCCTGTTCTTTCTTCCACTCTGGAATGTCCAAACGCAGCTTTTAGAAGAAACGTTTTTCTACCTTGGTGAATCTAAACATAGAGGCAACTTCCTAAAGGGAACCAACACACAGATCAGTTTGTAGGAAGCGGGTCTTCTGTGTTTTAAACGCATTCTTACTGCTAACTCTTATATGCATCTCTAGATCTGGAA
Organism: Saimiri boliviensis; assembly: GCF_048565385.1. Taxonomy (NCBI): domain Eukaryota; kingdom Metazoa; phylum Chordata; class Mammalia; order Primates; family Cebidae; genus Saimiri; species Saimiri boliviensis. Next base: position 104,031,670 of record NC_133455.1, read on the forward strand.
ATGACTATTTCTACATTCTCCAAAGAAAGGGTTTCTGAACTGCTTCAAACACACATTAGTTTAACTCTGGAAGTTCAATACACACATTGACAACCATTCTGCTAGATAGCTCCGTTTTGGTTTTAGAACAAGGTATTTCTTTTTACAGCCTGTTCTTTCATCCACTCTGGTATGTCAAAACGCAGCTTTTAGAAGAAACGTGTTTCTACCTCGCTGAATGTAAACATAGATGCAACTTCCTAAAAGGAACCAACACACAGAAGATCAGTTTGTAGGAAGCGGGTTTTTTGTGTTTTAAACACATTCTTACTGCTAACACTTATATGCGTCTCTAGGGCTGGAAATGACTGTTTCTACATTCTCCAAAGAAAGGGTTTCTTATCTGCTGCAAACACACAACAGTTTAACTCTGGAAGTTGAAAATACACATTGAGAACCATGCTGCTACTTAGCCCGTTTTGGTTTTAGAGCTAGATATTTCTCTTTACAGCCTGTTTTCCCATCCACTCTGGAATGTCCAAACGCAGCTTTTAGAAGAAACCTGTTTCTAACTCGCTGAATCTAAACATAGATGCAACTTCCTAAAAGGAACCAACACACAGAAGATCAGTTTGTAGGAAGCGGGTCTTCTGTCTTTTAAACGCATTCTTACTGCTAACTCTTATATGCGTCTCTAGGGCTGGAAATGACAGTTTCTACATTCTCCAGAGAAAGGGTTTCTGAACTGCTGCAAACACACATCAGTTTAACTCTGGAAGTAGAAAACACACATTGACAACCATTGTGCTAGATAGCTCCGTTTTGGTTTTAGAGCTAGATATTTCTCTTTACAGCCTGTTTTCCCATCCACTCTGGAATGTCCAAACGAAGCTTTTAGAAGAAACGTGTTTCTACCTCGCTGAATGTAAACATAGATGCAACTTCCTAAAAGGAACCAAGACACAGAAGATCAGTTTGTAGGTAGCAGGTCTTCTGTGTTTTAAACGCATTCTTACTGCTAACTCTTATATGCGTCTCTAGATCTGTAAATGACTGTTTCTACATTCTCCAAAAAAAGGGTTTCTGAACTGCTGCAAACACAAATCAGTTTACGTCTGGAAGCTGAATACACACGTTGAAAACCATTCTGCTAGATAAGTCCGTCTGGTTTTAGAGCAAGGTATTTCTCTTTACAGCCTGTTCTCCCATCCACTCTGGAATGTCCAAACGCAGCTTTTAGAAGAAACTTGTTGCTAGCTCGCTGAATCTAAACATAGATGCAACTTCCTAAAAGGTACCAACACACAGAAAATCAGTTCGTAGGAAGCGGGTTTTCTGTGTTTTAAACGCATTCTTACTGCTAAATCTTATATTCGTCTCTAGATCTGGAAATGACTGTTTCTACATTCTCCAAAGAAAGGGTTTCTGAACTGCTGAAAACACACATCAGTTTAACTATGGAAGTTGAAAACACACATTGACAATGATTCTGCTAGATAGCTCCGTTTTGGTTTTAGAGCAAGATATTTCTCTTTACAGCCTGTTCTCCCTTCCACTCTGGAATGTCCAAACGCAGCTTATAGAAGAAACGTGTTTCTACCTTGGTGAATCTAAACATAGATGCAACTTCCTAAAAGGTACCAACACACAGAAAAGCAGTTTGTAGGAAGCGGGTTTTCTGTGTTTTAAACGCATTCTTAATGCTAACTCTTATATGCGTCTCTAGATCTGGAAATGACTGTTTCTACATTCTCCAAAGAAAGGGTTTCTGAACTGCTACAAACACACATCAGTTTAACTCTGGAAGTTGAAATCAGACATTGACAACCATTATGCTAGATAGCTCCGTTTTGGTTTTAGAGCTAGATAATTCTCTTTACAGCTTGTTTTCCCATCTACTGTGGAATGTCCAAATGCAGCATTTAGAAGAAACGTGTTTCTACCTCGCTTAATGTAAACATAGATGCAATTTACTAAAAGGAACCAATACACAGAAGAGCAGTTTGTAGGAAGCGGGTTTTTTGTGTTTTAAACGCATTCTTTCTGCTAACTCTTATATGCCTCTCTAGATCTGGAAATGACTGTTTCTACATTCTCCAAAGAAAGGGTTTCTAAACTGCTGCAAATACACATCAGTTTAACTCTGGAAGTTGAAAACACACATTGACAACCATTCTGCTAGATAGCTCCGTTTTGATTTTAGAGCAAGATATTTCTCTTTACACCCTGTTCTCCCTTCAACTCTGGAATGTCCAAACGCAGCTTTTAGAAGAAACGTGTTTCTTCTTTGGTGAATCTAAACATAGATGCAACTTCCTAAAGAGAACCAACACACAGAAGATCAGTTTGTAGGAAGCGGGTCTTCTGTGTTTTAAACGCATTCTTACTGCTAACTCTTATATGCATCTCTAGGGCTGGAAATGACTCTTTCTACATTCTCCAGAGAAAGGGTTTCTGAACTGCTGCAAACACACATCACTTTAACTCTGGAAGGTGAAAACACACATTGACAACCATTCTGCTAGATAGCTCCGTTTTGGTTTTAGAGCTAGATATTTCTCTTTACAGCCTGTTCTCCCATCCACTCTGGAATGTCTAAACGCAGCTTTTAGAAGAAACCTGTTTCTAACTCGCTGAATCTAAACATAGATGCAACTTCCTAAAAAATACCAACACACAGAAAATCAGTTTGTAGAAAGCGGGTTTTTTGTGTTTTAAAAGCATTCTTACTACTAACTCTTATATGTGTCTCTAGATCTGGAAATGACTGTTTCTACATTCTCCAAAGAAAGGGTTTCTGAACTGTTGCAAACACACATCTGTTTAACTCTGGAAGTTGAATAAACACATTGACAACCATTCTGCTAGATAGCTCCGTTTTGGTTTTAGAGCAAGATATTTCTCTTTACACCCTGTTCTGCCTTCCACTCTGGAATGTCTAAACCCAACTTTTAGAAGAAACGTGTTTCTACTTCGCTGAATGTAAACATAGATGCAACTTCCTAAAAGGAACCAACACACAGAAGATCAGTTTGTTCGTAGCGGGTCTTCTGTGTTTTAAACGCATTCTTACTGCTAACTCATATGCGTCTCTAGATCTGGAAATGACTGTTTCTACATTCTCCAAAGAAAGGGTTTCTGAACTGCTGCAAACACACATCAGTTTAACACCGAAGATGAATACACACGTTGACAACCATTCTGCTAGATAGCTCCGTTTTGGTTTTAGAACAAGGTATTTCTTTTTACAGCCTGTTCTCCCATCCACTCTGGAATGTCCAAACGCAGCTTTTAGAAGAAACGTGTTTCTACCTCGCTAAATCTAAACTTAGATGCAACTTCCTAAAAGGAACCAATACACAGAAGATCAGTTTGTAGGAAGCGGGTTTTTTGTGTTTTAAACGCATTCTTACTGCTAATACTTATATGCGTCTCTAGGGCTCGAAATGACTGTTTCTACATTCTCCAAAGAAAGGGTTTCTGAACTGCTGCAAACACACATCAGTTTAACTCTGGAAGTTGAATACACACATTGACAAACATTCTGCTAGATAGCTCCGTTGTGGTTTTAGAGCTAGATATTTCCCTTTACAGCCTGTTCTCCCATCCACTCTGGAATGTGCAAATGCAGCTTTTAGAAGAATCGTGTTTCTACCTCGCTGAATCTAAACATAAATGCATCTTCCTAAAAAGTACCAACACACAGAAAATCAATTTGTACGAAGCGGGTTTTCTGTGTTTTAAACGCATTCCAACTGCTAACTCTTATATGCATCTCTGGATCTGGAAATGACTGTTTCTACATTCTCCAAAGAAAGGGTTTCTAAACTGCTGCAAACACACATCAGTTTAACTCTGGAAGTTGAAAAAACACATTGACAAGCATTCTGCCTGATAGCTCCGTTTTGGTTTTAGAGCAAGGTATTTCTCTTTACAGCCTGTTCTCCCATCGACTATGGAATGTAAAAACGCAGCTTTTAGAAGAAACGTGTTTCTACCTCGCTGAATGTAAACATAGATGCAACTTCCTAAAAGGAACCAAGACAGAGAAAATCAGTTTGTAGGTAGCGGGTCTTCTGTGTTTTAAACGCATTCTTACTGCTAACTCTTATATGCGTCTCTAGATCTGGAAATGACTGTTTCTACATCCTCCAAAGAAAGGGATTCGGAACTGCTGCAAACACACATCAGTTTAACTCTGGAAGTTGAAAAAACACATTGACAACCATTGTGCTAGATAGCTCCGTTTTGGTTTTAGAGCAAGATATTTCTCTTTACAGCCTGTTCTCCCATCGACTCTGGAATGTCCAAACGCAGCTTTTAGAAGAAACGTGTTTCTACCTCGCTAAATGTAAACATGGATGCAACTTCCTAAAAGGAACCAATACACAGAAGATCAGTTTGTAGGAAGCGGGTTTTTTGTGTTTTAAATGCATTCTTACTGCTAACACTTATATGCGTCTCTAGATCGGGAAATGACTGTTTCTACATTCTCCAAAGAAAGGGTTTCTGAACTGCTGCAAACACACATCAGTTTAACTCTGGAAGTAGAAAAAACACATTGACAACCATTCTGCTAGATAGCTCCGTTTTGGTTTTAGAGCAAGATATTTCTCTTTACTCCCTGTTCTCCCTTCCACTCTGGATGTCCAAACGCACCTTTTAGAAGAAACGTGTTTCTACCTTGGTGAATCTAAACATAGTTGCAACTTCCTAAAGGGAACCAACACACAGAAGATCAGTTTGTAGGAAGCGGGTTTTCTGTGTATTAAACGCATTCCTACTGCTAACTCTTATATGCGTCTCTAGATCTGGAAATGACTGTTTCTATATTCTCCAGAGAAAGGGTTTCTAAACTGCTGCATACACACATCAGTTTAACTCTGGAATTTGAAATCACACATTGACAACCATTCTGCTAGATAGCTCCGTTTTGGTTTTAGAGCAAGGTATTTCTCTTTACAGCCTGCTCTCCCATCCACTCTGGAATGTCCGAACGAAGCTTTTAGAAGAAACGTGTTTCTACCTCGCTGAATCTAAACATAGATGAAACTCCCTAAAAGGAACCAACACACAGAAAATCAGTTTGTAGGAAGCGGGTTTTCTGTGTCTTAAACGCATTCCTACTGCTAACTCTTACATGCGTCTCTAGATCTGGAAATGACTGTTTCTACATTCTCCAAAGAAAGGGTTTCTAAACTGCAGCAAGCACACCTCAGTTTAACTCTGGAAGTTGAAAACACACATTGACAACCATTCTGCTAGATAGCTCCGTTTTGGTTTTAGAGCAAGATATTTCTCTATACACCCTGTTCTCCCTTCCACTCTGGAATGTCCAAACGCAGCTTTTAGAAGAAACGTGTTTCTGCCTTGGTGAATCTAAATATAGATGCAACTACCTAAAGGGAACCAAAACACAGAAGATCAGTTTGTAGGAAGCGGGTTTTCTGTGTTTTAAACGCATTTTACTGCTAACACTTATATGCGTCTCTAGGGCTGGAAATGACTGTTTCTACATTCTCCAGAGAAACGGTTTATTAACTGCTGCAAACACACATCAGTTTAACTCTGGAAGTTGAATACAACATTGACAACAATTCTGATATATAGCTCCGTTTTGGTTTTAGAGCAAGGTATTTCTCTTTACAGCCTGTTCTCCCATCCACTCTGGAATGTCCAAACGCAGCTTTTAGAAGAAACGTGTTTCTACCTCGCTGAATGTAAACATAGATGCAACTTCCTAAAAGGAACCAATACACAGAAGATCAGTTTGTAGGAAGCGGGTTTTTGTGTTTAAAACGCTTTCTTACAGCTAACACTTATATGCGTCTCTAGGGCTGGAAATGACTGTTTCTACATTCTCCAAAGAAAGGGTTTCTGAACTGCTGCAAACACACATCACTTTAACTCTGGAAGGTGAAAACACACATTGACAACCATTCTGCTAGATAGCTCCGTTTTGGTTTTAGAGCTAGATATTTCTCTTTACAGCCTGTTCTCCCATCCACTCTGGAATGTCTAAACGCAGCTTTTAGAAGAAACCTGTTTCTAACTCGCTGAATCTAAACATAGATGCAACTTCCTAAAAAATACCAACACACAGAAAATCAGTTTGTAGAAAGCGGGTTTTTTGTGTTTTAAAAGCATTCTTACTACTAACTCTTATATGTGTCTCTAGATCTGGAAATGACTGTTTCTACATTCTCCAAAGAAAGGGTTTCTGAACTGTTGCAAACACACATCTGTTTAACTCTGGAAGTTGAATAAACACATTGACAACCATTCTGCTAGATAGCTCCGTTTTGGTTTTAGAGCAAGATATTTCTCTTTACACCCTGTTCTGCCTTCCACTCTGGAATGTCTAAACCCAACTTTTAGAAGAAACGTGTTTCTACTTCGCTGAATGTAAACATAGATGCAACTTCCTAAAAGGAACCAACACAGAGAAGATCAGTTTGTTCGTAGCGGGTCTTCTGTGTTTTAAACGCATTCTTACTGCTAACTCATATGCGTCTCTAGATCTGGAAATGACTGTTTCTACATTCTCCAAAGAAAGGGTTTCTGAACTGCTGCAAACACACATCAGTTTAACACCGAAGATGAATACACACGTTGACAACCATTCTGCTAGATAGCTCCGTTTTGGTTTTAGAGCAAGGTATTTCTTTTTACAGCCTGTTCTCCCATCCACTCTGGAATGTCCAAACGCAGCTTTTAGAAGAAACGTGTTTCTACCTCGCTAAATGTAAACTTAGATGCAACTTCCTAAAAGGAACCAATACACAGAAGATCAGTTTGTAGGAAGCGGGTTTTTTGTGTTTTAAACGCATTCTTACTGCTAATACTTATATGCGTCTCTAGGGCTCGAAATGACTGTTTCTACATTCTCCAAAGAAAGGGTTTCTGAACTGCTGCAAACACACATCAGTTTAACTCTGGAAGTTGAATACACACATTGACAAACATTCTGCTAGATAGCTCCGTTGTGGTTTTAGAGCTAGATATTTCCCTTTACAGCCTGTTCTCCCATCCACTCTGGAATGTGCAAACGCAGCTTTTAGAAGAATCGTGTTTCTACCTCGCTGAATCTAAACATAAATGCATCTTCCTAAAAAGTACCAACACACAGAAAATCAATTTGTACGAAGCGGGTTTTCTGTGTTTTAAACGCATTCCAACTGCTAACTCTTATATGCATCTCTGGATCTGGAAATGACTGTTTCTACATTCTCCAAAGAAAGGGTTTCTAAACTGCTGCAAACACACATCAGTTTAACTCTGGAAGTTGAAAAAACACATTGACAAGCATTCTGCCTGATAGCTCCGTTTTGGTTTTAGAGCAAGGTATTTCTCTTTACAGCCTGTTCTCCCATCGACTATGGAATGTAAAAACGCAGCTTTTAGAAGAAACGTGTTTCTACCTCGCTGAATGTAAACATAGATGCAACTTCCTAAAAGGAACCAAGACACAGAAAATCAGTTTGTAGGTAGCGGGTCTTCTGTGTTTTAAACGCATTCTTACTGCTAACTCTTATATGCGTCTCTAGATCTGGAAATGACTGTTTCTACATCCTCCAAAGAAAGGGATTCGGAACTGCTGCAAACACACATCAGTTTAACTCTGGAAGTTGAAAAAACACATTGACAACCATTCTGCTAGATAGCTCCGTTTTGGTTTTAGAGCAAGATATTTCTCTTTACAGCCTGTTCTCCCATCGACTCTGGAATGTCCAAACGCAGCTTTTTGAAGAAACGTGTTTCTACCTCGCTAAATGTAAACATGGATGCAACTTCCTAAAAGGAACCAATACACAGAAGATCAGTTTGTAGGAAGCGGGTTTTTTGTGTTTTAAATGCATTCTTACTGCTAACACTTATATGCGTCTCTAGATCGGGAAATGACTGTTTCTACATTCTCCAAAGAAAGGGTTTCTGAACTGCTGCAAACACACATCAGTTTAACTCTGGAAGTAGAAAAAACACATTGACAACCATTCTGCTAGACAGCTCCGTTTTGGTTTTAGAGCAAGATATTTCTCTTTACTCCCTGTTCTCCCTTCCACTCTGGATGTTCAAACGCACCTTTTAGAAGAAACGTGTTTCTACCTTGGTGAATCTAAACATAGTTGCAACTTCCTAAAGGGAACCAACACACAGAAGATCAGTTTGTAGGAAGCGGGTTTTCTGTGTATTAAACGCATTCCTACTGCTAACTCTTATATGCGTCTCTAGATCTGGAAATGACTGTTTCTATATTCTCCAGAGAAAGGATTTCTAAACTGCTGCATACACACATCAGTTTAACTCTGGAATTTGAAATCACACATTGACAACCATTCTGCTAGATAGCTCCGTTTTGGTTTTAGAGCAAGGTATTTCTCTTTACAGCCTGCTCTCCCATCCACTCTGGAATGTCCGAACGAAGCTTTTAGAAGAAACGTGTTTCTACCTCGCTGAATCTAAACATAGATGAAACTCCCTAAAAGGAACCAACACACAAAAAATCAGTTTGTAGGAAGCGGGTTTTCTGTGTCTTAAACGCATTCCTACTGCTAACTCTTACATGCGTCTCTAGATCTGGAAATGACTGTTTCTACATTCTCCAAAGAAAGGGTTTCTAAACTGCAGCAAGCACACCTCAGTTTAACTCTGGAAGTTGAAAACACACATTGACAACCATTCTGCTAGATAGCTCCGTTTTGGTTTTAGAGCAAGATATTTCTCTATACACCCTGTTCTCCCTTCCACTCTGGAATGTCCAAACGCAGCTTTTAGAAGAAACGTGTTTCTGCCTTGGTGAATCTAAATATAGATGCAACTACCTAAAGGGAACCAAAACACAGAAGATCAGTTTGTAGGAAGCGGGTTTTCTGTGTTTTAAACGCATTTTACTGCTAACACTTATATGCGTCTCTAGGGCTGGAAATGACTGTTTCTACATTCTCCAGAGAAACGGTTTATTAACTGCTGCAAACACACATCAGTTTAACTCTGGAAGTTGAATACAACATTGACAACAATTCTGATATATAGCTCCGTTTTGGTTTTAGAGCAAGGTATTTCTCTTTACAGCCTGTTCTCCCATCCACTCTGGAATGTCCAAACGCAGCTTTTAGAAGAAACGTGTTTCTACCTCGCTGAATGTAAACATAGATGCAACTTCCTAAAAGGAACCAATACACAGAAGATCAGTTTGTAGGAAGCGGGTTTTTGTGTTTAAAACGCTTTCTTACTGCTAACACTTATATGCATCTCTAGGGCTGGAAATGACTGTTTCTACATTCTCCAAAGAAAGGGTTTCTGAACTGCTGCAAACACACATCACTTTAACTCTGGAAGGTGAAAACACACATTGACAACCATTCTGCCAGATAGCTCCGTTTTGGTTTTAGAACAAGGTATTTCTCTTTACACTGTACTCCCATCCACTCTGGAATGTCCAAACGCAGCTTTTAGAAGAAATGTGTTTCTACCTTGGTGAATCTAAACATAGATGCAACTTCCTAAAGGGAACCAACACACAGAAGATCAGTTTGTAGGAAGCGGGACTTCTGTGTTTTAAAAGCATTCTTACTGCTAACTCTTATATGCGTCTCTAGATCTGGAAATGACTGTTTCTACATTCTCCAAAGAAAGGGTTTCTAAACTGCTACAAACACACATCAGTTTAACTCTGGAAGTTGAAAACACACATTGACAACCATTCTGCCAGATAGCTCCGTTTTGGTTTTAGAGCAAAATATTTCTCCTTACACCCTGTTCTACCTTCCACTCTGGAATGTCCAAACGCAGCTTTTAGAAGAAACGTGTTTCTACCTTGGTGAAACTAAACATAGATGCAACTTCCTAAAGTGAACCAACACACAGAAGATCAGTTTGTAGGAAGAGGGTTTTCTGTGTTTTAAACGCATTCCTACTTCTAACTCTTATATGCGTCTCTAGATCTGGAAATGACTGTTTCTACATTCTCCAAAGAAAGGTTTTCTGAACTGCTGCAAACACACATCAGTTTAACTCTGGAAGCTGAAATCACACATTGACAACCATTCACTAGATAGCTCCGTTTTGGTTTTAGAGCTAGATATTTCTCCTTACAGCCTGTTCTCCCATCCACTCTGGAATGTCCAAACGAAGCTTTTAGAAGAAACGTGTTTCTACCTCGCTGAATCTAAACATAGATGAAACTCCCTTAAAGGTACCAACACACGGAAAATCAGTTTGTAGGAAGCGGGTTTTCTGTGTTTTAAACGCATTCCTACTGCTAACTCTTAAATGCGTCTCTAGGGCTGGAAATGACTGTTTCTTCATTCTCCAAAGAAAGGGTTTCTAAACTGCTGCAAACACACATCAGTTTAACTCTGGAAGTTGAAAACACACATTGACAACCATTCTGCTAGATAACTCCGTTTTGGTTTTAGAGCAAGATATTTCTCTTTACACCCTGTTCTCCCTTCCACTCTGGAATGTCCAAACGCAGCTTTTAGAAGAAACGTGTTTCTACCTTGGTGAATCTAAACATAGATGCAACTTCCTAAAGGGAACCAAGACACAGAAGATCAGTTTGTAGGAAGCGGGTCTTCTGTGTTTTAAACGCATTCATACTGCTAACTCTTATATCCGTCTCTAGATCTGGAAATGACTGTTTCTACTTTCTCCAAAGAAAGGGTTTCTGAACTGCTGCAAACACACATCAGTTTAACTCTGGAAGTTGAATACACACGTTGACAACCATTCTGCTAGATAGCTCCGTTTTGGTTTTAGAGCAAGGTATTTCTCTTTACAGCCTGTTCTCCCATCCACCCTGGAATGTCCAAGCACAGCTTTTAGAAGAAACATGTTTCTACCTCGCTGAATCTAAACATAGATGCAACTTCCTAAAAGGTACCAACACACAGAAAATCAGTTTGTAGGAAGCGGGTTTTCTGTGTTTTAAACGCATTCCTACTGCTAACTCTTTTATGCGTCTCTGGATCTGGAAATGACTGTTTCTACATTCTCCAAAGAAAGGGTTTCTAAACTGCTGCAAACACACATCAGTTTACCTCTGGAAGTTGAATACAGACGTTGACAACCATTCTGCTAGATAGCTGCGTTTTGGTTTTAGAGCAAGGTATTTCTCTTTAAAGCCTGTTCTCCCATCCACTCTGGAATGTCCAAACGCAGCTTTTAGAAGAAACGTGTTTCTACCTCGCTGAATCTAAACTTAGATGCAACTTCCTAAAAGGAACCAATACAGAGAAGATCAGTTTGTAGGAAGCGGGTTTTTTGTGTTTTAAACGCATTCTTACTGCTAACACTTATATGCGTCTCTCGGGCTCGAAATGACTGTTTCTACATTCTCCAAAGAAAGGGTTTCTGAACTGCTGCAAACACACATCAGTTTAACTCTGGACGTTTAAAATACACATTGACAACCATTCTGCTAGATAGCTCCGTTTTGGTTTTAGAGCTAGATATTTCTCTTTACAGCCTGTTCTCTTTTCCACTCTGGAATGTCCAAACGCAGCTTTTAGAAGAAAAGTGTTTCAACTTCGCTGAATGTAAACATAGATGCAACTTCCTAAAAGGAACCAACACACAGAAGATCAGTTGGTAGGAAGTGGGTCTTCTGTGTTTTAAACGCATTCTTACTGCTAACTCTTAAATGCGTCTCTAGATCTGGAAATGACTGTTTCTACATTCTCCAAAGATAGGGTTTCTGAACTGCTGCAAACACACATCAGTTTAACTCTGGAAGTTGAAAACACACATTGACAACCATTCTGCTAGATAGCTCCGTTTTGGATTCAGAGCAAGATATTTCTCTTTACACCCTGTTCTCCCTTCCACTCTGGAATGTCCAAACGCAGCTTTTATAAGAAACGTGTTTCTACCTTGGTGAATCTAAACATAGATGCAACTTCCTAAAGGGAACCAACACACAGAAGATCAGTTTGTAGGAAGCGGGTCTTCTGTGTTTTAAACGCGTTCTTACTGCTAACTCTTATATGCGTCTCTAGGGCTGGAAATGACTGTTTCTACATTCTCCAAAGAAAGGGTTTCTGAACTGCTGCAAACACACATCAGTTTAACTCTGGAAGATGAATACTCACGTTGACAGCCATTCTGCTAGATAGCTCCGTTTTGGTTTTATAGCAAGTTATTTCTCTTTACAGCCTGTTCTCCCATCAACTCTGGAATGTCCAAACGCAGCTTTTAGAAGAAACGTGTTTCTACCTTTGTGAATCTAAACATAGATGCAACTTCCTAAAGGGAACCAACACACAGAAGATCAGTTTGTAGGAAGCGGGTTTTCTGTGTTTTAAAGGCATTCCTACTGCTAACTCTTACATGCATCTCTAGATCTGGAAATGACTGTTTCTACATTCTCCAAAGAAAGGGTTTCTAAACTGCAGCAAACACACCTCAGTTTAACTCTGGAAGTTGAAAACACACATTGACAACCATTCTGCTAGATAGCTCCGTTTTGGTTTTAGAGCAAGATATTTCTCTATACACCCTGTTCTGCCTTCCACTCTGGAATGTCCAAACGCAGCTTTTAGAAGAAACGTGTTTCTGCCTTGGTGAATCTAAATATAGATGCAACTACCTAAAGGGAACCAACACACAGAAGATCAGTTTGTAGGAAGCGGGTTTTCTGTGTTTTAAACGCATTTTACTGCTAACACTTATATGCGTCTCTAGGGCTGGAAATGACTGTTTCTACATTCTCCAGAGAAAGGGTTTATGAACTGCTGCAAACACACATCAGTTTAACTCTGGAAGTTGAATACAACATTGACAACAATTCTGATATATAGCTCCGTTTTGGTTTTAGAGCAAGGTATTTCTCTTTACAGCCTGTTCTCCCATCCACTCTGGAATGTCCAAACGCAGCTTTTAGAAGAAACGTGTTTCTACCTCGCTGAATGTAAACATAGATGCAACTTCCTAAAAGGAACCAATACACAGAAGATCAGTTTGTAGGAAGCGGGTTTTTGTGTTTTAAACGCATTCTTACTGCTAACACTTATATGTGTCTCTAGGGCTGGAAATGACTGTTTCTACATTCTCCAAAGAAAGGGTTTCTGAACTGCTGCAAACACACATCAGTTTAACTCTGGAAGGTGAAAACACACATTGACAACCATTCTGCTAGATAGCTCCGTTTTGGTTTTATAGCTAGATATTTCTCTTTACAGCCTGTTCTCCCATCCACTCTGGAATGTCTAAACGCAGCTTTTAGAAGAAACCTGTTTCTAACTCGCTGAATCTAAACATAGATGCAACTTCCTAAAAAATACCAACACACAGAAAATCAGTTTGTAGAAAGCGCGTTTTTTGTGTTTTAAAAGCATTCTTACTACTAATTCTTATATGTGTCTCTAGATCTGGAAATGACTGTTTCTACATTCTCCAAAGAAAGGGTTTCTGAACTGCTGCAAACACACATCTGTTTAACTCTGGAAGTTGAATAAACACATTGACAACCATTCTGCTAGATAGCTCCGTTTTGGTTTTAGAGCAAGATATTTCTCTTTACACGCTGTTCTGCCTTCCACTCTGGAATGTCTAAACCCAACTTTTAGAAGAAACGTGTTTCTACTTCGCTGAATGTAAACATAGATGCAACTTCCTAAAAGGAACCAACACACAGAAGATCAGTTTGTAGGTAGCGGGTCTTCTGTGTTTTAAACGCATTCTTACTGCTAACTCTTATATGCGTCTCTAGATCTGGAAATGACTGTTTCTACATTCTCCAAAGAAAGGGTTTCTGAACTGCTGCAAACACACATCAGTTTAACACCGGAAGATGAATACACACGTTGACAACCATTCTGCTAGATAGCTCCGTTTTGGTTTTAGAGCAAGGTATTTCTTTTTACAGCCTGTTCTCCCATCCACTCTGGAATGTCCAAACGCAGCTTTTAGAAGAAACGTGTTTCTACCTCGCTGAAGCTAAACATAGATGCTACTTCCTAAAAGGTACCAACACACAGAAAATCAGTTTGTAGGAAGCGGGTTTTCTGTGTTTTAAACGCATTCCTACTGCTAACTCTTAAATGCGTCTCTAGGGCTGGAAATGACTGTTTCTTCATTCTCCAAAGAAAGGGTTTCTAAACTGCTGCAAACACACATCAGTTTAACTCTGGAAGTTGAAAACACACATTGACAACCATTCTGCTAGATAACTCCGTTTTGGTTTTAGAGCAAGATATTTCTCTTTACACCCTGTTCTCCCTTCCACTCTGGAATGTCCAAACGCAGCTTTTAGAAGAAACGTGTTTCTACCTTGGTGAATCTAAACATAGATGCAACTTCCTAAAGGGAACCAAGACACAGAAGATCAGTTTGTAGGAAGCGGGTCTTCTGTGTTTTAAACGCATTCATACTGCTAACTCTTATATCCGTCTCTAGATCTGGAAATGACTGTTTCTACTTTCTCCAAAGAAAGGGTTTCTGAACTGCTGCAAACACACATCAGTTTAACTCTGGAAGTTGAATACACACGTTGACAACCATTCTGCTAGATAGCTCCGTTTTGGTTTTAGAGCAAGGTATTTCTCTTTACAGCCTGTTCTCCCATCCACCCTGGAATGTCCAAGCACAGCTTTTAGAAGAAACATGTTTCTACCTCGCTGAATCTAAACATAGATGCAACTTCCTAAAAGGTACCAACACACAGAAAATCAGTTTGTAGGAAGCGGGTTTTCTGTGTTTTAAACGCATTCCTACTGCTAACTCTTTTATGCGTCTCTGGATCTGGAAATGACTGTTTCTACATTCTCCAAAGAAAGGGTTTCTAAACTGCTGCAAACACACATCAGTTTACCTCTGGAAGTTGAATACAGACGTTGACAACCATTCTGCTAGATAGCTGCGTTTTGGTTTTAGAGCAAGGTATTTCTCTTTAAAGCCTGTTCTCCCATCCACTCTGGAATGTCCAAACGCAGCTTTTAGAAGAAACGTGTTTCTACCTCGCTGAATCTAAACTTAGATGCAACTTCCTAAAAGGAACCAATACAGAGAAGATCAGTTTGTAGGAAGCGGGTTTTTTGTGTTTTAAACGCATTCTTACTGCTAACACTTATATGCGTCTCTCGGGCTCGAAATGACTGTTTCTACATTCTCCAAAGAAAGGGTTTCTGAACTGCTGCAAACACACATCAGTTTAACTCTGGACGTTTAAAATACACATTGACAACCATTCTGCTAGATAGCTCCGTTTTGGTTTTAGAGCTAGATATTTCTCTTTACAGCCTGTTCTCTTTTCCACTCTGGAATGTCCAAACGCAGCTTTTAGAAGAAAAGTGTTTCAACTTCGCTGAATGTAAACATAGATGCAACTTCCTAAAAGGAACCAACACACAGAAGATCAGTTGGTAGGAAGTGGGTCTTCTGTGTTTTAAACGCATTCTTACTGCTAACTCTTAAATGCGTCTCTAGATCTGGAAATGACTGTTTCTACATTCTCCAAAGATAGGGTTTCTGAACTGCTGCAAACACACATCAGTTTAACTCTGGAAGTTGAAAACACACATTGACAACCATTCTGCTAGATAGCTCCGTTTTGGATTCAGAGCAAGATATTTCTCTTTACACCCTGTTCTCCCTTCCACTCTGGAATGTCCAAACGCAGCTTTTATAAGAAACGTGTTTCTACCTTGGTGAATCTAAACATAGATGCAACTTCCTAAAGGGAACCAACACACAGAAGATCAGTTTGTAGGAAGCGGGTCTTCTGTGTTTTAAACGCGTTCTTACTGCTAACTCTTATATGCGTCTCTAGGGCTGGAAATGACTGTTTCTACATTCTCCAAAGAAAGGGTTTCTGAACTGCTGCAAACACACATCAGTTTAACTCTGGAAGATGAATACTCACGTTGACAGCCATTCTGCTAGATAGCTCCGTTTTGGTTTTATAGCAAGTTATTTCTCTTTACAGCCTGTTCTCCCATCAACTCTGGAATGTCCAAACGCAGCTTTTAGAAGAAACGTGTTTCTACCTTTGTGAATCTAAACATAGATGCAACTTCCTAAAGGGAACCAACACACAGAAGATCAGTTTGTAGGAAGCGGGTTTTCTGTGTTTTAAAGGCATTCCTACTGCTAACTCTTACATGCATCTCTAGATCTGGAAATGACTGTTTCTACATTCTCCAAAGAAAGGGTTTCTAAACTGCAGCAAACACACCTCAGTTTAACTCTGGAAGTTGAAAACACACATTGACAACCATTCTGCTAGATAGCTCCGTTTTGGTTTTAGAGCAAGATATTTCTCTATACACCCTGTTCTGCCTTCCACTCTGGAATGTCCAAACGCAGCTTTTAGAAGAAACGTGTTTCTGCCTTGGTGAATCTAAATATAGATGCAACTACCTAAAGGGAACCAACACACAGAAGATCAGTTTGTAGGAAGCGGGTTTTCTGTGTTTTAAACGCATTTTACTGCTAACACTTATATGCGTCTCTAGGGCTGGAAATGACTGTTTCTACATTCTCCAGAGAAAGGGTTTATGAACTGCTGCAAACACACATCAGTTTAACTCTGGAAGTTGAATACAACATTGACAACAATTCTGATATATAGCTCCGTTTTGGTTTTAGAGCAAGGTATTTCTCTTTACAGCCTGTTCTCCCATCCACTCTGGAATGTCCAAACGCAGCTTTTAGAAGAAACGTGTTTCTACCTCGCTGAATGTAAACATAGATGCAACTTCCTAAAAGGAACCAATACACAGAAGATCAGTTTGTAGGAAGCGGGTTTTTGTGTTTTAAACGCATTCTTACTGCTAACACTTATATGTGTCTCTAGGGCTGGAAATGACTGTTTCTACATTCTCCAAAGAAAGGGTTTCTGAACTGCTGCAAACACACATCAGTTTAACTCTGGAAGGTGAAAACACACATTGACAACCATTCTGCTAGATAGCTCCGTTTTGGTTTTATAGCTAGATATTTCTCTTTACAGCCTGTTCTCCCATCCACTCTGGAATGTCTAAACGCAGCTTTTAGAAGAAACCTGTTTCTAACTCGCTGAATCTAAACATAGATGCAACTTCCTAAAAAATACCAACACACAGAAAATCAGTTTGTAGAAAGCGCGTTTTTTGTGTTTTAAAAGCATTCTTACTACTAATTCTTATATGTGTCTCTAGATCTGGAAATGACTGTTTCTACATTCTCCAAAGAAAGGGTTTCTGAACTGCTGCAAACACACATCTGTTTAACTCTGGAAGTTGAATAAACACATTGACAACCATTCTGCTAGATAGCTCCGTTTTGGTTTTAGAGCAAGATATTTCTCTTTACACGCTGTTCTGCCTTCCACTCTGGAATGTCTAAACCCAACTTTTAGAAGAAACGTGTTTCTACTTCGCTGAATGTAAACATAGATGCAACTTCCTAAAAGGAACCAACACACAGAAGATCAGTTTGTAGGTAGCGGGTCTTCTGTGTTTTAAACGCATTCTTACTGCTAACTCTTATATGCGTCTCTAGATCTGGAAATGACTGTTTCTACATTCTCCAAAGAAAGGGTTTCTGAACTGCTGCAAACACACATCAGTTTAACACCGGAAGATGAATACACACGTTGACAACCATTCTGCTAGATAGCTCCGTTTTGGTTTTAGAGCAAGGTATTTCTTTTTACAGCCTGTTCTCCCATCCACTCTGGAATGTCCAAACGCAGCTTTTAGAAGAAACGTGTTTCTACCTCGCTGAAGCTAAACATAGATGCTACTTCCTAAAAGGTACCAACACACAGAAAATCAGTTTGTAGGAAGCGGGTTTTCTGTGTTTCAAACGCATTCCTACTGCTAACTCTTATATGCGTCTCTACATCTGGAAATGACTGTTTCTACATTCTCCAAAGAAAGGGTTTCTGAACTGCTGCAAACACACATCAGTTTAACTCTGGAAGTTGAAAACACACATTGACAATCATTCTGCTAGATAGCTCCGTTTTGGTTTTAGAGCGAGATATTTCTCTTTAGAGCCTGTTCTCCCTTAAACTCTGGAATGTCCAAACGCAGCTTTTAGAAGAAACGTGTTTCCAACTTGGTGAATCCAAACATAGAGGCAACTTCCTAAAGGGAACCAAGACACAGAAGATCACTTTGTAGGAAGCGGGTCTTCTGTGTTTTAAACGCATTCTTACTGCTAACTCTTATATGCGTCTATAGATCTGGAAATGACTGTTTCTACATTCTCCAGAGAAAGGGTTTATGAACTGCGGCAAACAGACATCAGTTTAACTCTGGAAGTTGAATAAACCCATTGACAACCATTCTGCTAGATAGCTCCGTTTTGGTTTTAGAGCAAGATATTTCTCTTTACACCCTGTTCTCAATTCCACTCTGGAATGTCAAAACGCAGCTTTTAGAAGAAACGTGTTTCAACTTCGCTGAATGTAAACATAGATGCAACTTCCTAAAAGGAACCAAAACACAAAATATCAGTTGGTAGGAAGTGGATCTTCTGTGTTTTAAAAGCATTCTTACTGCTAACTCTTAAATGCGTCTCTAGATCTGGAAATGACTGTTTCTACATCCTCCAAAGATAGGGTTTCTGAACTGCTGCAAACACACATCAGTTTAACTCTGGAAGTTGAAAACACACATTGACAACCATTCTGCTAGATAGCTCCGTTTTGGATTCAGAGCAAGATATTTCTCTTTACACCCTGTTCTCCCTTCCACTCTGGAATGTCCAAACGCAGCTTTTATAAGAAACGTGTTTCTACCTTGGTGAATCTAAACATAGATGCAACTTCCTAAAGGGAACCAACACACAGAAGATCAGTTTGTAGGAAGCGGGTCTTCTGTGTTTTAAACGCGTTCTTACTGCTAACTCTTATATGCGTCTCTAGGGCTGGAAATGACTGTTTCTACATTCTCCAAAGAAAGGGTTTCTGAACTGCTGCAAACACACATCAGTTTAACTCTGGAAGATGAATACTCACGTTGACAGCCATTCTGCTAGATAGCTCCGTTTTGGTTTTATAGCAAGTTATTTCTCTTTACAGCCTGTTCTCCCATCAACTCTGGAATGTCCAAACGCAGCTTTTAGAAGAAACGTGTTTCTACCTTTGTGAATCTAAGCATAGATGCAACTTCCTAAAGGGAACCAACACACAGAAGATCAGTTTGTAGGAAGCGGGTTTTCTGTGTTTTAAAGGCATTCCTACTGCTAACTCTTACATGCATCTCTAGATCTGGAAATGACTGTTTCTACATTCTCCAAAGAAAGGGTTTCTAAACTGCAGCAAACACACCTCAGTTTAACTCTGGAAGTTGAAAACACACATTGACAACCATTCTGCTAGATAGCTCCGTTTTGGTTTTAGAGCAAGATATTTCTCTATACACCCTGTTCTGCCTTCCACTCTGGAATGTCCAAACGCAGCTTTTAGAAGAAACGTGTTTCTGCCTTGGTGAATCTAAATATAGATGCAACTACCTAAAGGGAACCAACACACAGAAGATCAGTTTGTAGGAAGCGGGTTTTCTGTGTTTTAAACGCATTTTACTGCTAACACTTATATGCGTCTCTAGGGCTGGAAATGACTGTTTCTACATTCTCCAGAGAAAGGGTTTATGAACTGCTGCAAACACACATCAGTTTAACTCTGGAAGTTGAATACAACATTGACAACAATTCTGATATATAGCTCCGTTTTGGTTTTAGAGCAAGGTATTTCTCTTTACAGCCTGTTCTCCCATCCACTCTGGAATGTCCAAACGCAGCTTTTAGAAGAAACGTGTTTCTACCTCGCTGAATGTAAACATAGATGCAACTTCCTAAAAGGAACCAATACACAGAAGATCAGTTTGTAGGAAGCGGGTTTTTGTGTTTTAAACGCATTCTTACTGCTAACACTTATATGTGTCTCTAGGGCTGGAAATGACTGTTTCTACATTCTCCAAAGAAAGGGTTTCTGAACTGCTGCAAACACACATCAGTTTAACTCTGGAAGGTGAAAACACACATTGACAACCATTCTGCTAGATAGCTCCGTTTTGGTTTTATAGCTAGATATTTCTCTTTACAGCCTGTTCTCCCATCCACTCTGGAATGTCTAAACGCAGCTTTTAGAAGAAACCTGTTTCTAACTCGCTGAATCTAAACATAGATGCAACTTCCTAAAAAATACCAACACACAGAAAATCAGTTTGTAGAAAGCGCGTTTTTTGTGTTTTAAAAGCATTCTTACTACTAATTCTTATATGTGTCTCTAGATCTGGAAATGACTGTTTCTACATTCTCCAAAGAAAGGGTTTCTGAACTGCTGCAAACACACATCTGTTTAACTCTGGAAGTTGAATAAACACATTGACAACCATTCTGCTAGATAGCTCCGTTTTGGTTTTAGAGCAAGATATTTCTCTTTACACCCTGTTCTCAATTCCACTCTGGAATGTCAAAACGCAGCTTTTAGAAGAAACGTGTTTCAACTTCGCTGAATGTAAACATAGATGCAACTTCCTAAAAGGAACCAAAACACAAAATATCAGTTGGTAGGAAGTGGATCTTCTGTGTTTTAAAAGCATTCTTACTGCTAACTCTTAAATGCGTCTCTAGATCTGGAAATGACTGTTTCTACATCCTCCAAAGATAGGGTTTCTGAACTGCTGCAAACACACATCAGTTTAACTCTGGAAGTTGAAAACACACATTGACAACCATTCTGCTAGATAGCTCCGTTTTGGATTCAGAGCAAGATATTTCTCTTTACACCCTGTTCTCCCTTCCACTCTGGAATGTCCAAACGCAGCTTTTATAAGAAACGTGTTTCTACCTTGGTGAATCTAAACATAGATGCAACTTCCTAAAGGGAACCAACACACAGAAGATCAGTTTGTAGGAAGCGGGTCTTCTGTGTTTTAAACGCGTTCTTACTGCTAACTCTTATATGCGTCTCTAGGGCTGGAAATGACTGTTTCTACATTCTCCAAAGAAAGGGTTTCTGAACTGCTGCAAACACACATCAGTTTAACTCTGGAAGATGAATACTCACGTTGACAGCCATTCTGCTAGATAGCTCCGTTTTGGTTTTATAGCAAGTTATTTCTCTTTACAGCCTGTTCTCCCATCAACTCTGGAATGTCCAAACGCAGCTTTTAGAAGAAACGTGTTTCTACCTTTGTGAATCTAAGCATAGATGCAACTTCCTAAAGGGAACCAACACACAGAAGATCAGTTTGTAGGAAGCGGGTTTTCTGTGTTTTAAAGGCATTCCTACTGCTAACTCTTACATGCATCTCTAGATCTGGAAATGACTGTTTCTACATTCTCCAAAGAAAGGGTTTCTAAACTGCAGCAAACACACCTCAGTTTAACTCTGGAAGTTGAAAACACACATTGACAACCATTCTGCTAGATAGCTCCGTTTTGGTTTTAGAGCAAGATATTTCTCTATACACCCTGTTCTGCCTTCCACTCTGGAATGTCCAAACGCAGCTTTTAGAAGAAACGTGTTTCTGCCTTGGTGAATCTAAATATAGATGCAACTACCTAAAGGGAACCAACACACAGAAGATCAGTTTGTAGGAAGCGGGTTTTCTGTGTTTTAAACGCATTTTACTGCTAACACTTATATGCGTCTCTAGGGCTGGAAATGACTGTTTCTACATTCTCCAGAGAAAGGGTTTATGAACTGCTGCAAACACACATCAGTTTAACTCTGGAAGTTGAATACAACATTGACAACAATTCTGATATATAGCTCCGTTTTGGTTTTAGAGCAAGGTATTTCTCTTTACAGCCTGTTCTCCCATCCACTCTGGAATGTCCAAACGCAGCTTTTAGAAGAAACGTGTTTCTACCTCGCTGAATGTAAACATAGATGCAACTTCCTAAAAGGAACCAATACACAGAAGATCAGTTTGTAGGAAGCGGGTTTTTGTGTTTTAAACGCATTCTTACTGCTAACACTTATATGTGTCTCTAGGGCTGGAAATGACTGTTTCTACATTCTCCAAAGAAAGGGTTTCTGAACTGCTGCAAACACACATCAGTTTAACTCTGGAAGGTGAAAACACACATTGACAACCATTCTGCTAGATAGCTCCGTTTTGGTTTTATAGCTAGATATTTCTCTTTACAGCCTGTTCTCCCATCCACTCTGGAATGTCTAAACGCAGCTTTTAGAAGAAACCTGTTTCTAACTCGCTGAATCTAAACATAGATGCAACTTCCTAAAAAATACCAACACACAGAAAATCAGTTTGTAGAAAGCGCGTTTTTTGTGTTTTAAAAGCATTCTTACTACTAATTCTTATATGTGTCTCTAGATCTGGAAATGACTGTTTCTACATTCTCCAAAGAAAGGGTTTCTGAACTGCTGCAAACACACATCTGTTTAACTCTGGAAGTTGAATAAACACATTGACAACCATTCTGCTAGATAGCTCCGTTTTGGTTTTAGAGCAAGATATTTCTCTTTACACCCTGTTCTCAATTCCACTCTGGAATGTCAAAACGCAGCTTTTAGAAGAAACGTGTTTCAACTTCGCTGAATGTAAACATAGATGCAACTTCCTAAAAGGAACCAAAACACAAAATATCAGTTGGTAGGAAGTGGATCTTCTGTGTTTTAAAAGCATTCTTACTGCTAACTCTTAAATGCGTCTCTAGATCTGGAAATGACTGTTTCTACATCCTCCAAAGATAGGGTTTCTGAACTGCTGCAAACACACATCAGTTTAACTCTGGAAGTTGAAAACACACATTGACAACCATTCTGCTAGATAGCTCCGTTTTGGATTCAGAGCAAGATATTTCTCTTTACACCCTGTTCTCCCTTCCACTCTGGAATGTCCAAACGCAGCTTTTATAAGAAACGTGTTTCTACCTTGGTGAATCTAAACATAGATGCAACTTCCTAAAGGGAACCAACACACAGAAGATCAGTTTGTAGGAAGCGGGTCTTCTGTGTTTTAAACGCGTTCTTACTGCTAACTCTTATATGCGTCTCTAGGGCTGGAAATGACTGTTTCTACATTCTCCAAAGAAAGGGTTTCTGAACTGCTGCAAACACACATCAGTTTAACTCTGGAAGATGAATACTCACGTTGACAGCCATTCTGCTAGATAGCTCCGTTTTGGTTTTATAGCAAGTTATTTCTCTTTACAGCCTGTTCTCCCTTCCACTCTGGAATGTCCAAACGCAGCTTTTAGAAGAAACGTGTTTCTACCTTGGTGAATCTAAACATAGATGCAACTTCCTAAAGGGAACCAAGACACAGAAGATCAGTTTGTAGGAAGCGGGTCTTCTGTGTTTTAAACGCATTCATACTGCTAACTCTTATATCCGTCTCTAGATCTGGAAATGACTGTTTCTACTTTCTCCAAAGAAAGGGTTTCTGAACTGCTGCAAACACACATCAGTTTAACTCTGGAAGTTGAATACACACGTTGACAACCATTCTGCTAGATAGCTCCGTTTTGGTTTTAGAGCAAGGTATTTCTCTTTACAGCCTGTTCTCCCATCCACCCTGGAATGTCCAAGCACAGCTTTTAGAAGAAACATGTTTCTACCTCGCTGAATCTAAACATAGATGCAACTTCCTAAAAGGTACCAACACACAGAAAATCAGTTTGTAGGAAGCGGGTTTTCTGTGTTTTAAACGCATTCCTACTGCTAACTCTTTTATGCGTCTCTGGATCTGGAAATGACTGTTTCTACATTCTCCAAAGAAAGGGTTTCTAAACTGCTGCAAACACACATCAGTTTACCTCTGGAAGTTGAATACAGACGTTGACAACCATTCTGCTAGATAGCTGCGTTTTGGTTTTAGAGCAAGGTATTTCTCTTTAAAGCCTGTTCTCCCATCCACTCTGGAATGTCCAAACGCAGCTTTTAGAAGAAACGTGTTTCTACCTCGCTGAATCTAAACTTAGATGCAACTTCCTAAAAGGAACCAATACAGAGAAGATCAGTTTGTAGGAAGCGGGTTTTTTGTGTTTTAAACGCATTCTTACTGCTAACACTTATATGCGTCTCTCGGGCTCGAAATGACTGTTTCTACATTCTCCAAAGAAAGGGTTTCTGAACTGCTGCAAACACACATCAGTTTAACTCTGGACGTTTAAAATACACATTGACAACCATTCTGCTAGATAGCTCCGTTTTGGTTTTAGAGCTAGATATTTCTCTTTACAGCCTGTTCTCTTTTCCACTCTGGAATGTCCAAACGCAGCTTTTAGAAGAAAAGTGTTTCAACTTCGCTGAATGTAAACATAGATGCAACTTCCTAAAAGGAACCAACACACAGAAGATCAGTTGGTAGGAAGTGGGTCTTCTGTGTTTTAAACGCATTCTTACTGCTAACTCTTAAATGCGTCTCTAGATCTGGAAATGACTGTTTCTACATTCTCCAAAGATAGGGTTTCTGAACTGCTGCAAACACACATCAGTTTAACTCTGGAAGTTGAAAACACACATTGACAACCATTCTGCTAGATAGCTCCGTTTTGGATTCAGAGCAAGATATTTCTCTTTACACCCTGTTCTCCCTTCCACTCTGGAATGTCCAAACGCAGCTTTTATAAGAAACGTGTTTCTACCTTGGTGAATCTAAACATAGATGCAACTTCCTAAAGGGAACCAACACACAGAAGATCAGTTTGTAGGAAGCGGGTCTTCTGTGTTTTAAACGCGTTCTTACTGCTAACTCTTATATGCGTCTCTAGGGCTGGAAATGACTGTTTCTACATTCTCCAAAGAAAGGGTTTCTGAACTGCTGCAAACACACATCAGTTTAACTCTGGAAGATGAATACTCACGTTGACAGCCATTCTGCTAGATAGCTCCGTTTTGGTTTTATAGCAAGTTATTTCTCTTTACAGCCTGTTCTCCCATCAACTCTGGAATGTCCAAACGCAGCTTTTAGAAGAAACGTGTTTCTACCTTTGTGAATCTAAACATAGATGCAACTTCCTAAAGGGAACCAACACACAGAAGATCAGTTTGTAGGAAGCGGGTTTTCTGTGTTTTAAAGGCATTCCTACTGCTAACTCTTACATGCATCTCTAGATCTGGAAATGACTGTTTCTACATTCTCCAAAGAAAGGGTTTCTAAACTGCAGCAAACACACCTCAGTTTAACTCTGGAAGTTGAAAACACACATTGACAACCATTCTGCTAGATAGCTCCGTTTTGGTTTTAGAGCAAGATATTTCTCTATACACCCTGTTCTGCCTTCCACTCTGGAATGTCCAAACGCAGCTTTTAGAAGAAACGTGTTTCTGCCTTGGTGAATCTAAATATAGATGCAACTACCTAAAGGGAACCAACACACAGAAGATCAGTTTGTAGGAAGCGGGTTTTCTGTGTTTTAAACGCATTTTACTGCTAACACTTATATGCGTCTCTAGGGCTGGAAATGACTGTTTCTACATTCTCCAGAGAAAGGGTTTATGAACTGCTGCAAACACACATCAGTTTAACTCTGGAAGTTGAATACAACATTGACAACAATTCTGATATATAGCTCCGTTTTGGTTTTAGAGCAAGGTATTTCTCTTTACAGCCTGTTCTCCCATCCACTCTGGAATGTCCAAACGCAGCTTTTAGAAGAAACGTGTTTCTACCTCGCTGAATGTAAACATAGATGCAACTTCCTAAAAGGAACCAATACACAGAAGATCAGTTTGTAGGAAGCGGGTTTTTGTGTTTTAAACGCATTCTTACTGCTAACACTTATATGTGTCTCTAGGGCTGGAAATGACTGTTTCTACATTCTCCAAAGAAAGGGTTTCTGAACTGCTGCAAACACACATCAGTTTAACTCTGGAAGGTGAAAACACACATTGACAACCATTCTGCTAGATAGCTCCGTTTTGGTTTTATAGCTAGATATTTCTCTTTACAGCCTGTTCTCCCATCCACTCTGGAATGTCTAAACGCAGCTTTTAGAAGAAACCTGTTTCTAACTCGCTGAATCTAAACATAGATGCAACTTCCTAAAAAATACCAACACACAGAAAATCAGTTTGTAGAAAGCGCGTTTTTTGTGTTTTAAAAGCATTCTTACTACTAATTCTTATATGTGTCTCTAGATCTGGAAATGACTGTTTCTACATTCTCCAAAGAAAGGGTTTCTGAACTGCTGCAAACACACATCTGTTTAACTCTGGAAGTTGAATAAACACATTGACAACCATTCTGCTAGATAGCTCCGTTTTGGTTTTAGAGCAAGATATTTCTCTTTACACGCTGTTCTGCCTTCCACTCTGGAATGTCTAAACCCAACTTTTAGAAGAAACGTGTTTCTACTTCGCTGAATGTAAACATAGATGCAACTTCCTAAAAGGAACCAACACACAGAAGATCAGTTTGTAGGTAGCGGGTCTTCTGTGTTTTAAACGCATTCTTACTGCTAACTCTTATATGCGTCTCTAGATCTGGAAATGACTGTTTCTACATTCTCCAAAGAAAGGGTTTCTGAACTGCTGCAAACACACATCAGTTTAACACCGGAAGATGAATACACACGTTGACAACCATTCTGCTAGATAGCTCCGTTTTGGTTTTAGAGCAAGGTATTTCTTTTTACAGCCTGTTCTCCCATCCACTCTGGAATGTCCAAACGCAGCTTTTAGAAGAAACGTGTTTCTACCTCGCTGAAGCTAAACATAGATGCTACTTCCTAAAAGGTACCAACACACAGAAAATCAGTTTGTAGGAAGCGGGTTTTCTGTGTTTCAAACGCATTCCTACTGCTAACTCTTATATGCGTCTCTACATCTGGAAATGACTGTTTCTACATTCTCCAAAGAAAGGGTTTCTGAACTGCTGCAAACACACATCAGTTTAACTCTGGAAGTTGAAAACACACATTGACAATCATTCTGCTAGATAGCTCCGTTTTGGTTTTAGAGCGAGATATTTCTCTTTAGAGCCTGTTCTCCCTTAAACTCTGGAATGTCCAAACGCAGCTTTTAGAAGAAACGTGTTTCCAACTTGGTGAATCCAAACATAGAGGCAACTTCCTAAAGGGAACCAAGACACAGAAGATCACTTTGTAGGAAGCGGGTCTTCTGTGTTTTAAACGCATTCTTACTGCTAACTCTTATATGCGTCTATAGATCTGGAAATGACTGTTTCTACATTCTCCAGAGAAAGGGTTTATGAACTGCGGCAAACAGACATCAGTTTAACTCTGGAAGTTGAATAAACCCATTGACAACCATTCTGCTAGATAGCTCCGTTTTGGTTTTAGAGCAAGATATTTCTCTTTACACCCTGTTCTCAATTCCACTCTGGAATGTCAAAACGCAGCTTTTAGAAGAAACGTGTTTCAACTTCGCTGAATGTAAACATAGATGCAACTTCCTAAAAGGAACCAAAACACAAAATATCAGTTGGTAGGAAGTGGATCTTCTGTGTTTTAAAAGCATTCTTACTGCTAACTCTTAAATGCGTCTCTAGATCTGGAAATGACTGTTTCTACATCCTCCAAAGATAGGGTTTCTGAACTGCTGCAAACACACATCAGTTTAACTCTGGAAGTTGAAAACACACATTGACAACCATTCTGCTAGATAGCTCCGTTTTGGATTCAGAGCAAGATATTTCTCTTTACACCCTGTTCTCCCTTCCACTCTGGAATGTCCAAACGCAGCTTTTATAAGAAACGTGTTTCTACCTTGGTGAATCTAAACATAGATGCAACTTCCTAAAGGGAACCAACACACAGAAGATCAGTTTGTAGGAAGCGGGTCTTCTGTGTTTTAAACGCGTTCTTACTGCTAACTCTTATATGCGTCTCTAGGGCTGGAAATGACTGTTTCTACATTCTCCAAAGAAAGGGTTTCTGAACTGCTGCAAACACACATCAGTTTAACTCTGGAAGATGAATACTCACGTTGACAGCCATTCTGCTAGATAGCTCCGTTTTGGTTTTATAGCAAGTTATTTCTCTTTACAGCCTGTTCTCCCATCAACTCTGGAATGTCCAAACGCAGCTTTTAGAAGAAACGTGTTTCTACCTTTGTGAATCTAAGCATAGATGCAACTTCCTAAAGGGAACCAACACACAGAAGATCAGTTTGTAGGAAGCGGGTTTTCTGTGTTTTAAAGGCATTCCTACTGCTAACTCTTACATGCATCTCTAGATCTGGAAATGACTGTTTCTACATTCTCCAAAGAAAGGGTTTCTAAACTGCAGCAAACACACCTCAGTTTAACTCTGGAAGTTGAAAACACACATTGACAACCATTCTGCTAGATAGCTCCGTTTTGGTTTTAGAGCAAGATATTTCTCTATACACCCTGTTCTGCCTTCCACTCTGGAATGTCCAAACGCAGCTTTTAGAAGAAACGTGTTTCTGCCTTGGTGAATCTAAATATAGATGCAACTACCTAAAGGGAACCAACACACAGAAGATCAGTTTGTAGGAAGCGGGTTTTCTGTGTTTTAAACGCATTTTACTGCTAACACTTATATGCGTCTCTAGGGCTGGAAATGACTGTTTCTACATTCTCCAGAGAAAGGGTTTATGAACTGCTGCAAACACACATCAGTTTAACTCTGGAAGTTGAATACAACATTGACAACAATTCTGATATATAGCTCCGTTTTGGTTTTAGAGCAAGGTATTTCTCTTTACAGCCTGTTCTCCCATCCACTCTGGAATGTCCAAACGCAGCTTTTAGAAGAAACGTGTTTCTACCTCGCTGAATGTAAACATAGATGCAACTTCCTAAAAGGAACCAATACACAGAAGATCAGTTTGTAGGAAGCGGGTTTTTGTGTTTTAAACGCATTCTTACTGCTAACACTTATATGTGTCTCTAGGGCTGGAAATGACTGTTTCTACATTCTCCAAAGAAAGGGTTTCTGAACTGCTGCAAACACACATCAGTTTAACTCTGGAAGGTGAAAACACACATTGACAACCATTCTGCTAGATAGCTCCGTTTTGGTTTTATAGCTAGATATTTCTCTTTACAGCCTGTTCTCCCATCCACTCTGGAATGTCTAAACGCAGCTTTTAGAAGAAACCTGTTTCTAACTCGCTGAATCTAAACATAGATGCAACTTCCTAAAAAATACCAACACACAGAAAATCAGTTTGTAGAAAGCGCGTTTTTTGTGTTTTAAAAGCATTCTTACTACTAATTCTTATATGTGTCTCTAGATCTGGAAATGACTGTTTCTACATTCTCCAAAGAAAGGGTTTCTGAACTGCTGCAAACACACATCTGTTTAACTCTGGAAGTTGAATAAACACATTGACAACCATTCTGCTAGATAGCTCCGTTTTGGTTTTAGAGCAAGATATTTCTCTTTACACGCTGTTCTGCCTTCCACTCTGGAATGTCTAAACCCAACTTTTAGAAGAAACGTGTTTCTACTTCGCTGAATGTAAACATAGATGCAACTTCCTAAAAGGAACCAACACACAGAAGATCAGTTTGTAGGTAGCGGGTCTTCTGTGTTTTAAACGCATTCTTACTGCTAACTCTTATATGCGTCTCTAGATCTGGAAATGACTGTTTCTACATTCTCCAAAGAAAGGGTTTCTGAACTGCTGCAAACACACATCAGTTTAACACCGGAAGATGAATACACACGTTGACAACCATTCTGCTAGATAGCTCCGTTTTGGTTTTAGAGCAAGGTATTTCTTTTTACAGCCTGTTCTCCCATCCACTCTGGAATGTCCAAACGCAGCTTTTAGAAGAAACGTGTTTCTACCTCGCTGAAGCTAAACATAGATGCTACTTCCTAAAAGGTACCAACACACAGAAAATCAGTTTGTAGGAAGCGGGTTTTCTGTGTTTCAAACGCATTCCTACTGCTAACTCTTATATGCGTCTCTACATCTGGAAATGACTGTTTCTACATTCTCCAAAGAAAGGGTTTCTGAACTGCTGCAAACACACATCAGTTTAACTCTGGAAGTTGAAAACACACATTGACAATCATTCTGCTAGATAGCTCCGTTTTGGTTTTAGAGCGAGATATTTCTCTTTAGAGCCTGTTCTCCCTTAAACTCTGGAATGTCCAAACGCAGCTTTTAGAAGAAACGTGTTTCCAACTTGGTGAATCCAAACATAGAGGCAACTTCCTAAAGGGAACCAAGACACAGAAGATCACTTTGTAGGAAGCGGGTCTTCTGTGTTTTAAACGCATTCTTACTGCTAACTCTTATATGCGTCTATAGATCTGGAAATGACTGTTTCTACATTCTCCAGAGAAAGGGTTTATGAACTGCGGCAAACAGACATCAGTTTAACTCTGGAAGTTGAATAAACCCATTGACAACCATTCTGCTAGATAGCTCTGTTTTGGTTTTAGAGCAAGATATTTCTCTTTACACCCTGTTCTCAATTCCACTCTGGAATGTCAAAACGCAGCTTTTAGAAGAAACGTGTTTCAACTTCGCTGAATGTAAACATAGATGCAACTTCCTAAAAGGAACCAAAACACAGAATATCAGTTGGTAGGTAGTGGATCTTCTGTGTTTTAAAAGCATTCTTACTGCTAACTCTTAAATGCGTCTCTAGATCTGGAAATGACTGTTTCTACATCCTCCAAAGATAGGGTTTCTGAACTGCTGCAAACACACATCAGTTTAACTCTGGAAGTTGAAAACACACATTGACAACCATTCTGCTAGAAAGCTCCGTTTTGGTTTTAGAGCTAGATATTTCTCTTTAAGCCTGTTCTCCCATACACTCTGGAATGTCCAAAAGCAGCATTTAGAAGAAACCTGTTTCTAACTCGCTGAATATAAACATAGATGCAACTTCCTAAAAACTACCAACACACAGAAAATCAGTTTGTAGAAAGCGGGTTTTTTGTGTTTTAAGCGCATTCCTACTACTAACTCTTATATGTGTCTCTAGATCTGGAAATGACTGTTTCTACATTCTCCAAAGAAAGGGTTTCTGAACTGCTGCAAACACACATCAGTTTAACTCTGGAAGTTGAATAAACACATTGACAACCATTCTGCTAGATAGCTCCGTTTTGGTTTTAGAGCAAGATATTTCTCTTTACACCCTGTTCTCCCTTCCACTCTGGAATGTCCAAACGCAGCTTTTAGAAGAAACGTGTTTCAACTTCGTTGAATGTAAACATAGATGCAACTTCCTAAAAGGAACCAAAAAACAGAAGATCAGTTGGTAGGAAGCGGGTCTTCTGTGTTTTAAACGCATTCTTACTGCTAACTCTTAAATGCGTCTCTAGATCTGGAAATGACTGTTTCTACATTCTCCAAAGATAGGGTTTCTGAACTGCTGCAAACACACATCAGTTTAACTCTGGAAGTTGAAAACACACATTGACAACCATTCTGCTAGATAGCTCCGTTTTGGTTTTAGAGCTAGATATTTCTCTTTATAGGCTGTTCTCCCATCCACTCTGGAATGTCCAAACGCAGGTTTTAGAAGAAAAGTGTTTCTACCTCCGTGATTCTAAACTTAGATGCAACTTTTTAAAAGGAACCAATACACATAATATCAGTTTGTAGGAAGCGGGTTTTTTGTATTTTAAACGCATTCTTACTACTAACTTTTATATGCGTCTCTAGATCTGGAAATGACTGTTTCTATATTCTCCAAAAAAAGGGTTACTGAACTGCTGTAAACACACATCAGTTTAACTCTGGAAGTTGAAAACACACATTGACAACCATTCTGCTAGATAGCTCCGTTTTGGTTTTAGAGCTAGATATTTCTCTTTATAGGCTGTTCTCCCATTCACTCTGGAATGTCCAAACGCAGCTTTTAGAAGAAACGTGTTTCTACCTTGGTGAATCTAAACGTAGATGCAACTTTCTAAAGGGAACCAACACACAGAAGATCAGTTTGTAGGAAGCGGTCTTCTGTGTTTTAAACGCATTTTTCCTGCTAACTCTTATATGCGTCTCTAGTGCTGGAAATGACTGTTTCTACATTCTCCAAAGAAAGGGATTCTGAACTGCTGCAAACACATCAGTTTAACTCTGGAAGTTGAAAACGCACATTGACTACCATTCTGCTAGATAGCTCCGTTTTGGTTTT